>NC_136973.1:13481299-14028799 GCF_032717465.1 Coenobita brevimanus | reverse complement strand
TATGATTACCACACATTTCTTTTTCCTTTTTTCCTTTGTACAAGGGAATAATTATACCTGACTTCCAATCCTCCGGGAGTCTACCTTCCTCCCAGGCCAATCTGCACATCTTCCACATCCATTCTACTACCATCTCTCCCCCATGCTTCAACATTTCACCACACACTCCATAAATTCCTGGGGCTTTCCCCTATTTAACTGTCTTCATAGCTTCCACAACTTCTATCCTACTGATTTCTTCCTGTCTTCTCAACTCCCTCCTTCTCCCAGCCATTCCCCAGCCACTTATACTCGCATTACTTCCATCCTGTATGTTCAACAAATCCTTAAAGTGTTCTCTCCATCTGCTCACTTTTTCTCTCATTTCGACTAGTAATCTACCATTTTTATCTTTCACTCCCCTGCTAACTTCACTTCCACCCTGTCTTACACTCTTCACCTCTTTCCAGAAGATTTTCTTACAGTCCCTCCACTTTACACTTAAATTCCTTCCAAATTCCTCATCCACTCTCTTCTTACTCTCTCTTACTAATCTTTTCACCTCTCTCTTTCTTTCTGCATGTAACTCTCTCTTCCGCCTCTCAACTTCTTCCACGCCCCTATTTCTCATCCATTCATTGTATGCTTTCTTCTTTTGTGCCACAGCCTCTCTCGTCTCTTCAGTCCATCACACTGTTCCTTGCACCCCCCTCCGTCTTCTCTACATCCCACACACCACATTACATGCTGCACATATTTCTTCTGTAAATATCCTGCACACACCTTCCACGTCCCCCATCTGCTCCAATTCATATTTGCCCAATCGTTCCTCCACTTCTCTCTTATACGCTGCCTTTTTCTCATCCTCTTGTAACCTGTCCACTCTTCTTGCAACTACTCCTTCCTCTCATCTTTCCCTTTTTCTATTCCTCCATCTTACTTGGATCCTAATTCTGGCCACCACCAAGTAGTGGTCGGAAAGTCCACTTCCCCATCCTCTATAAGCTCTTGTATCCATTACACATCTTCGTATCCTTTCATCCACACACACATAATCAATCATTGCCTTCCTTTCATTCAGTTCACCACCCACCCTTCTCATCACTCGCCACGTATACCTGTGGATCATTTTATGGCTGAAGAGGGTATTGGCTATCACCAACCCTCTCCCAGCACAAATGTCCACTAACGCACTGCCATTGTCATGTATCTCATATATATATATATATATATATATATATATATATATATATATGTGTGTGTGTGTGTGTGTGTGTGTGTGTATGTGTGTGTGTGTAGATACTATTGACAGATCAAACAGGGAGGTACTCTGGTGGATGGTAAGCTGGTGACAGGGACAGCTGGAGCTCTGGTTTCACCAGCCCGAAGGACCTGATCCTGACCATCCCCCTTTGCTGAACATTTTCAGTGCTTCCATTTACACAGACGGTATAGGTCAGCAAACTCCCTTAAAACCTCTGCCTTCAACTGTCTACACCACACTACATGCACAGAAGATATCGCACCTATTTCCATTCCCTTTAGCAATGGCTGCTGCATTAATATCAGTAATCGAGGTGGTATCTCAGATTGCCTCCACTGGCAGGGTATGGCTCATGGGACAGGGTCCTCCTGGTCGTCATCAAGCGACTGTACTGGCAGCCATGGTGCCAGCAGTGACTGTTGCAAATTCCATTCATGCTCATCAGCTGAGAAGTGCAGGTGTGACCTTTTTCTTCACCAATATCCCTGGTCTCAGTACAATTTCAGTTCATTTTTTCCTATAGTCCGTATCCCCTCCACCCCTGTTCCTCACAGAACTCCAAATCTTGCCCTCTACTGAAGTACCCCCATTTGGTATTACTGGTTACCATCTCCTCACAAACTTCCATAAGAAGGATGACACCTGTTGATATATCAAATTTGTATTTGCAGTTGACGCTGTTTTAAATTTCACTTCAAAAAAATTTGATTACTCATTGTACAAATTGAATTATCTAAATTTTACCAAATACAGCTGTGTAGTCTATCACTCCCCCGATGCTTCTTCAGAACCCGGTATTTTAACTCCATATCTACACAGTTGAGTAACCTTAACCTTACCTTTAGCACCGAAATTACCATTTTGGGTGGTTTTAACGTACATAATGTGGAAAGGTTATTGCATTCTGCCAGGACTGACAATACTGGTCTAGAGTGTGAGCTTTTTGCAGAACTGTTTAACCTCATGCAGTTGGTAAAACAACCAACCAGAACACCAGATAATCCTGACAATAACGTCCATGTCTTGGATCCATACCTGACAAATAATCTAAATCAATACAGGACAGAAGTATTGTCACCGTATGGATCCTCTGACCACAATCTCATCAAAGCCTCATTAGTTGGCTTCCCCAAACCTCCCCGTTCTGAACCTGTCAGGGTGACCCTACGGTACTTCGATAGGGAAAACAGAGATGGATTTAGAAATTATCTTGCTGACATTCCATGTCAGTCTTTCTTGTCTAGTGATGTTAATTCTTCCCAGTCCTACATTAATCCGCCGCGTCCCATTGACGTATATATACGTCCACACGTTTGGTCACTGTCAGTCCCGTTGATGTATATAAACGCGCATCAATTGCAAGGTCCCAAATTGCACAATTTTCAATTTTCGCATGTGATTTTTGGTACATATACATGGGACACCTTCCTCTTCAAGATGCCAGGCAGGGACAATGTCTTACCCTGCATGACCTCACCCCCCCCCCCGCATGCCATTGTCTCGGCAATTCACCTGTTACCAGTGACCTGGCCAGTAAAGACATGTCGTGCCATGGTATGAAATTCAGGGCCAGAGTGATTCCCCATTCGATGACAATGTGGAGGACAAAGTTTACATAGCATTAGAGGAAGAAACAGTCAGAAATGATGTTCAGGTAACGTAGCCAAAAAAGGTCAGGTATGTTGATGTTTGGTGAGTGAAACAATGCTTATATTACCTATATTACTGTGTGAAAACCAATAAACTCCCATACTACATATAAATTCATACCAAATAAATAAATAAATACCGTTTATGAGTGGTGTGGAATAGTTACCCTCCAACAGAACTCGTTTTCTTTGGAGCCAGCCTGATAGAAAACCCAGTAACGTAAGGGGTACTGCAACCTGTATCGAGTATTTTAAACCTCAGGTGAGCGATTTCTCTGTGAAATTTCGATGTTTCTCACCAAAAGCGGAGGTTTGAGCCAAAATTATTTTTTCCAAAATTGGTCGGGAATGGGGGGAGTCAGTGGTGGAAAACCGGTAGGGATGGGGGGGGGGGTTAATGACTTAATACTAGTTGGTATGAAACTGTTGATACCAAGTCAGCAGTTCACTAAAAGAGCCAACTCTCCAAAATGGTTTCATAGCAACTGTGCCAGAGCAATGGCCCAAAATTTATCTGCATATAACTCTTCTTAAAATATAAAAACATCCAAATCACTGTCAATTTAAAATTGCTAGAAACAATGCAAAAGCTGAAATAAATCTTGCTAAATAAAACTTTCTGCATAATCAAGCATTAAAACTACTTAACAGTCCTAAAGAAAAATAGAATAATCTGGTCAGCTCTCAGTTCTTTCAATAATAACTTTGTCACCCATTCCCTCACTAAAATCTGCAGATGGCAGCATTACAAATGACTAGCGTGGTAAAGCGAATATCTTTGCCAGTACATTTGCCATAAACTCTGCCATAGAGGAAGTCAGCCAGAATGTCCCAGTACTATAACTTTACTCTCCCAAAATTATTCCACTTAAAATACAGACTAGATACGTAAAATCCATCTTAGACAATTTACTAACCAACAAAGCTTCAGGCCCAGATGGAATTCCTCCATTTGTTCTGAAGAAGTGCTCCCCAGAGCTTGCCTCTGTTCTAGCTAAATTATTCAAACTATGCATACATAATTCTTCTTTCCCTAATTCATGGAAGGAAGCCAATATCCACCCAATTCCAAACAATGGACGTTCCTCTGACCCTTCTGATTGCAGACCAATAGCTATCACCTCTTGGTAAAGTGAATTTGTATTTAAAAAGCACATAGTTAAACACCTTGAATCCAACAACTTAATTAGTGACAGACAACACGGTTTTCACCACGAAAGATCCACCATTGGTATACTCAATCTCCTGACTCATATCATCCATCAACCAATTGACCAACATGGAGAAACTCATGCAGTAGCCCTTGATATTTCTAAAGCTTTCGACAGAGTGTGGCACCGTTCCCTGCTATCCAAACTCCCTTGCCATGAAGTAACGTCTTTTGTTCCTCTGCTTTCCTCATACCTCGGCAACAGAAAAACAGGAGTAAACGTAGATGATGTATATTAAAATTTCCACGCAGTTAACGCTGGCGTGCCACAAGGATCAGTTCTTTCGCCAACCCTATACCTAGTTCATATTAATGATCTCTCATCTGTCACACACAGTCCCATCCACTCATATGCAGATGACTCAACACTTCACAGTTCATTCATACTCAAACACTCATTTACAAAGTTTAATATCTCTAGCGCTCAACTTAGTGCGGCTATCTCCATAAATCAAGACATATCTAAGATCAATGAATTGAGACAAAATAACCCTGCCTCATTTAATGCTAGGAAAACAAGTATATACAATTTGCTAATAAACAAATATTGCCAGTTTCGTATTATACTTTCAATGCAACTCATATTCCCATCTCCAAAAGTATCGAAATTCTCGGTGTTTCAATTAACAATGCCCTCAGGGGGACCTCTCATGTCAGATCACATGCTAAAACCGCCTCAAAGGAACTTAGATTATTGTACAGAGTCTGTAACTTCATCAATGACGGGCAGTTAGCTATAATTTATTACAGTCATGTGCACTCTCAGCTAGAATATTGTTCACCCTTGTGGAATGAATGTGGAGAGGTTGCATTAAAACAACTAGAGAAAATTCAGAATAAAGCTGTTGGAATTATTAATAACCCTGCTATTATAAATAAACTACCTCCCCTACGAGTAAAAAGGAATATTGCCTCCCTTGCACTATTTTACAGATATTTTTATGGCAAATTATCAGACAAAATTGCGTCCATTGTACCTCCTCTTCATGCCTTCCCTAGTGCTACACGGGCATCTGGTAGCACTCAAGACTTATATTTTACAGAGCTATATTCAGAACTTCTGCCTATCAGAATTATTTTATTCGCCGAACTGCATCTCTCTGAAACTCGCCTCCCTGGAGTTGTTTCCCCCCCAAACTTCAGCCTACAGCTGTTCACGTCCAACTGTTACAGATTTTTGATAAATGGAGGAAGCCAGTAACCTTCTGTATGGATTATTTTTTGTATTGACTTGTTTTTCCTTCCTCTGTTCTTTTAACACACACACACACACACACACACACACACAAACACACATATATATATATATATATATATATATATATATATATATATATATATATATATATATATATATATATATATATATATATATATATATATATATATATATATATATATATATATATATATATTTGTTTGTGGGGTAAAGAGCGAGAGAGAGGTGGTCACGGCGGGTAGAATGAAAAGATATGGATATAATTCTTGCATTTAAACAGTTGATTCAGTCATGAAATCAATAATTTCCCATTACGTACAAAGAATATTACAAGAACAAGGAAACATACAAGAGTTTCAAATGAAACACACATGCCTTAACTGATAACTTTCCCGCAATATTTTCACCAAAACTTAGGAATATAGTAAATGCTCGGTGTTTACGTAACCTTTGTGTCATTGCTATGGACGTGCACAAGGGGGGGGAGGGCTTGGGGTGCTTGAGCCCCTGCCCTTTTTCTTCTTCATATCAAAAGTGTCCTTTTAATTAAAATTACGGAAAGAAAAGTATCCTTTTTGTCAAAATCAGGGACTTTATGCTTGCCCTGTATTTTAAAATGTTCTTGCACTATTCTGCGATATCTTATTGTAAACTCGTGCTTATGTTTTTTTTTTTTTTAATTCAAGGATACACACTGAGTTTTGAATTTTTAGCGTACAGTCTGTGATGAATACCAGCCGCCTAGCTGAGTCTCCCCAAGATATTGTTACGTCCCCGTCCCACACTGCCACATGCTCCAACAGCAGACGATCAGTACAGGAAGGACGTTACCCAGTG
Organism: Coenobita brevimanus; assembly: GCF_032717465.1. Classification (NCBI taxonomy): domain Eukaryota; kingdom Metazoa; phylum Arthropoda; class Malacostraca; order Decapoda; family Coenobitidae; genus Coenobita; species Coenobita brevimanus. The sequence continues at coordinate 14,022,641 of NC_136973.1, read as the reverse complement.
AGTTGTTCTTCCTAGAGGCAGCCTTTCGGTGTACAGTACACAGAATCAGCTCAGGCATCATAAAAAAATACTAGCTTCTTAAGTTCACTGCATTTTCCAAATAATTACACTTAATGCTTTATACTTCACTATTTTCACATTTACCGAAGATACACAAACTGCAATAACACTTCACTGTTTGCCAACAACACTTCACTATTTTCACAAATATAAACTACACTGCATTGACACTGAACTACACTCAAACTGAACTGAAACGGACTGAAACTGCTCTAGCCTCTTCCCCATCCTTATGTAAGCTTCCTATATTCTAGAGTGTTCTACACTTCTCCACAGTTCTCGTCTACTCCAGAGAGAGCAACGGTTACAAGAGTTACTGACGGGACATCCAAAACATGCCAGAGTTTTCTTACACTGCATAACACTCTAAATTATTTACCATACTGATTGATTGATTGTATTAAAATCTGGCTGTGCAACCGCCAGCGTCATATCCCGCCAGACAACGAGGTAAAAGACACAGCAAATAGAAAGTGCATAATCAAAATAAAGTTAGCCTATCTATTAGTGGAAATAAAACAAAGAAAATAATAATAGAGTATACAATATCAATTACTTATAAAAGTGGAAGGAGGCCCACCTCTTGAAGAAAACTAAAAACATCAGTAAAATCGCTAGACTAGAGGCTCCACCAAGCATTGAGGAGAGACAGTAGGCACCATCTGCACCCTTATGCCCATGGAGGAAGCTCTGACGTAGGTCCCCCAAACTCAGACATTCGACCAGCAAGTGACGGACAGTAAGGGGAACAATGCAATCATCACAGTACGGTTGAGTCTCACCACTCATGAAGAATCCATGTATAAGCCGAGAGTGCACAATGCTAAGCCCAGCAAGAGCCACCTCCAATCGCTGAGGGAACAACCCTTGGCACAACCACTCTCTGAAAGATCTCTTTTTGTTTATTATGAGCAAGACCATCCCAGTGTCTGCCAACACCTTCGAATTGCATACTGCAAGTAAGGTGTGACATCAGGAGGAAGTGGATAGTCGGTTGGGAGCTGATGAGAAGACGCAGCTTTGGTTAATGTATCTGGCCTCTCATTGCCCACCACACCAACATGCGTGAGAACCCAACAGAAGTCCACTTGGCGGCCATGATGGCCAAGAACAAAAAGCCACTCTAAAATTGATAAAGCCAATGGATGGGATGCATTAAAAGACTCCAGTGCAGAGAGAGCACTATGCAAATCACTAAGAATCACAACAACGGATTGAGGGAGAGTAAAAATGTTTTAGAGAGCGTATAAAATCGCAGTCAGTTCAGCCATATATACTGAAGTAATGCCAGGAAGGCTACCACCCCTACTATGGGAAGGGAAGGCACCAAATACTACTCCAGTATCAGTGTTAGACCCATCAGTATAGACGGGGAGAGAACCCTCATGAGTGGAGGCTATCTATCTATCTATCTATTGCCAGACGCCTCAATCCCGTTTGGGGTGGCCACAAACAAATCGCCTCCACGTCGCGCTGTCTCCCGCCATTTCACTGCCCTGCTCCCAACTCACACCCCCCTCTCTCATATACCTCTCCACCCCATCCCTCCATCTCATCCTCGGCCTCCTCCTTCCTCTTCCCCCCTCCACCTCACTCACATACACTCTCTTCGTCAGTCTCTCACCCTCCATCCTCTCCACATGGCCAAACCAGCCTGAGAGCTAAGTGAGTCCTTTTTTTCAACAGTGGACCTGCAAAAAGTCACATGAGGGAGTAGCCATGAACCCACTGTTGGGTTCCGATGTGGACAAACTGCCAGTCTCGGAACAGAGAAGGGTAACATAACAGGCTGGAGTCTGTAACCAAAGGGCTTTGGGAAATTAGGATGGGTGTCAAACAGATCATGAATTCTGGGGTACTATAGCACAAGAAATTGAGTCTGGAATGGTGAAGACGAGATCAACACCTCATCATCAACGACTGGCGTTGCAAATCCAAGGGAAGTACACCAACATCCACCAACAAACTTGAAATCGGGGATGACCGGAATGCCCCGGGTTGCCAAAGGTACACCAGCATGATGCACAGAATTTAACAACCAGAGACGGCATCTGTTGTAGAGGAGTAGACCTCACATCCATATTCAAGTCAAGGAAGAATAAGAGATCTATGCAAGAGGAACAGGGTCTGACAGTCAGCAACGCAAGAGGTATGAGCCAAAACCCTCAAAAGACTCAAAGTGTTATACATGCCACCTTAACAGAACGAATATGAGGAATCCAGGTTAGTCGTCTATCAAACAGAAGACCCAGAAACCGCGTCTCTTCCAGTTATTCTCCGACCATAGGGATACAAGTCAGGGTCTGGCTGAACCCCTCGAAGACAATGAAAATGCATAGCCACTGTCTTTGTTAAAGAAAAATGGAAACCCCAAGACTCTGCCCAGTCAGAAATTCTATTAAGAGCCAGCTGCAACTTCCTCTTTATCAGACATTTTTGACGCATTGAAGGAAATTGAGAGGTCATCGACATATAGTGAGCTTTGTACACCACCAGGCAGTACTGTACACTGATTATGTTGTTAATGGCTACAGCAAAGAGCGTAACACTAAGGATAGTCCTCTTTGGTACTCCATCTTCTAATGTAAGGGCATTAGAAAGCACTCCTCCCACTTGGACCCTTAAAAAACAGCTAGATAAAAACTGCTGAATAAAAATAGGCAAACTCATGAAGAGAAAGTAAAATGCCATGACACCAGGCAGTGTCATATTCCTTCTCCAGATCAAAGAAGACCGTGACCTGGTGTTGGTCAGTGGAGAAAGTCTCACAGACAGAAGATTCCAAGGACAATAGTGCATTAGAGGTAAATCGCATTTTTTGAAAACCATATTGGGCAAGGGATAAGAAGTCATCTCTCTCCAAAAGCCTCACAAGCCTAACATTGACCATCTTTTCCAGAACTTTACATATACAAGACGTCAGAGAAACAGGCCGATAATTCGTTGCCTGTAGGTGGTCCGTACCTGGATTGGGGATGGGAATGACTACAGCAACACCCCAACAAGCCTGAAACTCCCGAGAAAAGAAGATCTTATTAAATAATGAAAGCAAAAATGAAAGTGACTTATCAGACACGCGACATAAAAAGGCACAAGAAAATAATAATCATAACCAGGAAAGGAACAATCGCACTGCGACAGAGCAGCCTAGAGTTCAGAAACAGAAAAGGGAACATTATAGGATTCTCCCCCAGAAGAGGCAACACTGAGACGACGAGACTCTAGGCATCGACACTGACAAGCTAAAGGTGAATCTGCATCCTTCTGTGACATGCTGGCAAAATGATCAACAAACATCTCTGCAAGAGTGAAAGGACCAGCCACTGTTCCATCTGCTGCAGGTAAAACAAGAGGGGAGGGAACAATAAATTTTCCTGAAATTTTCCTTACCCAGTTCCACACCTGAGTGATGGAAGTCCTCGAACTGATAGAGGAAACATAACCTTTCCAGGATGAACGTCTGGCCTCCTTTAATCCCTGACATGCCACCAAATACTGAGGATTCCCACGGTGATGATGAAGTCAAGAGAAGGTGACTCGTTTGGCTTTCACTGCAGATCTGCAATCAGAGTTCCACCAAGGAACCAGACGTTTAGGAAACTGAACCTTCGTTTTTGGAAAAGATAAATGGGCTGCTGAGTGCAACACGTCAGTGAAATATGACACTGCCTCAGTAAGACAGCCAAACTCATCGACAGAAAGGGAAGTGGAACTTAATTTCCTGAAAAGTGGCCACTCAGCCTTATCAAGAAGCCAGCGAGGAGAACGAGGCTGGGGTATACTACTGCACTAGCAATCAAGAGTAACGGAAAATGGTCGCTGCCATAAAGGTCTGGCAACATATTTCAGGTAAAATCTAAAACAGTATCAGCTGAGCATAAGGACAAATCAACGGCAGTAAAAGCTCCAGTCTGGCTATGGAAGTAAATCATGTTGTTGGAGTTTAAAGTCCCCAACTCCTCATTTTCCACTAAAGAGGTCAGCATAACACCCCGAGGGTTGGTTCCACTGTTACCCCATGGTGGATGGTGACCATTCATATCTCCTATAGTGGTACAACTCTAAACTGGCGGCTAGGGTGTGGTGCAAACCTCTGTACAGTGTTGCTATGTTTCCTAAACCCGCGATGTGAAACGGCTGTTATATATGTAAAAAGCATCACAGATAAGATAAACACATATGAATACAACGTTAACGTGTGTATTATAATATAGGAAAGAACAGTAAAGTTATTAAGCATGAAACATTTATAAGGCAATACGGAAACGTGGGATAAATATTTAAGTGTTGCTAAAAAAAAAATGTAGTCACTTTTATTGGCCTTTACCGTATTTCTGGGGTGGGTAATGTCACAATTATGATTATAAGATAATACGCAGGAATATGAGTAAAAATATGCTAGTTTCTTAGTAAAAAGATAATACATTAAACCCTCGTGAGCGGCAACACTCACACAGACCCAGTCTAACCCGGCCAGAGCTTCCTTGTGTCACCTCTTAAAAAAAAAAGCTCACCAATACTTTTACCTCCTGGGTGATGTGGAAGTAAAGTCAAAATTACAATATGTACAATATAACGTAAAAGAAAATAACCAAAATGTATCCTAAAATGCCATAGACGAGAGAGAGAGAGAGAGAGAGAGAGAGAGAGAGAGAGAAGGAAGGTAGGCCAGGGGCGATGTTGAGTGCATTCTTGAGCTGAGGAAGAGATGGAGGAAGGGAGGGAAGGAAGGAGGGATAGAGTGATCGAGTGAAAACAAATCATGGCGCCACAGCAACATCATCTGGTGCTATAAGTAAAACAATATTTTTTTTAAATTTAATTAGATAAAATAAAAACAAAATAAAGGAATGAAATCATAAGTTTCTAATAGTCACTCATAAAAGAAACAAAATTCCCCAGGGTGACACACATCTCCCCCCAGGAGAGAGAGAGAGAGAGAGAGAGAGCAAGGGGGGGCATCGCGTGTATGGATAACGTGGCAACACTGTACAGAGCTTCGCACCCCACCCTAGCCGCCAGTTTAGATTTGTCATAACATAGTAACAGAAAGGAAGAAGGAAGGAAATGAATATGGCATTCTAGATCTGTCCTTTCAACAGTAGCACTAGGAGGAAGATAAAGGCTGCAAACTGTATACTGCTGAGGAAAATTATCCAGACGGTAACAGCCTGCAGGGGCGTGGAGTTGTCCAGATGACTGTATGGGGTATCCTGGTTCAGGAAGATAGCAGCACCTCCATGACGACCTTGGTCTGGCACAGGATCAGAACAAAATGCATGGTAACTAGAAGGACCAGAAGGAAGCGCATCGCATACCATTGTCTCCTGGATGCGCATGCATACATGAATGAACTGAGAAACAAGGTGACACAGTTCCTCATAGTTTGCATGTAAACCCCGACAGTTCCACTGGATGATAGAGCCATAGTGCAGGGATAATGATGAAGTCTGGGACTGTACACCTCCAGACGAGTGAGCTGGTTTGGACTGAAACTAAGGAAGGCCCAACACCAGGAACCATCACCCTGTCGAAAATCCATAGGTAAATGCGAGGATGAGGAAGAGGAAAGTCTTAAACACTCTTCCTCTGAGGTGGAACAACACTTACTTGGTTTAGAACTGTTATGGTGCACAGTGTGTCGTTCAGCTGAAGATAACCTGGGGGAAGAAGAAAAGGGCTGGATAATCGTCTTGTGGTGGAGCAAGAGACGGCTTGGTAGAGGGACTGCCAGCTCCTCTAGCCAGAGTAGAGCAGGCAGTGCCACAATGAGAGGGAGCACAATTGGTAATACACTGAACAGTACTGGAACCCTGAGAGGGCAAGGCCTCATGCAGCTGAGCAGGCACATCAACAATGTGGGTACCACCACTGTCTGGTGGTGGCTGGGCCATCAGCGAAACGCCAACCTCAACCTGCACTTGCCCCGAGGGCCCGACCCCTGAGCATGTCATAAAAGACTTTGTAGTTCCTTTGTGGTTACTTGTAGTTGAGTTATATATATATATTAGACTTGTGGACGAGCGGTTATTATATTTGAGTAGCTTTGTAAGTAGCTAATCTTCTTTCCCATTTGTCATTTAGTGACAGGAGAGGTAAAGAATAGTATGGGACTATTTTTATTTGTCTTGGAAATATTAACAAGTCTCTCACACAGAGCGAAGTAATAAGTAGAGTCCCGCGAGCTATCTCTCTGTCTCGCTCTCTCTGTCTCTCTCTCAAGTTGCTAAGCCCTTCTCCCTGCGACCTGTCTGTTGTAAGGCTAGCTTCTTTCTGAGCTCTCTTTCCTAAATTCTGGTGTAGCAGGGGTTGTATCACGTGTGTTCCTTGTGAGTGGAAAGTTCTAGAAGCCTGTGTGTGAGTATGTGTGTATGTGTGTGTATGGTCACTAGGTGCTGTCGTGTGCCTAATAAGCATTCCTTGAGTTAAGAGTGTGTAAGCATGTTTAGCATTGCTCGATTCTCGCAGACACAATACCTTCTCATCATCTGACTCCCTGCTTCTATCTGTCTCTCTATCTATCTATTTATCTATCTATCTATCATGATTTGTAATTATAATATGGAGTTCTGATATCTGCTCGGTCACGCGAAAATGGCGTACCATCGACATTTAATAGTCCTAACATATTAATATATATTATATACACATTATAATGAACTTATAAGCTAATTAAGTGAAATATATAATATTGTAAAAGTAACATAATTGTATGAATATTGTATACATATAATATTCATAGTAAATAGTGATTATTCAGTAATATTACATTTTAAACAAGTTGTATACATATTTGAATAAATGCATTAAAGTAAATTATTGAACTGTAATACAGTATGTACTTGGGTTATTGTAGTGAAATGCATACATGCAAGAAAAAAAATAGTTTAAAATTAAGATTATGGTAAGAGTTATTAATATTTCATTTAAAGATAATGGTACTGGTCTGCCATACATGGGTCATTCTTCTTTGTATTTATATATATATATATATATATATATATATATATATATATATATATATATATATATATATATATTATATATATATATATATATATATATATATATATATATATATATATATATATATAATTAATGCTATATACAAAATATATACACTTCATTCAGGGGGGTTAACTTTGATGTTAACTCTCCCCCCACTAAGTAATGACTCCAAATTAGCAATTCTTGCATGCATTCTGTGCATTGCGAACAGCAGTACTGCAACTACAATGCAGACGATTATAAAGACAGTAGGTGCTGGGCTATACACATAATATGGGTTGAACATACTCAAACTCAAATCTTCCCAGGGCTTCATTGTTTCATTGATCAGCTGCATAGTTTCAAACTTAGGTGAAGTCAGCTTAATACTTGTGCTTATGTTTAAGTTCACATCAGGCAGTGGGTGGAAATGTTTGTGTGTATGATTGAGAATGGCGTAGTGATTGATGGTGGATAACGTAGACATGGCTGGTGTAAATACCGCACAGTAGTCTGGTGCTATGTATAATCCTGATGCTGATGTATGAGATGGTGGTATATCTGGACAGACTATGTAAACTGATGTGTTATGAGGGAAATAAAAAAACTGTGAGTGTCCAATGCGTTGATGGTGTACAAGTTTATCTGGGGCAAAAGTGAAGTTGCAATGATGATGAATATTGTCATTTCTGATGATAGCCATTTCACAAGGCACTGTATCAGTAGGCTGAAACGTGAAAATGTACGCAGGACAAAGATGAACAGCATGTAAGAATGTGCGGCACTTTCGTTCAATCGTTGATTCACTTGCAAAAGTGACAGTGTCCCGTCTCTTGGAGACCATGATGAGTTCGGTGTCTGTGTTGATGTTGATGATGACCAAAGTGTTGTTATTTTTATAGGGGAAAGGGTGTATTTGGTATACTGTGAACAGGTCTTCAGTGATGAATGGTACATGAACTACCACTGATGTTGGTGTTAGTGTTGCTTCTAAATACGGGTAATATTGCATAAATTCCCTACTGCGGAACAATGGCTTCAATTTATGTTTATGTATGCCTTGACTAACTATCTGACGTAGCTCATGAACTGAGAGTAAGTCATTTGTGATCTTGCCATCACCAGCATTCGAAATTCCTTGCATAAGTGTCCTGAAACGATCTCTAGTGTTCTCTAATTGTAGTAGAATCGTGTCAATATGTTCTGTGATGATGGAGAAGTGTTGGAAAAGTGTAACGTTTCCCTCCAATTCATTTATTTTATCTACACTCTCGGGAGCTATATTTTCTGCTTGTTTCAGATTTTTCACAATTGTCTTCATTGCTGAGTTCTGTCCTGTGATGAATTTATCTTGGTATGTTAGTACCTGAGCTATCTTATTAAATTTGTTGTTTATTTCTTTAAGGTCATCCTCTGTAGCCAATCCAAAGATGTTCCCAAGAACTGTGCCACCCAGGTCGAACAAACCACGCTTATGGCGAGTACGTGTGATGTTGTTCCTGTCGCTCAGTACCTCCGTTCCATAAGATGGGAGATCTTGGATCATGACGAGCATAGTTGATTTCGCCTGTTCTAGTTTCCATTTCGCTAACTTTACCATTTCATTCACTTCCTTGGTGTTATGTGCTTGTGAAACATAATTTCCTATCATGAAGTCCAGAGTTCGCATCGGCGTCGCAAGTCTGTCTATATAAGTACGTAAGTCATACAAGTAATCTAGACTTATTTCAGTACTCATGACGTCCTTAACGATTGTAGTCGTGGCCGTTGGAGCTATGAGGCATCCTTGTCGTACTATATGTTTGGGGTCTAAGTGCGCATATCCTCTTGCTATGTAGAGGAGAATCCATAGCATAAGTCCCTTCATCGTAACCTACCGAAAAAAAAAATCTATTAATTTCCTATAATGCTGTGGTCGATGATAGTGATGATGTGCGTTACGGTTGATTGTTATTTCATTTATAGAAGGAGTTTAAATCGATATTTAATTCTCGTAAATGATGTACTGTAGATTTGATTGGAACAGTTGCACCTATGTTCGATTGTTTGGTATATGACCTTAATTTCTTTTTGTAATCATTGTTGTGTTCTTGCTTGGTTTCTTGAGGTACGTTCGCCTGTTCGGTTGTATCCGAGGCTGAATAATTACGGGATAATTCCCTTGAAACTCGTTTTAAATGGTCAATATGAACTTGTTTCTCCTCGCCACTTGAAAGTGACTTAATTAAAACTTTGTTTGCTTTTATGTTAATTACTCTGTATGGGCCCTCAAATTTTGGGGATAATTTATTGCCTCTCGTATGAATGACACCGTAAACAATGTCTCCTAAGCTGATAGGTGAATCTTTTGCCTTCTTGTTAAATGCCTCCGTCATTTCTTCCTTGGACATCGTTAATTGTTTTTTGACTCTTTTGTGAATGTCCTGGAATTCACGTAAACGGAGTTTAGAGTAATCATCGTAATTGTATATAGGCATGCTGTCACCTTCTAGGAGCTCATATGGTAATTTTTTATCTGTGCCATATATAATGAAATGTAGTGTGTCACCGATGGATTTATTTATAGACCCATTAATTGAGGCTTCTACTCTGGGAATCCAATCATCCAAGCTTGCATAATTTTCACTGAGAATGTGTCGTAGCACATCTAATACCTTTTTATTTTGTCTCTCTACCAACCCATTCGATGCTGGGTGATAGGCCAAAACGCTAACCTTTTTGATGTTGAATTGTTTACATATTTCTTGTAAGATCTCAGAATTAAATTCTCCTCCATTATCACTTATTAGTACCTTTGGGGTAGTAAAGCGACATATTACATTATCTGTTATTGCCTTTGCTACTGTCTCTGCTGTCTTATCTTTAATTGGAGCTAAAATGACATAACGGGAAAAATGATCCGTTGCTACGAATAAGTATAGGTTATTATTGTATGATAATGGCATCTTGAGTAAATCAACAGCGACAACGTCCCATGGTTGATGTGGTACAGGGTAATTACCCATCGGTGCAGGTGTGATTGGGTATCCTTTGTGTTTCGCACATGATTCGCATCTGTCTATATGATTGTTTATATCTTTTCGTAATGAAGGCCAGTAATATAATAGCTGGGCTTGGTTGAATGTCTTATCCTTTCCAGGATGTCCTGCATGCGGGCTGTCGTGTATCAATCGTAATACTTGGGGTATCATGTCATTAGGTACTACCAACTGGTTAGTATTTCTTTGGCGTTTTGGTTGTTTAGAGTTAATTTTGTATAATGTATTATTGACCATTGTGAATTGTTCAAGTGGGACATGCAGTTTGGGTAATTGTATGTCATCTCTACTTTCTAACTTGTATATTACTTTAGACCATATTGGGTCAAGTCTTTGTGCCTTTGCGATATCCTCGTGGTTTGGGATATTTCCTTTGAGATCTAACGCCACACTCCAAATTGTGTTCGGGTTCCTAGATAAAGCGTCAGCTACTATGTTCATTTTACCTTGTATATAATGAATTTGTACATTGTAGTTTTCAACTGTACATTTCCATCTTGCTCTCCTCCCAGAAAGGAGTTTTTCTTTAAACATACCCACCAGTGGTTTATGGTCGGTGAATAAGTGGATTTCGTAACCATATACCAAATCTAGAAACTTTTGTAATGCAAAAACCACTGCAAGTGCCTCTAAGTCTGTAGTGCAATAATTTTTCTCCGCACCTCTTGTTTGTCTGCTGGCAAATGCAATCGGTTGATTCTTTCCTCTTTTATCTTCCTGCGTCAGTACAGCCCCTAATCCTTTAACTGATGCGTCTGTACAAATAAGAAATGATTTTGTGTAATCCGGATATGCTAAACAAGGTGCATTTGTTAGTTTAATTTTTAGATTGTTAAATGCCCTTTTTTGTTCTTCTTCCCATTGAAATACAGCATCTTTTTTGAGTAGTTGGAATAGAGGAAAGGCTATATGAGAGAACTGTGGTATGAATGACCTATAGTACCCAGCCAGACCTAAAAATTGTCTAACTTCGTCAGTCGTAGTGGGTTCAGGAAAATCTCTCACTGCCTGTATTTTGTCATCAGTGGTGTGAATACCATCAGAACTTAATTTCTGGCCTAAGAAATTTATTTCCTTAAAGCAAAATTTGGATTTAGAAAGTTTAAATTTTAATCCAGCATCACTAAGCTTTTGTAAGAGTAAGTCTAATTTCCTGAGATGATCCTTAATATTCTTCGTTGCGATTGTAATATCGTCAAGATAAACAAATATTCCTTGTCCTAAAATTCCGGACAATACGTAATTCATAAGACGCTGGAATGTGCCTGGGGCTGTCCTCAGTCCCATTGGCATTCTTGTATATTGATAATGGCCTCTGTTTGTTGAAAAGGCAGTGTATTTACGTGACTCCTTAGATACCGGAATCTGATAGTAGCCGTTTAGGAGATCGATGGTCGAGAATATATTATTCTCAGGACCAATATTCTGTAGAACATCGCCTAGCAATGGCATGGGAAATCTGTCTGGGATTGTGTGATTATTTAGTTTACGGTAATCTACTACCGCACGCATTTCTCCATTTCGTTTGGGCACGAAGAATAAGGGGGCATTCCACGGGAAGACTGAAGGCTCAATGATTCCAAGTTTTAACATTTCATCGACATACTGATTTGCAAGTGTACGTTGGGAGTGTGGTATGCGGTAAGCTGGTACGAAAATTGGTGGTGTTTCTGGGTGCACATTAATCATGTGATTAATCAAGTTAGTACACCCTAATTGTTCTCCGGCCAATGCTACGGTGTCCCTGTGTGTTTCCAGCAGGGTTAACAAATCATTTTCTTCATCAAATTCACCTGAGTGAATTAAATTCTCTTTTATTCTTTCTCTATCCGTAGATTTTATCTCACTTGTTACTCCAGCTATAACTATTTCCTTCACAGGGGCGGAACATTTTTCAATATTAACTATGCAAGTTCCCTTTTTCAACTGAACATCCCCATTCATGTGATTAATTATGAATATCTGAGTTTGCCCTTCGTCGTTCGTATGACATAATGCGTTTTCTACTGAGAATCCCTTTACTTTACATAATTCTTCTAAGACAAGAACAGTACTATTCCGTAATTTGCTCTTTATGGTAACCTTCATGTATGAATTAGGTGGTATAACTAAATCATTAGTGAGATGGGCTGGAAAAATTGATAAATCAGTACTGTTATCTGGGTCACTAATTCTGGAGGACGGGGTTGGTGGTGGGAGTGGATCTATACACTCATCTGTTTGTGTATGTTTGTTTAAGCCTTTAATATTACCAATTCTTTTTGGCTTTCTTCTACCAATCGGTGAGGGCTCTGAAGTTATTTCCTCTATGAATTCATTATCAAAGTCTATTCCATTCATTTGTGGGAGTATAGTTATGTTCTCAGCTCTCATGGATCTTAAGCCCAGTAACATATGAGCTTTAATTGCTAAGTTTTCAACGATATAGAAAAATGCAGAGAATGGTCTTGTAGTTTCTGTGAAACTGAGATTTAATCTTATCATACCCTTCACTGTAATCTCTTGTCCATCTACTGTGTATAAATCTAAATCAGCTTCATCCAGAAAAGTTACTTTCTTTTTATTTTTAAGAATTCTATTTAGTTCTTCATGTGTTATTAAGTTCACTGGAGAGCCTGTATCTAAAAATAAGGAAACGTTTTGATCCTCACATACAGCTGGTATCAAGATACACTCATTTCCCAACATGCCTCCTATGTGAAGTTTAGCCTTGTTCTTCTTTACGTTTGTTCGTTTTTTGTCATGACTTGGTCTTCCCCCGATTTGAACATAGACACAATTTTTTCTACTGTTTTGCAATCACTGGTCCAGTGCTCTTGGTATCTATGATGCCTACAGTAAGGACCAAATCCTTGTGTCTTTTGTTTGTCCTCTTTTGCCTTCATAAAGCATTCATACCTTGTGTGTCCTGGTTTTGCACAATAATGACATAGAATGGACCTATCCCTTGACTGTGACCTACGAGGTGATTTCCCATAAGAAGTGTTGTTTATGGCGCGAGATCTGCTCGGGCTACGCGAAAACTTATGAAACTGCCTGTAGGAAGGCGTCTGGGAACGAGGCCTTGGCACGTTTGCTTGTTTGGCCTGCCTGATTTCTGGTCGCGATCGATTTTGTTCTCTGTTTGGGGTCGGTGTAGATGTTTTCACAGCTGATACTGTCTCAGGTATCCTCATTCTACCAGAATGTGCATGTGTGTCGACCATACCTGCTTTACTGCACTGCATCTCTACCTGGTTCATTAAGTCTAGCAAGCACATTCCTGGGGTGTACGCGATCGTCTTGGCGATCTTAAGGGTCCTATCAGGTAATTTACACAAGGCAGCTACATAACCAATGATGTCCACGACGAGGTCTGGGGACATCTTTCCTGGCTTATGAAATATGAAAAAATAGCAATTTTCTCTTGTTCATCTAGTATGTGTCGCTTGATGAACATTTGTTTGCACTGACTGACTAATGAAATGACATCAATGCGATCTTTGTCTGTGCCAGAGAATTTTGGGGCAGTTTTATCCTCGTGATACACAAACACGTGAGGTGTGGTTGTTAGATCAGCGGTATTTGTTTCTTGATTCATTTTTATTGTTTGCTCTGTTAATTCAACTCTGACGTGTTTATCGTTGTGTGAGGGAATGGTGGAATATGTACGACCGGACCGGTGAGCCCTGTTAAGTATATTGGCATACGTGTGCAAGGCAGCGGCAAAGTCCACACTCTCTACATCAGAGGGGGTTTCCCACTCATCATCTGAAACTGCCGTATTTGTTTCTTTATCTTTAGTGTGTGGTGAGGTTTGTACAAGGGGTGGGCTGCCTTGAGGCTCTCTTAATTGTGAGTCTGTTGTTGTGGCAATTTGTGTGTCATCTGGTGTTAACATGGGTGGTGGCGAAAATATTCCTGTCATTAAGATATGGTGTTATGAAATACGCCTCTTGTTTATTTATGTCCTAGCAAAATAGATGAGTAAATAAGTTGAATATAGCTAATTTTAGCACTGAGAAGAAATAAGTATAATTTTACCCACTTGATACAGATCGTAGAGGTGTGTCAATACAAAAGTCGATCTCGGAAGAAAAATACAGGTTTGATTGAAGATCTCTTGATTATTCTAGTGGTGTGTTGATGGACGATATTACTCAGAAAATTCCATGGCCTGGTGCTTGTGGTGGTTAACAGCTGTCCCAGGCAAACCTCAGCATAGAACGTCGAATTTCCAACTTAACTGTGAAAATAAATGAGTATGAGTAGGAGCTATGTGAATAATGAGTAATGAGAAGTGGGTGAGAAGTGCCTGGTGTCAGTCACACATTGCTTGGCATGGCAGACTAGCATTGTGATGTCATCTCAGCACATGGTGACGTCGGCTTCCCACACTGGTAGCTGTGGTGAGTGAATGAGTAGCGATGAGTAACTTGAGTGAAGATGGGTGGGTAGGATGAGTTGTGGATATGGACTTGGTGTTTGCTTCGTCGTCTTGACCTCTGCGTCAGCGATGGAGGTAGGCGGGAGAGAGTGGTGGGGGTTTGTGTGCTTGTTGCTTTGGTCTTTCCTCTTCTTTACTTGCTTTGTTTTTTATTCTTCTTGCTGCTGCTTGAAGTTACGTGAAGATTATAGAGTTGTTTTGTAGACCTGTAGGCTATTTACATTGTAGGCTGTATTTTGTAGGAATTCACTGTAGAACTGAAGCTAATCTTGTAGAGTCTCGCCTGCTTTTGTAGAAATTTGCTTTTGATTCGGAGACGATGTCCGTAGATTCGCTGCTACCAAATGTCATAAAAGACTTTGTAGTTCCTTTGTGGTTACTTGTAGTTGAGTTATATATATATATTAGCCTTGTGGACGAGCGGTTATTATATTTGAATAGCTTTGTAAGTAGCTAATCTTCTTTCCCATTTGTCATTTAGTGACAGGAGGGGTAAAGAATAGTATGGGACTATTTTTATTTGTCTTGGAAATATTAACAAGTCTCTCACACAGAGCGGAGTAATAAGTAGAGTCCCGCGAGCTATCTCTCTGTCTCGCTATCTCTGTCTCTCTCTCAAGTTGCTAAGCCCTTCTCCCTGCGACCTGTCTGTTGTAAGGCTAGCTTCTTTCTGAGCTCTCTTTCCTAAATTCTGGTGTAGCAGGGGTTGTATCACGTGTGTTCCTTGTGAGTGGAAATTTCTAGAAGCCTGTGTGTGAGTATGTGTGTATGTGTGTGTATGGTCACTAGGCGCTGTCGTGTGCCTAATAAGCATTCCTTGAGTTAAGAGTGTGTAAGAATGTTTAGCATTGCTCGATTCTCGCAGACACAATACCTTCTCATCATCTGACTCCCTGCTTCTATCTGTCTCTCTATCTATCTATTTATCTATCTATCTATCATGATTTGTAATTATAATATGGAGTCCTGATAAGCATCCCGAGTAGGAGGAGTTGTGGGTTCCACAGTGGAGATCTTTGGTAGCAGTGCTTCAACCTCTGAGCACTCTGAGGAGCCACGGCGATGTGTACCATACACAGGAGGGACGTTGAGAGTTTTCGATGTGTCAAGGCAGGGCGTAGTGTCAACACGGACATTTGCATAAGGAGGAACCAGGATGGGGGAGGCACTTCCAGATGCAGGAAGCACCACCCCAGAGAGGACACCCCATGAGACAGGAGGCACCTCCCTAGAGGAAGCACAGGTGCTTTCAGGCTGCACCCCCTCAGGGGAACCCCCTGGCTGAGAAGGCCGGGAAGTAGAACCCCGAGAGGTTAATGGGGTACTGTGTGATGGCAGGGGCACCTGCCAGGTAGCTTTAGGGTGAGACAAGGCAGCAGCAAAGGTGACCCCAGGGCAAATGAACCTCTCCCTTACCCTGGCCTTTGCCTCAGAAAAGAACATTTTCTCCTTCATTCGTTCAGAAACAATCTTATACTCAAATCTGTACACATCACAGTCTCCTCCACAGTTCAAACATTTAGAGGGTTGAGAACAATCCACTATACCATGGGATATACCACCACAATTTCCACAGACCTCAGGAAGGCCAGATGCTTCATGCCAGCAAGAACGGCAAACATGACCAAACCTTTGACAATAATAGCACCTTCTATGTTGGGGAAGATTAGATTTAACCTTAAGCTTCCACCACGCAGCAGTGACAACCTCTGGCAATGTACAGCGATCAAACGTCAAGATAAGAGTGGGCTTGGGTGTTAAAACCCCATCAACTTTCTTCATAATTCTCTGTACTGCTACAACTCCCTGAGGAGCCAGCCCCTCCAGGAAGGAAGAATCAGAATAAGAGACCAAGTCACGAGAATACACAACCCCATGGGACTGATTCAAGGCCAAGTAACGAGAGGCAGATACTGGATAACCGGTGACCATAGTAAGAGACTGGATGCGTGAACTCTCTTTTCCTGGCCTGTAGCAACAGAGAACCATTGCCCTGCAAGGAGACCTTGGGGGTAAGTCCACATGCTGTAAGTTTACCACTGTGGATCTGAAAACAGTTCAGGTTCCGGAAGGAAGTACCATCAGCCATTTGAGTACTATGTATTTTGTATAAGAATGTTTCTCAAAGACACCAGGTAACAGCTCGAGAGAAGGGATATCTGGATTCGAAGTTTTGGCAGATGACCTGGAGGGTAAAGGGTCGATGGCCAGAGAGTAACCAGGTGATGGCAACTCATGTGGCTGGTCACTGACCACACGAGTGGTTAACTCCTAAACCGCGGGGTTGTTTTGGCACTCCTTGCGTGTCCCGCGGGGATATTCGCGCTCCAACAGACTTTGTAAAAATATTTGCCAAAAATCAGTTATTAGTCCTAGAATATTATAATTAAATATGCATATGGTACATACCTTTAGCTTTCTCCTGGGATGTTTGTTGAGCCTTCGTCGAGTACCGTAGGACTTGTGGAGATTTCTGAAGTTGGGTAACGAAGTCTCCACTTTACACTTCCCGACACCCCATAATATGATGACCACAGCCTGATATTATCATTAGAAACACTATTTTATGATTTTCAAATAGTTTGGAATCCATACTCAAAAAAAAAAAAAAAAGACTGTGAAAGCAATGAAAATTACAAGCACGTACCAGCTTCCCACTTGCGCTCGTTCGCCGCTGGTATTCTGTCATTTATTATTCATAAAAACACTCACACTTTATATTTCTATTACTATATAACACTTATATCTGCAGTCTTTATCCATAAGTTTCCTTCAGTAATAGTAGTTTATTGTCACTGTAGGCATTAATTTCTCTTTCAGTAAAATACGTAGCATTCACTTTCTCGTCCTGTATACTAGCGTTGAGAGCGAATCCGTCACTTTCACTTTCACTTTCATAACTCATAGTATTCATACATGCTAGAGTGAAACTTTCACTTTCATTATTCTTAGCATATACAGTATACTCGTATTCTTATATTACTACTCATTTACATTTCTATTTACAGTCTCTATTTTATTTACATTATTTACATTTCTATTTTTTTTACACTGTATTATGCACTGTCACTTGCAGTAACTTACAAAACTGTTTTCCACTGTTCACTTATATTTACATTCATTGCATTCACTTGCTGTTTACACATTATTTACACATTATTTACAGTTCCACTTGCACTGTTTTACTCAACAGAAAGATCTTAGTCACTCTCTATCAATTGTCAGCCCTTTACCTCTTTCCACACGAGGTTTATTAGGGGGTTAAGGTCACAGGGCCCTTTGCATGGGGCTAAAAAGCGGAGGCTACTGCATCTGGAGCAGACACAAGTTCTCCGTGAAGTCACAACACCGGTGAGGAAGGGGACGAGAACCTATCAGAAATCTTGCACACCTTTTTCCACACCATAGGCATTGGAGTCGAGGATATAACTGTAGAAACATACAACCTCCACGAGTTACGTCGAGCATTCTTCATGACCCGTTTACAGTGAGCATGTGTTTTTTCGATATTGTATTTTTTGAAAAAAACATTATGATTGGCAAAATACCGATGGGCAGCTGCTTTGTAATCTCCCTTTGCTATGGAGCAGTCATCATTTCCCCATGGCATAGGTCTCCGGGAGAAAACGCTAGAAGTCCGTGGGATGGAATGAACCCCTGCTGAGAAAATGGTCTTAGTAAAATAACGTTTGGCATCATCGATAGTTGAAAAATCAGTAACCCTATTGGCAAATAGACATAGTTCCTCAAAGAGAGACCAATCAGCCCTATCCATCCCCAGCATGGCATGCGGACCGCAGGAACAGAGCGAGTAGACTGGACCATCACAGGATAATGGTCACTACCATGTAGATCATCCTGAACCTTCCAAGAAAAATCAAGGGCACAGTCAGTGGAGATGGTAAGGTCAGTGACAGAATACGTGCCAGTCTGAACATGAAAATGGGTCGGCCTCCCATCATTTAGGACAACCAAATCTAAATCCCCAACCAAAGAGGGAAGATCACCCTGGGGATTTGAAAGTGAGTCACCCCACAAAAGATGGCGGCCATTAAGGTCACCAAGGAGTAGGAAAGGGGGTGGAAGTTGTCTGATAAGGGTTTCTAGATCAGCACGTATAACAGGAACGGAAGGTGGAAGGTACAGACAACAGATGGTATAGCGGCTCCCAACGTGCATCTGTACTGCTAGAACTTGAAAAGGAGACTATTGCAAGGGAAATAAAGGGGACATCAGAATGGCACAAAATTGCACATCCACCGCTGTGACCACCAGGAGGAGATGCATAGAAAACCTCATACCCCCTTATAAAAGGGAACTGTCTGTCCCCCACCATCGTCTCATGAAGACAGACACATAGCGGGTTCAGAGCAGAGAGTAATAGCTGCAATTCCTCTCAATTTGCCATGGTACCTCTACAATTCCATTGTACAGTAGTATACTGGCTGAGAATGCCATAGCACCCATTATGAAGAAGGAATCAGGATAAGGGGCGAGACAACTTTGCCTCCCGAGCGGGTTTGGGTTTGGACTGATGCTTATGAAGCCCCTTGGGAAGAAAATGCCCAGCACCAGGAACCCGCACCGTGTCGAACATCAGTGGGCAAATGTGAGGACGAGGAAGAGGAAAGTTTTACAACATTCTTCTTCTGAGCTGGGGTAACACTTGGCCTGTGAAGTGGCTTTGTGATTGCCTTGGGTGATGGAGGACAGCCAGTGCCAACATCAGAAGCCCCAGAGGTGGAAGGAGTGTCCAAAGCGTTCAATCTCTGTGTGGATGGCATTTTTTGTTTCTGAACTGAAGCACCACCGGTCTGTCTAGCACCGTTCCCAGGTGGGGACCTAACCACAGGCAAACCATCTGCTTCAGCCTCCACCTGGCTAGGCCCCTCAGCCTCCAGTGCAGATGGAACAGGCGAGAGGTCAATACGATGTTCGACAATAGAGACCTTAGGTGGCTGGTCTTCAGACTCAGAGGACTCTGAAGAGTTATGATGATGCTTGCCGGGTACAGAAGAAGCCTTGTGCATATTCGACAAGACAGGAAAAGGAGTTACATCAATGTGTTCATCTGCCACCACCACGGAAGTGCGCAAACCATCAGCAACTGAATTGGGAGCAGAAACAGTTGGAGTAGTGGGTGAGCAAGCACCGTTCTCACATGTTATTATTAATTCCAGGAGCATCACATGTATTATTAATTCCATCAGTAGAAGGAGATGTCATCATAGTAAATGGTCGTGGCAACTTCTGGGACACAGAACAATGTACAGGTGCCCCAGGAAGGACAGAAGCATAAGTAACCCTAGGCTGAAAGAAGAGAGTCTGGGCCCTCCTCTTTGCCTCTGGAAAGGAAATCTTCTCAAGTGTGCTAATGTTCAAAACCTCCTTTTCAAGGCGGTAGTGAGGACAGTTTTCAGATGAGACAGCATGAGGACTCCCGCAGTGATAGCATTTAAGGGGTTCTGGACAATCAATGGTATGACTCGATCCACCACAGAAGACAGGCACCAGGTAGGCCAGCCAGTGCACGTCGGCAAAATTTCCTAACATGGCCATACCCCTGGCAGTGGAAACACCGCTTTGGGTTCGGAACATAAGGTTTCACAGGAAGAGAGAGCCAAGCAAGTTTCACAGAAGCAGGCAACTTTAAGCTGTCAAAGGTCAGAAACAGCATTGGAGCTGGAGTCAAAACACCATCGATCTTATTCTGTACCCGGTCAACCTTTACAACACCAGAGGAGCGAAATTCTCCCAATAACTGGGCCTCTGGGTATCAGAGGAGGTCCCGAGAGTAAATGACTCCCTTGCACTGGTTGAAGGTGGAATGAGGTGCACAAGACATACTGGTACTAGATACAGAGGTCAGAGACTGGAGACAGGAGCTTTCTGCTGGGGAGGACACCTCAAAATAAAAGTAGACTACCATCCCCCTCGGTTGAGATCACCAGTTCACGGTCATAAGAAGAAACAATGGCTTGGTGCAATTTGAAAATGTCGACATCCAGCACTGAACCTCCTGCAGGGGGTTTCAGCGCTAGATATTTGGTATAGTCTGTCTCAGGAAACATGAGGGATAGAATTTTACAAAGCCTTTGCCAAAATCGGAACACGAGTGACCGTATGAAGGATTAAGAGGTCCCCTCAGGATTCTGGACCTTCCTCCTTCCCTCTTCCATTTTCTTTCCTCTACACACACACACACACACACACAACGCTTAAGTAATAAAACAATGTGTAGCCTCTGTTTATCTATCAATGCCCAGATATCAGTCCATATGAGGAGGGATGGAGGATGGGAGTGGCCCGGGTCGGAATGTGGGGAGGGTTAGGGTAAGGAAGCCAATGAAATAGCCATGAAAGATGAAGAGGAAAAATTATTTTATTTTATTTTATTTTATTGTTTTATTACTATCCTTTATGAAAAAAAAAGGTTATGAAAAAACAAAAACTGATTTACAATAGTTTTACTGATCAAGGGATCAACAGTAGCATTTCCTCAATAAGTATTCATTATACTCTAAAATTTACAATGAAAATACAGTCTCTCTCTCTCTCTCTCTCTCTCTCTCTCTCTCTCTCTCTCTCTATCTATCTATCTATCTATCTATCTATCTATCTATCTGTCTGTCTGTCTATCACTCGATATTCATGTCTCCCTCATCTAAACCTTCTTCTTCACTGGTGGAATTATTCGTCACGTTAATGACGAATTCTTCGACCATGTGATTGCGCACAATGTCATTTCTGATATATTCCTGTTCTAGCTTTCTCATATTATGCTCCATACATTTTTGCCAGTTTTCTGGTGTCACTTTCCTCACTGCATTTCTTGTGATTTCCTCCACCACACGTATTGTCTGATTACTATTGGAATTCTTTTTTCTTACTTCATCTTTCACTTGAACCCATATAAGTTCTATTGGATTTATTTCGCTGTGGTAGGGCGGAAGTCGTAAAACCTCATGTCCTTGGTCTTTTGCGATAGTGTCTATTTTATACTCTTGTCTGTCTTTGTTTCTTTCCACCAGATCTAGCAGCTCTAGCTTGGAGTGTTGTGGCTTGTGTTGAACGTTGTTCTCCCTCAGCCATTCTATTATTTCATTTTTACGGGAAGCCTGAGTTGATGCTTTATTGAGGATCTTAGAGTGGTACGAAGTGTTGTCCAGAATGAGCAGTGAATGGGGTGGGATGTTTGGGAGTAACTGGTCTTCGAACCATGCTTTGAAAGTGTGGTGATTCATTGATTGATGGTAATCTCCTCTGTTACCATTCTGAGATTTGAACATGTTCAAACCTTCACGCACGAATCCATCCTCTCCGCCTCCGTGTATAATGATAAATCTGGATCCTCTGCCACTTTTCACCTTCGGGCCCAGTTTTCCATCTGCAGTTGTCCAGCATTTATTGACACTCTGGTTTTGATTAACCCAAGTCTCATCTATGTAAATCTCTTGCCGTGGATTGATTGATTGTCTTGTCATCTCCCAGGAGTCAGTCAGGAGGTGCTGTGACCTGAGATGCCAACTTACAAGTTCTTGATGACAGGAGAATCAAGCTAAAAAAAAAAAAGTAAAATAAAAGGAATAATATGCTATTAAATCAAAATATACAACGAATAACTAGTCCAATATTTTTCGTGTATTTTTACCGCTTTGTAAAAAAAAAAAAAAAAAGTTGCATCCAAAAACAGGACCCACAGTTCATATTGACCTGTGAGCATACCGGGTCACTTATACCCATTCATTCATTGGCTGTGTGTGTGTGTGTGTGTGTGTGTGTGTGTGTGTGTGTGTGTGTGTGTGTGTGTGTGTGTGTGTTGCCCTCAGGCCTTGTCCCTGGGCAGCCTGTATTTCCACAGGTCGTTAAGGCAGGTGCGTTCGGCCATTAACAGTGACTTTGGAGTAAAATAGACGATATTCTACCCTCATCTTTCCTGAGACTGACTATAATAGTCTCCTGCATATTTTCTTCTCAGCCGAACTCCGGAGCCAGACCAACCTGATGTGACCTCCTCCCATTTGCAGTTAAATAATGGGTCAGAGGAGGATAGTCCCTTGGGGCCTGGAAAGGCTCCAGAGTGGCAATGAGGGAGGATGACTCTGAAGAATTGCCGGGGACAGATGAGGTGTCGTCAACAGTATTATTTTTGTAAACGAGCCATTGATATAAGTCATAAACTTCATTCCCCGGCCCCTCTACCCACCATGGAGCCCATTAAAGGGAGGTCTCATGTCAGGGACAACACCACTGGCGATCTCAGAGGTAGCAGGAGTTTATATGTGGGTAACCACCGGAGGACCTAAGCAAGGGTGACTCCAGGACGATAGGAGCCACCAGGCCCCCCAGTGCCCACTTGACCCTAGCCAACGCATGACCAGCTGATTGACCTGGTCGGGCCCAACCAGGCCACCCATCTAGCCAGAATAAGGGACCAAAGAGGTGTATTGCTAGCTCCAGGGCGCAACGTGCAGCATCACTCAACGCCCAGGACTCCTGTCTCCTAGCATTATGGGATGCCACGCACGGCAACCACGTGGGGAGGCAACAGTCCCACCCTAGATGGCCAATGGGCAGGGACTAACATCACCAGCGGGCCTCCTCCACCAGTGATGTAGGGGATGCTTGGTCCACAAGGCTGACAAATGCTGAACCCTACAAAGGTAGGCGTGCCTCCAAAGTAGGTGGCACCACCAACCATGCTTCAAGCCCCACCACCACATCAAGGTGACCCCCTGCGGCGGGGCGCAGAGTGGAAAAAAGCTGTGACTGTACCACTGTACAAAAATAAAGGTGAGTGAAGTGAGTGCAAGAATTATCTTGGCATAAGTTTATTGAATGTGGTAGGGAAGGTATATGGAAGAAGTATTAGAGAGAAAGTAAGAGAGATATCAGAGGTCCTAGTGAGTGATGAACAGGGTGGCTTTTCGAGTGCAGAGGATGTGTGGATCAAATATTTTCAGTGACACAGATGGTAGAGGAGGTTTGTGAGAAGGACCATAAGGTGTTTACAGCATTCATGGATCTGGAAAAAGCATACGACAAAGTGGACAGAGAAGGATTGTGGAAAGTTTTGCACATATACGGTGTAGATGATCAGCTGCTAGGCGCTGTCATGAATTTTTATGATGGTAGGGAAGCATGTGTAAGGGTTAATGGGCATCTAAGTGAATGGTTCAAGATCGGTGTGGGTGTGCGACAAGGTTGTGTGATGTCCCCATGGTTGTTCAATATATATATATGGATGGGGTTATGAGAGAAGTAAAAACACGAGTAATGGAGAGAGGGATGGCGTTAATAATGAATGGTGATGGATAGAATATTTCAAATTTGTTGTACGCTGATGATGCAGTACTGCTTGCAAGTACCAGACAAGAACTTGGTAGGCTAGTGCAGAGTTTTGCTGATGTCTGTGTGTCGTGCCTTGAGAGTAAATATAGAAAAGAGTAAAGTGAAGGTTACTGAGAGAGAAGGTGACTCCCAGTGAGATGTTACAGTGAATGGATAGAGACTGGAATCGGTGAGAGTGTTCAAATACCTGGGTACAGTGAGAGAAAAGAGAGGAAAATGTGCAAAAGAAGTGGAAAGTGGAGTGACACAAGGAAGAAAAGTAGTTGGTGCAATGAAGGCCTTGATAAGAAACAGAAGCTTGAGTGTTGCAGCTGCACGAGGCATACATGAAGGAGTGTTAGTGCCAACTTTAACATATGGATGTGAGTCTATGGTGTGGCATGAAAATGAAAAGTCAAGAGTGGGAGCAGTGGAGATGGGACTACTGAGGAATGTATGTGGAGTACAGAGGGTGGATAGGATACGAAATAATGTGATTCGTGAAAGATGTGGAGTGAGGAAGTCGGTGGACACCAGAATCGAAGAGAGTGTACTGAGATGATATGGTCATGTGGAGAGAACGGATCACAAAAGAGTCATGAAAAAGGTATACCTGAAAGAATTTGAAGGAGGGAGAAGGCGAGGTAGGCCAAGGAGAAGGTGGAGAGATATAATGGATAAGTGTGTGAGGAAGAGAGGTTTGGAAGTCGGTGAGGCTAGGTAACTGACAAGAGATCGAGCTGGCTGGATGAATGTTGTGGGGAGAAGTGCATGATCAGGGATCTGGCACCCCTTTTTAACGTGGCAGCTTCCGGATTGACTCTATTGGATACGTTTATATGAAGCTACAGAACGTGGTGGATGTTTTTTTGCGAATCCGATAGAGCCAGGATTCCGGGGGCTTGAATGATGAGTGAATGGAAGCGTGGTCCATTGGATTGAACAAATTTGGGCTGTCTGGACATTGCTACTCCTCAACCTGCCCTCGGGTGGGAAAGGAGGTCGGGATGATGATGATGATGATGATGATGATCTTTAATTTATGAATGGTGTTGACACAGAATTTCATTTGGGTTTGGTAGTGCATTCCACTGGTCAATTTCTCTATTAGGGAAACTAAACTTTTTCATATCCTTGTTGCCTGTATTTTTGTATAGTTTTTTGCTTTGAATCCTTAATGATGAATCGCTGAAATACTGTGATTTGTATAATGAGACAGATGGAAGTCAGCATAAGTAAAATTGAATAATTAACATTCAAGTATTTCAATATCTTCATATCTTTTCAAAATCTTCCAAAAAAATGCATTTTTTGTAACAAACTCTCGTGTTCTTCATTCAATCAGCTTTAACAATAATGCACTGAATTCAATAGAATTCAAGAATATTCACCATATGGAATTTTAACATTTTTCTTTGTGTGTATACATATGTATAGCCTAAATGGCATTGCGGATTTCATTTTTAAAAGTGTCGGGGAAGTGCCCTTTTTTTCAACTGAGCCCCTGTCCCTCTGAAAGTCTGTGCACGTCACTGGTTATAACCCCACCAACAGGAAACAGACATGGCCCTGGGATTTCTCTCCTTCAACGGGCAGCGTGCTGAAGTGGTGGACTACGCCTATCCTGCCAGCATCGGATATGCATTCATCATTGGAGGTCGTGGTCGCCCTGAAGTGGACCCCTGGAGCTTCCTACTGCCCTTCGCACCGCTGGTCTGGCTGGGGGTTATGGCGGCACTGGTGGGGGTGCTGGGTGTTACACTTTTGACATCTTGCTTCAGCTACCGTACGCAGAGTCGAACGTCTAAATCGCTGACCAACAAACTCAACAGCCTTCGTGTGTTGCTGCAGCAAGGCGAGTCCAACTAGAACTCTTCATTTTCCCCAAACTTGCTCCCACCATCTGTCGTTCATTGAGAATGATAATATCAGGATGGACGGAAGAAACAAGTTCTGTACCTGTCTAATGCTTTGAATTACAAACAGCCCATCTTCCTAGAATTTTCATCCACATAACATATTGTTTGGTAAAATTAAGTGGGCTTGTTCTCGGTCTGAGGTATCTTACGATATGCCTTAGTCTTCCTTATAATTGTATCTATTGGATTTATCATTTATGTTAGAATTTGGTCTTTCATTGGTACCAGACAGGAACTGCTGGGAACACCAACGGAATGCAAAAGAAAATCATGAATAAACTGGGTCCTAGAACGGAATCCAGATGAAAAGAGATTATGTGGGAGTGAGAAATGTGTAAGGAGTTTAGTAAAATCAACCTACAGACTTGATAGTGCAATAGAAGGTACGCACTCAACAAGGTAATTACCATATAAATTTCAGCACAATATCGGTCGATTTTGACAATTTCCGAAAACTAAGGATGTGAAAACGCCTACAGCATCTGACCCTTTTGTAATATCAGAAATGATACTGAACAAATTAATCACTGGTCTGACCTAAATTCGATCTCAGGCCCTCACTCTTCAAAAGCGTGCACATTACCACTTAGCCAAAGAGTACATCCCTGCTTTGTTCCTTTGCAACACAGGCTTTTATAGACCCCATTACATCACTCTTTTCTCCCCTTGGTGATTAATTTGGTGAGTTTCGAACACACATGGTAGCCTAGCACTGGAGGCCACCACTGGGGACGCTCCATACCACACCAAACAGCTGATCCCCCGGGATGTAAGGACTAGGATGCTGTCAGCTAACCAACAACATCATTGCCCTCCAAGCCTCGCCTCACATCCCATACTGCTGCCAACCAATGTAATAACCGAAAGAAAATTTTAACAAACTAATCACTGGTCTGGCCGAGATCCGATCTCAGGCCCTCGCGCCCCAGAAGCATGCAGGTTACCACTGAGCCAAAAAGAGGATCTCCACTTAGCCTCTTTGCAGTGCGGGCTTTTGTAGACCCCATTACCCTCTGACTGTCATTTATCAAAGTGGTGTACTTGCCATATCATAAGCGTACTGAGCAGCCAGGTTGAAAAGCCAGCCATGCTATATTCTCATCGTGGGTTTCATGAACGACTAACTGAAATTCAAGATTTCTCGCACCTTTGCGATCTTTTATATAAATATTTTCGTGAAAGTAATGGGAAAGAGTTAAGTGAAATAGGAAACGTAGGTCGTAAGAGGAAAGTGGTGGCTAAGGAAAATAAAACTTTTTAATTCGTGAGACACTTGCTTAGTTTCTTTTTGTTATTAATCTATAGAAGAGTTTTAGTAAAAGCTTCACACCCTCTAGGCTACGCCATTTAACCTACCCTACCCATTTTCATTGTGAATATACCAACTATCCCTATGCCATTTATCCTAACCTGGTCATCTTCACTGTGCACTTACCAGGAATCCCTATGCCATTTATTCTACCCTACCCATCTTCACTGTGCATATACCAACCTATCCCTATACCATTAACCTACCCTACCAACTTCACTGTGCATATACCAACTATTCCTATATCATTTAACTTGCACTGCCCATCTTCACTGTGCATACACCAATGCCGTGTCCCACTATTTTAGCTCGTTCATGGTATGAAGTGACCGTAATTCTGTAAGTCCCAGCTGCCTGATATCTTTAAGGTACTGTGCCCGTGTTTCAGATATATCCACTGATGCTGACTGGCTATGGTGGGAGCGTGTTGTGCTTGGTGTGTGGATGCTGACGACTGTGGTACTGACTCGGGGCTACTCAGGCATCCTTATTTCCCTCCTGGCCGTCAGACACATACCC
Organism: Coenobita brevimanus; assembly: GCF_032717465.1. Lineage (NCBI taxonomy): Eukaryota > Metazoa > Arthropoda > Malacostraca > Decapoda > Coenobitidae > Coenobita > Coenobita brevimanus. Next base: position 13,995,053 of record NC_136973.1, on the reverse strand, counting down.
ATGCCCATACAGTCGCTTCAGGATATTATAGACAATCCTGTTACTCTCATTGTTCAGAAAGACACAAATGAGGTTCGTGAGTTCAAGGTAGGTTTGCACTTGATACCTAAACAGATACTGGAATTATTATTATTATTATTTTTTTATTATCATTATTATTATTCTTATTATTCTTATTATTATTATTATTATTATTTTTAATTAACAACCTTCGCCATATAAATAGTGAAGCATGTTTTCCTAAGTATTGTTAATATTTTTTTTCTTTGCACTTTTTTCCTTAGATCATGGTGATAAACAGTAATTGTGCCAAACATAAATGACCTTCACCTATTTTTGAAGGTTTTATTGACTTTTGGTGCAAAGACTGCATTTTTTAAATTAAAATACCTCAGAAACTAACTGACATTTTTTTAAAATGCGAGGAAGAAGGAACCAAAGGCCACGAGCCCGCAATTGTTGTCCCTTCCAAGAGAAAAACAAAATACAAGAGAGAGCCAAATTCAAGATCCAATCATTTCAAGATGCCTGGACACACTGCGTTAAAGACTGGAGATCATAGGAAGCAGGAAATACAGACAGAGGGAGACAGTTCCAGAGTTGACCTGTTGCATAAATGAAGGACTGGGAGTAGTGGTTAACTCTTTCATTAGAGAGTTGGACAGAAAGGCATGAGAGTTTGCTGCTAGACGGGTGCTACGCGTCCGTCATAGAGGTGGAGGAATGCATACAGATAGTTCAGAGGAGCAGTGACCATTGAAGTAGCGATAGAAAAGAGATAAAGATGCAACAGTGTGACGAAGAAACAGAGGTTGAAAGGAGTCAGCAAGAGGAGGAGAGTTAATGAGATGAAAAGCCTTTGACTCCACCCTATTGAGAAGAGCTGTATGTGGAGAGCCTCCCCGCACATGGTAATTGTACTCCACACAGGGGCGGATGAAACCCTTGTATAGAGTCAACAATTGTGCAGGGGTAAAGAAGGAACAGAGTCGCACACCTAATCTCTTGGAAGCAGATTTTAAGAGAGATGTAATATGAGCTTTTCAAGATAAGTCCCGAGTAAATGAAACCCCAAGCATGTTCAAGGATGATGCAGGATTAAGCTGAATATTATTAAACATTGGTGGGTATACCTGTGGAAGATTTCGTCGGGTTAATAGGTGTAAAATCTGAGTCTTTGATGCATTAAAAACAACCAGATTATTTTTACCCCAGTCAGAGATACAAGCTAAGTCAGACATTAGGTGTGTCATAGCTTCATCCCTTGTTTGTTGAAGTAACTGCTGAGATGGATGTTGCAGGAACCAAATGTAAAGGTGAAGGGTGGAGTCATCAGCATAAGAGTGGATAGGGTTAGATGTACAGCTTAGAAGGTCATTGATGAATAAAAGGAAGAGAGTTGGTGATAGGACAGAGCCCTGAGGAACACTGCTGTTGATAGATCTAGGAGAAGAACGATGGCCGTCTACAACAGCGGCTATAGAACGACCAGAAAGGAAGCTAGAGATGAAGGCTCAGATCGAAGGATAGAAACCGTAAGAGGGCAGTTTGGAAAACAAAGATGCCAGACTCGATTGAAAGCCTTTGAGATGTCAAGTGCAATGGCAAAGCTTTCGCCAAATCCCAAAAGGAGGATGACCAGGAGACTGAAAGGTAGGTGAGAAGATCACCAGTGAAGCGTCCCTGACGGAACCCATACCGGCGATCAGAAAGAAGGTTGTGACAGGAAAGATGCTTTAAAATTTTGCTATTAAGAATTGACTCGAAAACTTTTGAGATACAGGATGTTAAAGCAATTGGACGATAGTTAGAGGGTTGGGAATGGTTACCCTTCTTTGGGACTGGCTGAATGAGAGCAAACTTCCAGCAAGAAGGAAAGGTACAAGTTAATAGAGGTTGGGAATGGTTACCCTTCTTTGGGACTGGCTGAATGAGAGCAAACTTCCAGCAAGAAGGAAAGGTACAAGTTAATAGACAAAGGCGAAAGAGCTTGGCTAGACAGGGTGTAAGCACAGAAGCACAGTTCTTGAGAACAACAGGAGGGACTCCATCAGGCCCATATGCCTTTTTAGTATTGAGGCCAGCAATGGCAGAAATCAGCTGAAGAAATTTTAATGTCAGCCAAGAGGAAATCAGAGGGGGAAAATGATGGAGGAACAGCTATTTGGTTGAAATCTTATGATATATATATATATATTTTTTTTAAATATGGCTGAGCGTTTTGTTGTTTAGCCTAGTGGAAAGTATTGAAGACAAATCTGCACAGCGTTTTCTTTGTCGCACATTACAAAGAAAACCACAAAAGCTGTAAAGCTGTAACTTTACAGAAATATAGCCGTGGTCCCTTATATTATCTGAAGGGAATATGGTTCCAGTTAAGCATAAAGTTAGTCAGTTATTGTGACAAACATAAAATGTACTCATGCGTTCTTCCACACCTTTGTCTTCAGATCTTGTTGATATTGCACAAAAAGCTACCTTGGGTTAATCTACGTACATATTCCAAATATGAATGACCTTGAACTACATTTAAAGGTCACTGACTTTTATGATGCCAAAATTTCATACCTTGAATACCAAAAATAGTTATGGCGTAGCTTTCTTGTTGTGGCTACACAGTAAGTAAATGGGTAACTAGTTATTATTATTATTATTATTATTACTATTATTATTATTATTATTATTATTATTATTATTATTATTATTATTATCATTATCATCATCATCATCATCATCATCATCATCAATCCTGCGAGGTTGGATGACATCATTTTCGGCAAGGTGCCTTATACTGTTGCACTACACTTAGGTTGTTGTTAAGCCCATTACATCCAATGCACGTAAATCCAAAGTCTGGTGCAGGTTTACAGATATACATTTACACGGGTACTGCACAAATGTTGCTTCCACCATGCTACCTCTGAATCTAGCCCACAGAGGCCGGTGTGCATCACTACTTCTTGAAGAAGACACAAGCTAAGCAGAATTCAAAGCAGTGGCTAGACCTGGCTAAGGGAAAAAGGTTATGTAGCCCTTCAACACACTTACGTACTGCTGCAGATGTACATTGTTACTAGTTTAGTTAACAAGTGTAGGAAAATAATAACTCATGGTTACAATTTATCCCTCTGCTATAGAAATTTTGTGTCTCCGGATACATTGGTGCAATTTGTATTTAAGGAGCTTAGTTATACTGTGGATGGAGAAATAAATGAATTATACAGTAAGGGTGTAATGGAATACGGAATATAGTTAGCTTCTCACTACAGGGGAGTATAATAAAGGGCAGAATGCTGCTATGCAAGCAGCTGCATCCAACAAAAAGAAAGAAAAACAGTATTTACAGTACATGACCACGTTATAATTCAGTAAAAAGATAAAATTGTTACTAGGTATAAAAATTAGAGGGCAGTTAATTAATAATTCAAGTAACATGTGATAATTATAGTAATTCTAGGAGCAATATGGCCAATTCGCTGCTGAAGTTCATTTTTTAGGATTAGTATTGAAAACTATAATGATACATGGAATGATGAACATATAATACATGGTTACACAATAGTTGATTTCACATGGACTGTCTTTAAGAATGATGGCTCATGGTCACTAAATAACGTCCACACTCTTGTTATTCTTTCATGATACATTTCTTTATGTTATTTACTCACAATTCACTATTTATTTCTATATCATCATTTACTTTTTTCCTTTATTACTGTTTTTACTTACAACTTGTTCATACAGTATCCTTTTATCAATATATTACTTAATTTTCATTTTACTGTTCTGAATTGGCGTCTAATGTTTATTTGCAATTATCGTTCCTACAGTACCCAGTAACATTATCTTCACACCTTCAGCAGTCACACGGAGTGTCACTAAGAACTGCCAGTTTCAATGTCCTGTGGGTACCGCACTAATCTTGTCATGATTCAGGTTTCTTTCAGTCTTTTGTCCATTCTTTTAACACAGCAGTGAAATACCCACAGAGAAATAGCCACTGGGGGAAACACAAAGACCGGATGTACCCACGAACGGCTAAAGGCCAAAGAAAACTGACACTGACAAAATCACTCTTATTCAGAAAATCAAACATTCGTCGATTGTCGGACGTGATGGATAGGTTGTCAACAGGGAGATGGAATGTTCATTTCATCAGTTGATAGATTTCAAATGTGTGGGGGCGAAGTGTAAAGTGATGATGTGTAGCATGCGCAACCACAGATTCTGATTTTACAGTGCAATAATCAAGGGTCTTGTACAAAGCAGTTGCGGACACAGAACGAACAGGAGTTCCAGGACAAATGACGCTAACAGAGATTGGAATATTGAAGAAGAAATATTGGATATGGTTCAGACGAATGTGGTGCACTGGGAGCTTTGGGATCGGGGTGAAGCAACAGACAGATTGCATAGAAAGATTACGAACCAAGAAAGAGTCGCAGGGAGCAGGACTACTAGGATAGATTGTCAGAGGATAGGCGGCACAAAGTCAAGAAGTAGGTGTAAGAAAAGTACAGGCGCTGAGCATGTTGAAGGATGTGAAACCAAGAGAGACATTATCATGGGACAGAAGGAAGTACTCCGAGGAAACAGAGGCCAGCAACAAGGAATTACTTTTCAAGAATGGAAAACGAATGACGTGGAAGAGATCGAATGTGACAGAAGAACGAAGAAGGATATGAACAACAATTCCTCTGGTGAGGAAAGTGGCCTTAAGTACAGGGAAGTTGAATTCTAAAGAGAAGAAAAGCACTGGAGGTAAGTCAAAAGTAGAGTAAGCATTTTCCATTACTGAGAGGAGATCAGAGATAGGTATCAGGTCTGCAGTGATAAGGCCACCGACATCAACTAGAATACGAACTGAGTAGTAACTTGGGAAAGAACTGAGTTCAGGTACACTTGTGGGATGTCCATGTGTACTTTGACATATAGTATCTCTGAGATAATTGTAATTTTTGATGTCTGTATTTGTAAAATGCCTGTGAAGTTGTTTAATAAGTGTGTGACGTCATTTAATTGGGCCGTGATCTTCTGTAGCATAAAGTGTCGAACTTGGATGACTCTGTTTTGAGACTCAAGGGCACTGTCGGATTTAAATCCAGGGAGGCCATGATTGGTCGCTACACCAGATATGCCACTCAGGCCCAATCCACGCGAGGGGGCAGCGCCCGACGGGCAAACATTGTTACCAAATCACGTTCCAATTCACATGTTTACAGGATTGGTGGCGGGCACGAGTGTAGATGACGTCATAAACAGGGAAACCACGGGCAAACCATCGAAATGCCCCTGCCCGTTATTGAGGCACTGCCTGCTGGGCTGATGGACGCTGTGTAGCCAATTGCCATCGGGGACTGCTTGATCTGGAAACACTGCTAAAAAAGCGAGGGATATCCACTCAGCGGGCTATGCCCGTCGGGCACTGCCCGCTCGTGTGAACGGAGCCTTACTAAAAGAATTTCTCCCACAAGATCAAAGACCCCACACTTCACCTGTGAACGAAGTACAGGTGTTTGGTTAGAGAAAGTGTCATTTAAGAGGGAGAATTTCATCTTAATATATTGTAGTGTTCAGTGGATGGGTAAGTAAAGTGGGTGTCAGAAAGTATCTTTGTCATGTTTCTCCTTTATGGCTGACAGAAAGGCCTGTATCTCCTCCAACTTGTGCACGAAGTGGGACAGGGTAATGCCCATGGCTCAGGGTTGTAGAGCAAGGAGACTACATCTTCCACCACCATCACCTAGCATCCCGCACCAACGGAGGCCCCGGGCACTACGGCACCTTGAACTCACTCAACCCAGACCATATTGGGATCAGCACTGCCAGCAGGTGGACCCACAACATCTTACCTATAAAATAAGTTTAAGTTGAAAATGATGATTATGAAGATGATTATGACGAGAGCCTGAGGTGACAATTTTTATGCAAGAGGCTTGTGTGCAGAGCACAATTTTGAACGATAGTCATTAAAAGTAGGGGAGAGTGGCAGTATCCCAGAATGAGAAGAGAAATATGAAGGAGTGTCAGAATTAAGAATGGGAGAGGAATCTGAAGAGCGTCAGAGGAAGGAATGAGAGAAGAATGATAATGTCCCCGTTGAGAAGAAGATGAGGCATTTCCTAGTGATCTCACTCACACTATTCCCTCAGTGCATGCTTAACATCACCAGCATCCACCCATTTGATCTCGGCTTTAGACAGATCCCTTATTTCAAATTTGTTTCCCTTACGGGAGATGACACGGAAAGTACCGAGGAATTTACCATCAAGTTTTGGTACATGCTCATGGCCCAGGGCAAAAACTAAATCACCTACTTGGATGGTAACATCGGAGCCAGCTGCGTGTTGAATACATATAATTTCTGCTCTTGAGAAGGCCAAATTATCCTTAATGTACGTATGAATTGTCTGAAAAATTGAAAGGCGAACTTTGACATAATCATCGTGATTGTAGACCTGATAAGGCTTAGCAACAAAGAATGAGGTAGCCTATTGCCAAAGCCGTAGATGACAAAGAATGGAGGTTCACCATTTGATTTAATCAGTGACCCATTAACTGATGGAGCCACCTGCGGAATCCACTCGTCCTAGGTGGAACTCTGATTTCCCAACATGTGACGTAGGCTGTCCAAGATTTTCCTATTCTGGCACCTCACGAGGCCATTAGAGGCTGGATGATGGACAACAACAACACACTTACTAATTCCATTGTGACGACAAATTTCTTCCAGCACTGAATTGTTGAACTCTGACCCATTATCTGTTAAAATGACTTCTGGAGTTGTGAAAGGACAAATGACTGATTTAATGAATGCATGAGCAACAGTACTGGTAGATTTGTCACGCAGTGGAACCAATATCACGAATCGGGAGAAATGATCGTACTACCACTAATAGATAGATGAAGCCAGACTCCGTAAGTGATAATTTCAGAAGATCAAGGGAGACAGTTTGCCAAGGCCTTGACGGTACAGGTTATTGTAATATAGGTGCAGGCCTACCAGTAGTTCTTTTATTGCGAGCACAAGATAGACATTCAACAGAGTGAGCTTCTACATCATTTTGCATAGTAGGCCAATAATATGAAAGGTGTGCCTGTCATAAGCATCTGTCCTTACCCGGCTGTGACGTGTGAGGGATGTCATGGATTAAATAAAGGGCAGCAGGAATTAAGTCTGTTGGAATGACTAGTTGCCAAACTTAGTGACAAAGCACATCACTACCTGTGAGCACCATCGTTTTAAGAGCAAGCCATTAAAGAGGAAGAAATCAGAAACAGGAACAGGTAACTTTGGCAAGGAAGAATCATCAACAAACTCAAGAAAGTATATTACCTGAGACCATAGAGGGTCAACACGCTGGAACCCAGGGAGTGTGTCATAACTGAACGCCAATTTTGAGTTACAACCAGTCGACTCTGTGGCAACATACATTTGGCTTTCCAGGAACGTATTGGATTATAGCCATTAACAATAACTGCCCAACATGCAAGGCGACCAGTAAGATTACGTCCTCGAAACAGGTCACACAGAGGAAGATGGTCTGTCTGGATATGAACAGGGTAACCGTAGATGATGTGAAAATGTTTTAGGGACCATATCATTGCAAGGGCTTCCCAATGAGTTACACTGTAATTCTTTTCTGTGGAGTCTAATACTCGACTGACATAAGCAATGACACGTTTCCTGCCTTCAGAACCATCTTGTATGAGAACTACACCGAGGCCCACTCCGGAAGGAATGGTTTGGGAAAATCAGGGAACACCAAGACAGTGGCTTGTGCAAGAGCAGTTTTCAGGATGGTAAATGGGGCAGTTAGGTTCATTTAACCATACAAAATCTTCATCTTTCTTCAACAGTCTAGTCAACATCAAAGCAATTTGGGCATACCCCTTGATAAAACGACAATAGGAGCTGCTAAGACCAAGGAAACTACTGACTGCATTTGTGTTGGTAAGAGTAGGGAAGTTTGTCAATGAATTAACTTTTTTGTCGATATATGTATGCCGTGAGCATCGATGATATGCCCTAGGAATTTCAGCCTCTTATGCAAGAAATGACGCTTTGACAGCTTTATTATAAGACAAGCTTGTTTGAGTCTAGTGAATACCTCTGCCAATTTCTCTAAATGTTCCGGGACAGAGTGACAAGAGATAATGACATCAAGATAAGCAAAGCCTGAGTGACCTATTATGCCGGCGAACACAGAATGAATTACCTGCATGAACGCTGATAGAGCATTTCACAACCCAAATGAAAGTCTGCGAAACTGGTAATGACCAGACAGGATGCTGAAGGAGGTGATTGGGTGACACGATTCCTCCATTTCTACTTGCCAATAGCTACTCAGCAAATCAGCTGGGGAAAACACAATTATTTTCCCATAGTGATTCTAATAGATCAGTGAGTACCAAACTGGAAACTTATGTAGAACGGTCAAGGCATTTACACGGTAGCCAATGACAGGGCATAACTCTCCACCTTTCTTTGGAATGAGGAATAACTTACTGGTCCATGGACTGTTAGAGCATTTGATAACGTCGTATTCGAACATTTCGTTAATAAGATAATTGGCTTCTTTACACTGACTATGAGGCATGCAATATGTGAGGACATAAACTGGTTGAGCACCAGGTTGTAATGTATTAGAATGTTGGACTAAACTTGTCTTTCCCATATTCTCACCTGGCAGAGCTACAACTTCACAACAGTCTTGCTAAAGATCAAGCAACTGACTTCTGTACTCATGATAATCGCCTCATTTCACATGAGATTCAAGATTAGTTGGGGAGTTGTTGTCAGAAGAGTGAACAACTGAGCACACATCTGCGACAGAGAGTGGGAAGTCCTGGCATGCACGTACGGCCACTTGGATATACCAGAATATCACCAATCTGTGTCCCAGTATGCAGCTTAAATGGGGAATTAGTAGTGCTGGCTAGGTACAAATGACATAAGCCATCGTCTGACACCAAACACATCACTGACTCATAACTCAAGCCATTAACACGACATGCCTCAGGCTGAAAAATAAGTGACACTGCTTGGTGATCCAACAATCCTCAGAGCAACCTTACCATATACAGTGGTAAAACCGTGCACTGATTTACCACCGCTCGTTTGGTCATTGAGGAGTGAATCTCTGGTGTCCACAGACTTCCTCACTCTTCATCTTTCACGAATCGCATTATTTCGTATCTTATCCACTCTCTGTACTCCACATGCATCTCTCAGCAGTCCCATCTCCACTGCTCTTACTCTTGACTTTTCATTTTCATGCTACACCATAGTCTTACATCCATATGTTAAAGCTAGCACTAACACTCCTTCATGTACACCTCGTGCAGCTGCAACACTCAAGCCTCTTTTTCTTATCAAGGCCTTCATAGCACCAGCCACTTTCCTTCCTTGTGTCACTCTACTCTTCACTTCTTTTGCGCATTTCCCTCCCTTTTCTATCACTGTACCCAAGTATTTGAAGTCTCTTACCAATTCCAGTCTCTCTCCATTCACTGTAACATCGCACTGGGAGTCACCTCTCTCAGTAACCATCACTTCACTCTTTTCTACATTTACTTTCAAGGCACAATCCACACAGACGTCAGCAAAACTCCTCACTAATCTACCAAGTTCTTGTCCTGTAACTGCAAGTAGTACTGTATCATCAGCATACAACAAATTTGAGATATTCCACCCATCACCATTCATTACCAACGCCATCCCTCTCTCCATTACTCGTTTCTCTCTCTCTCTCTCTCTCTCTCTCTCTCTCTCTCTCTCTCTCTCTCTCTCTCTCTCTCTCTCTCTCTCTCTCTCTCTCTCTCTCTCTCTCTCATAACCCATCCATATATATATTGACCAACCATGGGGACATCACACAATCTTGTCGCATGCCCATACCGATCGTGAAACACTCACTTAGATGCCCATTAACCCTTACACATCCTTCAGTACCATCATAAAAACTCCTGACGGCACCTAGCAGCTTTCCATCTACACCATACATGTGCAAAACCTTCCAAAGTTCTTCTCTGTCTACTTTGTCCTATGCTTTTTCCGATCCATGAATGCCATAGACGCCTCATAGTCCTTCTCACAAGCCTTCTCCATTATCTGTCTCACTGCTAATATTTGATCCACACATTCTTTGCCACTCCTAAAGTCACCCTATTCATCACTCACTAGGACTTCTGATATCTCCCTTACTTTCCCTATAATAATTTTTCCCTATACCTTCCCTACCACACTAAATAAATTTATGCCAAGATAATTTTTGCACTCATTTCACTCAGCTTTATTTTTGTACAGGAATAAAATTACAGCCTTTTTCCTCGCTGCTGGCGCAGTTTCACTCATCCATGCCTTCTTACATATCCCCAACAAGCACTTAATTCCGCTCTCTCCACTACACTTAATTTTTCATACACCTCATAAACCTCAGCTGCTTTCCCATATTCCAGCCGCTTCACAGCACTCTTCACCTGTGAGAGGGTCACGTTTCCTGGCACTGCATTCCTTTTCTGCACACCCCCAAAACCAATCATGTTTACAGTGGCGCTGCTCTCTATATTTCCATTCATCATGCTTTCAAAATATTCTTTCCATCTGGTCCTTACTTCATCCTCATGGGTTAATAATCTACCACCTATATCCATCACCATCACACCTTCACATTTCTTTCTGCTTTCACTTCTACATTTCTGCACCTCTTTCCAGAATAACTTCCTATTTTTAGAGTAATTTGCAATAAATTTTCTTCCTAGATCTTCATTTACCTCCCGTTTCCTCTTCACTAGTCTCTTTACGTGCTTCTTGCTCTCAATACATTCAGTTCTTATTTCAATTGAACCTCTGTCCTGTGACCACTCTAGCCACTTCTTCCTCTTTTCCTCCACTGCTCTCTTAACCTCTTCTTCCCACCATGCCGTAACTTTCTTCTTCTTGTTACTCTTGCCACACCACACACCACTTTAGTATTTCTAACTAAGCAGTCCCTATGTGCATTCCACAGGCTGTCTAGATCCATATCGTTCCAAGTTGCTGGTTCTAACTCCTCCCCTACTTTGATCCTGTATTCATCTGCCAGTTCTTTGATCCTCAGCTTCTCGACTTTCAGTCTTTCTCCCTGACTGCTCCTCTCCCTCCTGGTTCAACTCACTCCTCTCAGCTTGATATTGCATACCAAAATCATATGATCTGATAGACCTCCACATAGTCCTCTCACGGCCCTCGTATCAGCAACCATTCCCAGCATGGATCTCTCTATGAGCACGTAATAAATCAGGCTCCTTTCAACACGATCCCTGTTCCCTCTATACCATGTATATTTATGTGCATCTTTGTGTCTGAAATACGAATTACAAATGCACAACCTCCTCTCCTGACACATATACTTCAGATGCTTCCCATTATCATTTTTTTTCTGGTACTCCATTACAACCCAATGTACAATACACAGGACCAGTGCCTACTCTTCCATTCATTATCTCCCATTACGATCTGTCCGTTCTCCCCTTTGGGGCTAAGATGCGAATGAATGTGTTTGAATGGATGAGTAAATGGAGAGTGAGTCGTCCTGTCTCGGCTACCTCCCTTTCCTTGGGGGAAGCAGCCTAGGTATATAGATAGATAGATAGACGATCACTTTATAGCTCATTGGTGTTTCTCCCACTGCTTCACCCAGCTCATCCCAAAACCTGTCTTTCTGTTTCTCACTCCTGTCCTCACACTTTGCATACACTACAGTCACCACCACTTTATCCTTCTCAAACATGAACTTGACATACATACATACATCTCGAGGTGACACATTTGTAATCTCTCATTCCACTCTGCCACACCACATTCAATAACAAAGGAACACCTTCCTTGCATCCCCCTCGCCCATTCATGCCCGATCGTAAACATTTCACACCCTCCCACTCCTCCACATCACACCCTCTCATTCCTGTATCACACAATGCCATCATGGCATATCTCGCACTCTTGAACACATTCACCACTTCCACCCTCTTGCTTTCCTCATTCACACCTCTCACATTCCACATGGCCGTGCGAATCTGCCCATTTGGTTAGGGCCCTGGGCAGGTGCTGGGCCCTCAACATGCTGTGAGGCGAAATACCATAACTTCAAGAATCTCATCCTTCATAAACGACGGAACTTGTACAAGACATTTTTTTTTTTTTTTTTTTTTGCTGATGGCCATACAATCATGTCTGTAAATAATATAATATAATTATATTCCTAGGCTTAAAACAAGGTGAAATGATGATCATGAAAGGAAATTAAGCTTACAGTGGTGCTTAGCAAGGGAAAACCCCAAGTGCCTGGAAACAGAGGGAGAGGATGAAGGTGGAAGAAGTGTTTTTTTTTTTTTATGGTAGGAAGAAGGAACCAAAGGCCATGAGCCCGCAATAAGTGTTCCTTCCAAGAGAAAAACAAGATACAAGAAAGAGTCAAATTGAAGATCCGATCATTTCGAGATGCCTGGACACACTGCGTTTGAAAGATTGGAGATCGTAGGAAGCAGGAAATACAGACAGGGAAAGACAGTTCGAGAGATGACCTGTTGCATAAATGAAGGACTGGGAGTAACGGTTAACTGTTGCAGTAAAGAGCTGGACAGAAAAGGAATGGGAGTTTGCTGCTAGACTGGTGCTACGTGCCCGTCGTAGAGGTGGAGGAATGCAAGCAGACAGTTCAGAGAAGCAATGACCATTGAAGTAGCAATAGAAAAGAGATAAAGATGCAACAGTGCGACGAAGAGACAGAGGTTGAAGGGAGCCAGTATGAGGAGGAGAGTTAATGAAATGAAAAGCCTTTGACTCCATCCTATTGAGAAGAGCTGTATGTGGGGAACCTCCCCACTCATGAGAGTTGTACTCCACACAGGGGCGTATAAAATCCGTGTATAGTCAACAATTGTGCAGGAGTAAAGAAGGAACAAAGTCGGCTTAGCACACCTAATCTCTTGGAAGCAGATTTTACAAGAGATGTAACATGATCTTTTCAAGATAAGTCCCGAGTGGATGAAGGGAGGAAGGGAGGAGTTGGGAGTGAGGGGAAGTGGAGGAAACGAGGGAGTATGCTTGCTATGCACACCAGCTACGATATCCAGGGGGTAAATGGGGGTATCGCTGGTTGGGAGGCCATAATAGGGAGAGGGCCCAGTGGGACAGATGTAGGTGGAAGGATGGCGGGGAGGGGTCACCCCCCCTCTAGAGGCCAAATCTGGCCATACTCAATCAGACACTGTAGTTCCCATTGGCTTGGTCCCATATACATCATAAAAGAGGCGGTACTACCTACTGCCAGTGTTTTGGTAGGCTCTGTACCATCGACAGACAGAGGAGTTTATGCAACATTTTCTGAAACTGTCATTCAGCAGACACAGGTCTTTAGAGGTTAATTTATGATGTTGAAGAAATAGAAGACATTTGATCTTGTGAAAATATAATGTAAGATTCGTGTTCAGTATTTTAGATTAATAACAATAATTAAAAGTAAGCAATATCTGGCACGTTTCATCACACCTAAGCATCCCGCTGCCCCCAGTGGCCCATATGTTTAGTGATGATCATGCAATGAGCGGTGGTGTAACTCTACGTCCATCATCGTCGCATTCCCCCCCCTTTTTTTTCTTTCCACCAACTTAACCATTAGTTCTCTTAATTGTTGGTCTTACATTTGACCACCACCTTTTCCATCTTCTTTCATGAGACTGCCCTATAGATTATATCACAAGTTGAAATTTCATCATCAGCAGAAATCACTAAAAAAAATGAAATGTGCGCTCCCGCCACCAAACCTCCCACCCCACTATGGAGCCACAGCCCCATCCCCACCCCAGGAGGACACCACAGTGGGCCGGGTGGATGCGATGCTGGCCCAGAGCGAGACGGGCCCAGGTGCACCCCGGCCTTATGTCCCTCTTCCCCTCAACCTACCCAACTGCGACGTCGCAGGAATGTGACACTACTTCTCGGCCGGAGCAGCCCTCACCAGGATCGGGTGGGACAGCTCCAGATACAGTCCCAGGCAATTTCCACGGTAACAGCCACTGTATGTACCGGGGAGGGAATGGCCACTGCACATCCCTCAGTTGCTTCCCCCTGCAGCCCCGTGGTAATGGCCACTGTACGTACCGGGGAAGGAACAGCCACTGTACATCCCTCAGTTGCTTCCCCCTGTAGCCCCGTGGTAACGGCCACTGTACGTACCGGGGATGGAACGGCCACTGTAGGTCCTTCTGCTACAGCCACACCTGGAGTCCGCCTCGGTGTGCTAGCTATTGAGCACACACCGACAGGCAAAGGCAGGAGGAGTGGAACCGCGACGACGGCCACTGTACGTGTCGGGGAGGGAATGGCCACTGTACATCTCTCATCCACTTCTTCCTCCTCCTACGGGAGTAGCCCCGCGGTAACAGTTACTGTACGTACCGGGGAGGGAACAGCCACTGTACGTCCCTCAGCTACTACTTGCTGGACAGGCAGACCCACGGCAATGGCCACTGTACATGCCAGGGAGGGAACGGCCACTGTTCATCCCTTATCTGCCTCTTCCTCCTTCGGAAGCAGCACTGCGGTAACGGCCACTGTACGTACCGGGGAAGGAACGGACACTGTACGTCCTTCTTCTGCTGCCCTTTGAGACTGTGGAACTGCAACGACGGCCACTGTACGCGTTGGGGAAGGGACGGCCACTGTACGCCCTTCATCCACAGTCTCGAGGGTTCTCCGAGAGAGGAAGGCCCCTTGTGGGGCCGGCTCACTACCTCTCGGCTTCGTGGGGCACCCTTCTCTCTCTCCCTCCAGGTGTGGTTCTCCAGAGGTGCTGCCGTTCTGGGAGTGGTGGCAAGGTCCTGACCTCGAAGGCCAGGTTCCTGCCCAACGGCCTGCCCCTGGACGATGCCGGCCCCTGACGGACCCCCCACAGGAGAGGTGCTGCAGCCAACCCCTGACGGTGCCCCAACCTGTAAGTGACTGCAACACCAGGCCTCCCAGGGCCAGCCAGCGGACCCCAAGGCGGGACCGTCAGCCCTCCGGCCAGAGTAAGAAGTGGCGGGCCCGACTCCTGATGCTGTTTGGCCCCAGTCCCAAGGGCCTCCCTGCACCCCATACCGGACACGCGCCTGGGTTGTGACGCCTCCGAGAGCTGTGCCATGCTTCCTACAGGAGAGCTCTCCCGAGGGGCCCCCTCCCACTCCCGGGCGCCGCCTCAGGCATTGGCAATTCAGTGACAATTCAGAGTCGTGTTAAAGACTTAGTGAAAGTGACAGTCAGTGAATGTGAACAGTAAGACAGAAACGATACACTAAGGTTCCTGTTCTAGTTTATCCATGGTACTGTGTTTATGCTCAAGCCTTCGGAACCAGAGTAATATATTAGTCTGCGGTCCGAGACTAACCCTCTAAGAACAGTCCTAAAGACAGAACGTGTGATCAGTGTCGCCACAGCTAAGTGACATTCCCTCGTGTCTTGACTCAGGTATAGACACCGTGCCTATGTGATATGTATGTTAGTACTGATTACTTCGTCACTTCACTCTTCTCATATGTAGTGTATCCTGACGTGTATATTGAATGGAAATTGTGCACTAACTCCGACATCTATATTGTGCCCTTGTGACCTGTTATATATATGTATTGAAGTGAAGTGGTACATGGACTCAGACATCATTACGTTGCCTATGTACACATTGTTCCAATATTAGTCACTCTGTCACTTTACCCCTTCCATATTCAGAATATCTTAGTATGTGCATTGTAAAGAGTTTGAATGAAGACAATAGATGTGTTAAGGTATACTGCCGAGTTTTTATGCCCTGTTCCTTTGTGAGTGTTCTACTTCCGGTCTAGAAAGAGGACCCCGCTCAGTCGCTGGCGTCTTTAGGACGAGAGGTCAGACTAAGAACACCCAGCATAACAAAAAAAAAAGTCGTGGTGGGCGACTTTGAGGTTGTTATTATCGTGCCCTGGCAACCTACCATTCAAAAGTGCATCTGATTTCGTGTATAATATGAGACGCATGTGATCCGTGTATAATATGTTCGTGTATAATAATATTCGTGTATAGTATATTCGTGCATAATAAAATGATTCATGTATAATATGATACGAAATCAGACGCACTTTTGAATGGTAGGTTGCCAGGGTATGATAATGACAACCTCAGAGTCATACACCGTGACTATACCCTTCTTACTTGGTCTAGAATTGCCATATCTCCATCTTGAATGCCGAGTTTTAAAAATATATAAAAATACATTATGACACTACTCTGAAAGAAGTGCCTTGGAAATACTATGAAGCCGTAGTACTGTCTTCCGTCCACCGGACTATGTGAGATAAGCTGCAAGAAGACGAAAATTTGGGCCATGCTAAGGCAAAAGAGTATAGTCATTCTCCTTTAATCTCACGTTTTCACCAAATTCAGTGGACAGCCTTCTTTGTTGCCTTTAATTACCCCACTGTTTGCTCTCAGAGCTCACGGTTTTGCACTTATGGCTTTGTTTTCCCGCCTGAATTTCATCCTGCATAGAGATTTAAATGTGGATAAGAATATACTTTTAGATGTTTATTTTCTTGTTTGGATGACACTCGTAGTTTGGACATTACTTTTAACTATAGATTTCATTTTATGTGACATTTCCCCCTCAGTATTGTTGATTTAGGATGTTAAACAAGCATTACGAGAGTTTCTCTGCACTTTAACCCAGGACCCGTTTCGTATGGCTACAGCCTCAACTTAGTATATTGTGGTTTCCTTTCACATAATGGCCATGTATGTGAGTGCTCGCACCCAGGTAAGAGTGAATGGAGATTTGAGTGATGAGTTTTCCGTGAATGTTGGTGTGTATCAGAGATCAGTTTTGAGTCCCTTATTTATCATGGTACTTGAAGCCCTCATACGTGACTTCAGAAATGGACTCCCATGGGAGATGTTGGTGCTGATGATTTGGTGTTGATCGCAGAGAATGAAAGGGAGGCGGGGGAAAGTTTTAGGAAATGGAGAGATGCAATGAGGCACAAGGGCTTAAGAGTATATGTAGATAAAACAAAAGTGATGATATCTAGGGCTGGTGGTGGTATTGTCAAAGAAAAGGGAGAGTGGCCATGTGAGATTGCCACAAGGGCGTGGGAAGTAATTCCATTTTGTGCAGTGTTTGTGATAAGTGGGTGAATAAGATATGTAGTGGTATTAGAGGCAGACTGCGAGATAATGCTGATTTTATGTGTGCGGCGTGTTGGGGAGAGCATGTGAAGATCGTCAGGCATCAAAGGATTGAACTTGCAGGTGAATTTCTTAAGTGTGTGGAAGAGTTTTGTTATTTGGGAGACATGTTATGTGCTGGAGGTGGGGCTGGAGCTAGCTCTGTGGCTAGGGTGGGAAGTGGTTGGAAGAAGTTCAGTGAGCTGTTGCCTTTGTTGACACTAAGAGGGCTCTCCCTACATGCTAAGGGATCTTTGTATGCAGCATGTGTTAGGAATGTAATGCTGTA
This sequence comes from Coenobita brevimanus, assembly GCF_032717465.1. Lineage (NCBI taxonomy): Eukaryota > Metazoa > Arthropoda > Malacostraca > Decapoda > Coenobitidae > Coenobita > Coenobita brevimanus. The sequence goes on along the minus strand of NC_136973.1, from coordinate 13,977,549 downwards.
ATGGTAGTGAGATCTTGGCAGTAAAGGAAGAGGATATTCACAGGCTCAAACGTACGGAAATGACAATGATTACGTGGATGTGCAGTGCGTCCCTGTGTGCTAGGCCTGGGAGGGGGTGGGTTTAGGATGGAAGAGTTGAGAGGTAGGATGGGACTGGAGTGTATAGATTGAGGTGGTTTGAGCATGTGGAGAGGATGAAGGATGATAATTGGGTGCAGAAAGCGAGAAGCATTAATACTCGGGATGGGGTTCCGAGGGGTAGATCGAATAAGACGTGGGACGAGGTCATTAAGTGTGACCTCAGGGTTAAGGGACTGAACAGGGAGGCTGCCATAAATTGAGCCACATGGAGAGCCGCCATTAGGTGACCAAGGCCGATGCATGGAAGCATATTGGAGCCTTCAAAAATGAAAATGAAAACGGAAACGTTATGTGATATATACACATTAACAACATTTATCTATTGATTTTTGGTGTTGTTTACCTAAATACTGTTCTTTCCGGTGTACAATAAACGAAATATAACTAGGCTGTGGCAATTGTCAGATGTCACTTTGTGAGTGAAAGGCGCTGAGAATTGGGTCATTACTTCTTTCGGTGTCTGTACATGCAATGAATGTAAATAGGAGAAGAGCTTGAAGAAGATGGAATAAAGTGAAAGTGGGTAAATGAAAAAAAAGAAAATGAAGAATGTAATGAAATTAACAAAATCAAATGAATAAAACAGTCACAGTCTGTAGAGAATGCTACACGCTCTCTATGATTAAAATGGTTAAATAAGAAAAAAAATTGGATATTCACATACCCGGTAACAGATATATATATATATATATATATATATATATATATATATATATATATATATATATATATATATATATTTAACGTGGACAGAAAACGGGAGTTTACTTGAAGGCAGACTGGCATAGAATGTGGTAGTGAACTCCTCCCATGGAAGGCGTCGATTGGACAGAGTAGGATGTGACGTAGCCGGGAGGCAGTGATGGACCAGGCAAGGCAATTGAATTGATTGGAGAAAGAAGACTGACACTGAGCACCGCGATTGACTAAGCTCTCTCCTCAGTGACGTCAGTACGGTAGTGTGTATTGCTTGGTGGCAAAGACACCGGGTGTGGCAGGGTGGAGGTGGCTTACTGTGGTGGGGACAGTTGGGATGTTATGGGGCTAAGTCACCAAGCCATGGTAGAGTGTGGTAGCGTGGTGGTTGGTGATGGTTGGTTATGCAGGACTGGCGGTTAGGGCGGGTAGTGGTTTTAGGTTGGTGAAGAAGGACTCACGGGGGCTGTGTTCTTACCTAACTGTATCTTTACAAGAATGAGTCAGGCTCGTACTGTTTCATGTTTTGAACCGTTTATATCATACATATCCTTAAATTCATTAAAATTTTTGGCACACACTGTTCCTTTCGGTAGTGCATTCCACTGAGCAGTTGCTCTGTTTGAGAAACTGAATTGCCTTACGTCTTTATCCCCTCTTTTTATAAACATTTTCTTTGGCAGTGACCTCTTGCTGTTGCTTCCCCAGAGGTTATATACTCATTTATGTTTGTTTTCTTTTTTCTTGTGATGTATTTATATCGTATAATCATGTCTCCTCATTTCCTTATCTCTTGTAATGTTAATAGGTTTTATTTTTCTTGCCTTTCTTCATAACTTAGATCCCTTAAGCTTGGTGCCCATCTTGTAGCGGCCCTTTGTACCTTTTCAATCTTATTTATGTGTTTTTTGAAATGTGGCTTCCAGACTACAGATGCATACTCCAGGGTTGGTCTAATGAATGAAATTATCTTTCTCAGCATGTCTTCATTTTTATATGTGAATGCTACTGCCATAAGCAAGCAGTGTGTACATGTTCCGAACTTTCTCACTGATGTGATCAGCCAGAGATAGTCTGTTACTGATAATCACTCCTAGGTCCTTCTCCTTTTCTGATATGTGTAGGGTTGAACTTCCTAGCTTATACTCCCTGTCTGGTCTTTTTTCACTTTTACCAAACTTGATTACATGACACTTGTCCACACTGAATGCCATTTGCCACTTACTGCTCCATTAATGACGCATATTTAATTCATCTTGTAGCTCTCTGCAAAAGTCGGTGTTTGTAATTTTCCTTTGTATTTTTGCATCATCAGTAAACATATATAGATAGCTTCAGTTTCCAATGTTTCTGTCAGTGTTATATATATTTATTGAAAAACAGCATGTGAGGTGATGTGTGCGGTGTAGAGAAGATGAAAGGGGGTATAGGGAATAGCATGGTGGAATGAAGAGATGAGAAAGGCTGTGCCACAAAAGAAGAACTCTTAGAGTGAGTGGATGAGAAATAGGAGCCTGGAAGAAGTTGACAGACGGAAGTGAAAATTGTATGTAGAGAGGAAGAGAGACGTGAAAAGTTTAGTAAGAGAAAGAAGAGAACGAATGAGGAATTTGGAAGGAATTTGAGTGTAAAGTGGAGGAAATGTAAGAAAATGTTCTGGAAAGAGGTAAAGAGAGTTAGACAGGGTGGGAAGGAAGTTAGTTGGGAAGTGAATGCTAAAAATGGTGGATTAGTAGTGGAGAAGGGAGAAACAGTGAGCAGATGGAAAGAACACTTTAATGAATTGTTGAACATAGAGAATGAAAGTAATGCGAGTGTAAGTGGCTGTGAAATGGCTAGGAGAAGGAGGGATGTGAGAGGAGTGGAAGAAATCAGTAGAATGGAAGTTGTGGAAGCAATGAAGAAAGTTTAAATGGGGAAAGCTCCAGGAATTGATGGAGAGTGTGGTGAAATGCTGAAGCATGGGGGAGAGATAGTGGTACAATGACTGTGGAAGATGTGCAGATAGGCCTGGGAGGAGAGTAGAGTCCTGGAGGATTGGAAGTCTGGTATAATTATTCCCCTGTACAAAAGAAAAGGGGAAAAATAAGTATGTGGTAATCATAGGGGCATTTGTCTTCTGAGTGTAATAGGAAAAGTACATGGTAGGATACTTATTGGCAGAATTAGTGGAATAAGAAAGGAATTAGTTGTAGAACAAAGAGGTTTTAGGAAGGGAAGAGATTTTGCAGATCAGATATTCATTCTTAGATCTTTAGTGGAAGAGTCTCTAGAGAAGGGAAAGAGTTTGTGTGAGGCCTTCATGGATTTGGAGAAAGCATATGACAAGGTGGATAACCAAGGATTCTGCAACGTATTAAGAATATATGGAGCAGTATTCAAGTTACTGAATGCCGTGAAGAGTATGTATGAGGGTGCTAAGTTTGCAGTGCATGTGGATAGTAAAGAGAGTGAATTTTTCTTTTTGAAAGTTGGATTGAAACAGGGATGTGTCATGTCTCCATGGTTGTTCAGTCTGTATATGTATGGGGTTATAATAGAGATACAAGGTAGGGCATTGGATGTTGGAGCGGCCCTAGTGAGAGAGGGCTGTGTTTGGAAACTCCTTGTACTGTTGTTTCCAGATGATGCTGTGTTGTTAAGGGAAGACACAATGGAGATGCAAGGCTTCATGGATGAGTTTGGGAGAGTGTGTAAGAAACGGAATCTAAAGGTGAATGTAGGAAAGAGTAAAGTTATGGTCTTCGAGAGAAGTGAAGTCGGTAAATGTACAGTGAGGCTGGATGAGGAGGATGTGGAAAATGTGAGTGCATTTAAGTACTTGGGTAGTGTGATGAGTAAGGATGGAAGTTTAGAGGATGACGTGCTTGAAAGGGTACAACATGGAAGAAAGGTTGCTGGTTCCTTAGAAGCAGTGATAAGAGACAGGGAAGTGAGCATGGAAGTGAAAATGTTACTACATGACAATATTGACTGTGATACCAGCTGTAACGTATGGAAGTGAAGCTTGGACCTTGTTGGAAGGACAGAAGTCAAGAGTGAGAGCAGTGGAACTGAGTTATTTGAGAGGAGCATGTGGAGTCACATGGAGAAACAGACAGACAAATGAGGAAGTGAAGGAATGTTGTGGTGTGGATGTGATAGGAAGCGTTAAGAGAAACACAATGAGGTGGTTTGGCCATGTGGAGAGGATGGAGAATGAGAGACTGACGAGGAGATTGTATGTGAGTAAGGTGGAGGGGGGAGAGGGAGGGGAAGGTCAGGGATGAGATGGAGGGATGGGGTGGAGAGGTATATGAGAGAGGGGGGTGTGAGTTGGGGGCAGGGCAGTGAAATGGCGGGGGACAGGGCGACATGGAAGCGATTTGTTTGTGGCCACGCTTTACGGGATCAAGGCGTCCGGCAATAGATAGATAGAAAAACACAATTGGTGCCAGGACTGAGTCTTGTGGGACTCCACTAGTCACATTTCTCCATGATGAGTAATTTCCCCTTAGTACTGCTCCCATTTCCCTTTTTCTGAGAAAATCTTGGATCGAACAGTGCATATTACCTTGGAATTATCCTTGATGGTACAGTTTCCATAATAGTCTTTGGTGTGGTACTCTGTCAAATGCCTTTTTGATCTCCAAATAGATATTGTCTACCCATCCTTCTCTTTTCTGCTGTGTTTCCGCAACTCTGTGATAGTAGCTTAAATAGATTAGGAACACATGATTTTCCCTTTCTAAAACCGAACTGTCTTACTGTTATCATATGTGTTTCCTAATGATTTACCCAAATTTTTCTTATCAGCTTTCCTAATGTCTTACTTAGGGCCTACAATGCTGGTCAGTGATACTGGTCGGTAGTTAAGTGAATTTTGTTTATTTCCTTTCTTGAAGAGGGGAACAATGTTTGTCTTCTTCCAAACATTAGGTAGTTTCCCTTGACTTAAGGATTCCTCGAATATTTAATATATTGGTCTGCTTAACTTTTCTCCACTTTCATGTGATATTCAACATGTAATCTCGTCAGGACCATTTGCTTTTCCTTTGTCTAATTTGCTCAACTCTTCTTGGACCTCTTGTTCCGATTTGCCTATAGTTGATAATATGTGTGGGCATGCATGTTCCTTTTCATCTATCTCAAAACATTTTTCGTCTGTAAAAACTGATTGGAATTTTTTGTTTAGTACTTCATAAGCATCTTCATCGACATAGATTTTCATCTCATCCATGATCGACTGTATTTTATCTATGACTTTAGTTTTGCTTCATATGTCGCTGTAAAACAGTTTCAGTTGATCAATATTTTTATTTATAATGTTCTCAAGCTGCCTTTGCGCTTCATTCCTTATCCTTGTATAATCATTTCTTGCCTGTTTATAATGTTATATGTCCTCTCACTCTTATGTTGTCTGTATCTATTCCGCAGCAATTTTTTTTTCTTTTTTGCTTTTTGACATTCGGTATGGGGGACTTTCAGGTGTCGTCTGCTACCTAGCTGGTGAGCCCTAACTCGGTCCTAGGCCTGAAAAAATAACAAAACTATTGTGACTGTTTTATATGTCTGGATAAACTTACAAGAGTTAGCAACACTTTAGACCATTAAGTCACTAAAATACTCGTTGATAAAAAATATCGCACCCATGAATGAATACGTTTAACTTGCTATTTTACATATGCGTACATTGGCTTCCATCCGGCAATCCATTCCACACAGTTATTTCGTTGTGTTACTGATGAGTTCAGTGCAATTGCTTTCGTATCTACATTCGTATCGTCTTCTTGAGTAACAAAGTGCTTTCTTGAAGCTTGCCATGGCCTTAGTTTTCTGAAATTTAATACTTGCCAAATACCACCACTTGAAATCTGTTTCCATACGTCATAGGCCACCGTCCTCATGGTGGGATAAAACATAGCTCACTTTTCGTTGGCTGTCGGTGAAGGTGGATGTGCATACGGTTCATTTACTAGACCATTGTGGCGATTAACCAAGCTTTTGAAGTCCAATATTTACATGTTTCGTATGATGTACCCTGATTTATACAATAAGGGGGAAAAAAGGGAATTACAAGTTAGCCTAGAGCGTGTGCTGCTAGATGAGCGTGATGAAACTACTTCCTTCACTCTGGGGACGTAAATCATTTTAATCTTTATTCCGACGACTTTGTTCAGCTCAGGGGAAACTGAACTGGATAATGATACAGCTTAATTAACCCCCTTCAGTATGGGCATTCTAAATGGTAAAATCGTTTGGCATCACGAATAAAACTAAGTATATCATCGAACTGAAAAAGTTTGGAAGCCAGACATCACATTCTCGTTCAGAGACTCGGAGGCTTACCTGATCATCATTTGGTACTGTACATGTTTTATGATTTAACATCCCTTCCAAAAACTGAAGGGACATACATGATTCTATATGGCATTGGAGACTTGGTACGACTTCTATCTATAATACACATTATTAGCTTCTTGTGTACATTAAATAACGCAAAGCGTCGATATTAAAATATACAGTAGGCTACATATAACACTACTTAAAAATAACTAGGCATTTTTGTATTTTATTCTGGTGCACCAGTGCAAGGCATTAATTCCCTTTGCACATCAGTTGATAGAAAAAAAAATACATTCTCTCTCTCTCTCTCTCTCTCTCTCTCTCTCTCTCTCTCTCTCTCTCTCTCTCTCTCTCCAGTGAGCGAGTTTTGAATCCTGACGTTACTAGGATTGACAATAATGAAGGCTGATAATTAAGCAGTTCCTGATTTGATTCGGCAGCATCTAAATTTGAGTTTTCGCATTTTAGTCCTTTAATTCAGTATAGTTCATTTTCAAACATTAACACAGGACGGACGAAACAAGCACAGCTCTTTGGTAAACAAGTATGGTCTGTTCTCCTATTCAGGACTGTCCCTTTAATGTGCATGCGCGAGTCTCTTGGCGATATGTTGATTGTTAAATTTACAAAGTATTAAATTCAGATAATACAAGGATTGTCAGTACGAAAGTTGATGTTAATAATGTATAACAGGCAGGCCTTATTATATATAAGAGATCGATTACAATGTCCAGCAAATCAGATATAATGGATGCAAGGTGTAGTTGTGACAGCCTGACACTTCGGTATCGAGTCTACGATCATAAATTCTAAATTTATGAAAATAAAGAAGACCATCCTTATTGGTTATTTCTCTGAGTAATATGTTAGTAGTTTTAATGGCATATGCCATTACTATATCTCATAGTTAGACACCGAAGTACAAATAATCCACGGCTATTACAGGTATGGCAACCAGCAAAAGACTAGTGTAGGACCAAGTTTGGAATGACTCAGCATTCTGAAAGTAACCTCATTAAACCTTTTATTCATCCCTATTTCTGTTTCTTTGTGCTGTGGGATATAATTTTAGACTCCTGCTTCGTAAAATTCACAGAAATTTCTACATAAAACATATCTTGTCCTCTAAGCTCTTGTTCCCAATCTATTTCTATGAGGTACTTCTTTAGGTCATGATAATCCCCCCCCCCCTTTTTAGGCTCTTTTTGTACCTTTCATTATCGCTAACAATATCATATACTTTCCTGAGATTGCAGTGTAATACTGTATGGTCGCTTTTACCGAATGGAGGGTGATACATTATGTTGTCAGTTTCATTTCTTCAATCTATCTATCTATTGCCAGACGCCTTAATCCCGTCAGGGGTGGCCACAAACAAATCGCATCCATGTCACCCTGTCCCACGCCATTTCACTGCCCTACTCCCAGTTCACACACCCCTCTCTCATTTACCTCACAACTACATCCATCCATCTCATCCTTGGCCTATCCCTCCATGTCCCCCTCCCTTCCACCTCATTCACATACAATACCCTCGTCAGTCTCTAACTCTCCATCCTCTCCACATGGCCAAACCACATCAATGTGTTTCTCCCATCGCTTCCTATCACATCCACATCCACACCACAACACCCCTTCACTTCCTCATTTGTCAGTCTGTCTCTCCATGTGATTCCACATGCTCCTCTCAAATAACACACTTCCACTGCTCTCACTCTTGATTTCTGTCCGTCCATCAAGCTCCAAGCTTCACTTCCATTCGTTAGAGTTGGTATCACAATAGTGTCATGTGGTAACTTTTTCACTTCCATGCTTACTTCCCTGTTTCTTATCACTGCTTTCAAGGAACCAGCATCCTTTCTTCCCTGTTGTACCCTTTGAAGCACTTCACCCTCTATACTTCCATCCTTACTCATCACACTCCAGAAGTAATTAAATGCACTCACAATTTCCATTTCCTCCTCACCAAGCCTCACTGTACATTCACTGACTTCACTTCTCTCGATGGCCATAACTTTACTTTTCCCTACATTCACCGTTAGGTTCCGTTTCTTACACACTCTCCCAAACTCATCCTCCAAGCCTTGCAGCTCCCTTTCTTCTTCACTTAACAATATAGTATCATTTACAAACAACAGTACAGGGAGCTCCCAAACACTGTCCTCTCTCATTTGGGCCGCTCCAACATCCACTTTCCTACCTTGTATCACTTTTATAACCCCATCCATATAGAGACTGAACAACCATGGAGACATGACACATCCTTGTTTCAATCCAACCTTCAAACAGAAAAATTCATTCACCTCACTACCCACACGCACTGCAGCCTGAGCACCCTCGTACATAGTCTACACTGCATTGAACAACTTCCCATTTATTCCATATATTCTTAATACTTTCAGCAATATTGGTCTTTCCACCCTGTTATACTTTCTCTAAATCCATGAAGGCTGCATACAACTTCCCTTCTCTAGAAACTTTTCCACTAAAGATCTAAGAATGAATATGTAATCCACACAACTTCTTCCCTTCCTAAAACCTCCCAGTTCTTTTCCAACTAATTCCTCTGTTATTTCCCTAACTCTGTCATTAAGTATCCTATCATATACTTTTGCTATTATACTAAGAAGACAAATGCCCCTATGACAACCACACACTTCTTTTTCCCCTTTCCCTTTGTCTATCTGTCTATCTATCTATCTATTGCCAGACGCCTTAATCCCGTAAGGGGTGGCCACAAACAAATCGGCTCCATGTGGCCCTCTCCCCCGCCATTTCATTGTCCTGTTCCCAGCTCACACATCCCTCTCTCATTTACCTCTCCACTCCATACCTCCATCTCATCCTTGTCCTCCTCCTCCCTCTTCCCCTCTCCACCTTACTCACATACACTCTCCTCGTCAGTCTCTCACTCTCCATCCTCACCACATGGCCAAATCACCTCAGTGTGTTTATCTTAATGCTTCCTGTCACACCCACATCCACACCACAACGCTCCCTCACATCCTCTCCATGTGACTCCACATGCCCCTTTCAAATAACGCATTTCCACTGCCCTCACTCTTGACTTTTGTCTCTCCAACAAGGTCCAAACTTCACTTCCATTCGTTGGTGTTGGTATCACAATACTGACACTTCCATGCTCACTTCCCTATTTCTTATCAATGCTTTCAAGGAACTAGCATCCTTTCTTCCATGTTGTTCCCTTTCAAGCACTTCACCCTCTAAACTTCTATCCTTATTCATCACACTACCCAAGTACCTAAATGCACTCACATTTTCCATTTCCTCCTCATCGAGCCTCACTGTACATTCACTGACTTTACTTCTCTCGAAGACCATAACTTTACTCTTCCCTACATTCACCTTTAGATTCCGTTTCTTACTCACTCAAACTCATCCACCAAACCTTCAGATCCCATTCGTCTTCACTTAAGAACACAGTATCATCTGCAAACAACGGTAAAGGGAGTTTGCAAACACTGCCCTTTCCCAATAGGGCCGCTTCAACATCCACTGCCCTACCTTGTATCTCTTTCATAACCCCATCCATATACAGATTGAACAACCATGGAGACATGACACACCCTTGTTTCAGTCAAAGCTTCAAATAGAAAAATTCACTCAGTTCATTATCCACACGCACTGCAGCCTTAGCACCCTCATACCCACTCTTCACGACCTTCAGCAGCTTCCCATCTACTCCATATATTCTTAACCTTTGAGTGCTAACCTTCTATTTGAAACGTTACTGCTAACCATGGGAGAATTTTATCCAGTATTAGGAAAATAAAAATACTTACACTCAGCTTTTATTAAATCCGAAAACACGGTATGAAAACACAACCCTCACACTTCCCTTACATGCAAAAAGAACACACAGTATAAAAAAAATAAAGCAACATGTGATTTTATTTAAAAAAAAAAAAAAAGTACCAAAAAGGACCATTATTTTACCTTCCAATCTATGACACAGTAAACATTGCCTCAGAGACCATCAGCTTTGGTCAAGATTATTATTGTTCCCTGGAGATTCAAGCTGGGTGTGTTACTTCTCTTACAAATCACCCTGGCTTAAAAATGTCATGGAAAAAAATATATATATTGCCTACATTGCTAACGTTGGGTAAAATTCACTTCAATCCCACCAAACGAGGAGAAATATGGGAGAGAGAAAAGATGCACTACCTATCATGGCAAGAGGCTAGGATGACCTGAGCACTCGTGGACGGACAGCTGCATACCCTTCCTGATCCTGTGGTAATCACGGAAAGGATAAGGCCCTGGGGGAAATTTACCCGATGTTAGCATTCAAGAGTTAATACATTCCACATTCCATGTCTATCCAACTTGTCATACGCTTTCTCCAAATCCGTGAAGGCCTCATACAACTTCTTTCCCTTCTCTAGAAACTTTTCCACTAGAGATCTAAGAATGAACAACTGATCTACAAAACCTCTTCCCTTTCTAAAACCTCCCTGTTCTGCTACAACTAATTCCTCTGTTATTTTCCTAACTCTGTCAATAAATATCCTACCATATACTTTTCCTATGAGACTATGAAGGCAAATGCCCCTGTGATTACCATCCATTTCTTTCTCCCCTTTTCCATCGTACAGGGAAATAATTATACCTGACTTACAATCCTCCGGGACTCTACCTTCCTCCCAGACCAACTATACACATCTTCCACATCCATTCTACTACTATCTCTCCCCCATGCTTCAGAATTTCACCACATACTCCATCAATTTCTAGGGCTTTCCCCATTTTGACTTTCTTCATTGCTTCCACAATCTCCATCCTACTGATTTCTTCCTCTCTTCTCACAGCCCTCCTTCTCACAGCCATTCCCCAGCCACGTATACTCGCATTATTTTTATTCTCTATATTCAACAATTCCTTAAAGTGTTCACTCCATCCGCTCACTTTTTCTCCGTTCTCCACTAGTAATCTACCATTTTTTCCTTTCATTCCCTGACTAATTTCTTTGCTGCTCTGTCTAACTCTCTTTATCTCTTTCTATAACATTTTCTTACATTTTTTCAACTTTACACTCAAATTCCTTCCAAATTCCTCATCCACTCTCTTCTTACTCTCTCTATCTAATCTTTTCACCTCTCTCTTCCTCTCTACATAAAACACTCTCCTCCGTCTCTCAACTTCTTCCACGCTCCTGTTTCTCATCCACTCACAATATGTTTTCTTCTTATGTGCCACAGCCTCTCTCACCTCTTCAGTCCACCATGTTGTTCCCTGCACCCCCTTTCGTCTTCTCTTCACACCACACACCACCACACATGTTGCACAGATTTCTTTGATTATCTTGCACACACCTTCCATGTCCCCCATCTGCTCCAATCCATATTTACCCAATCGCTCCTCCACTTGTCTCTTATATTCTGCATTTTTTTTTTATCCTCTTGTAACCTATCCACCTTCCTTGTATGAACTACTTCCTCCTGTCCTTCCTTTCTTCTATTTCTCCATTTCACTTGGACCTTGATTTTCACCACCACCAAGTGGTGGTCAAGAAGTCCACTCCCCCAACCTGTATAATTATGCTCTTGCACCCATTACACACCTTCTCATCCTTTCATCCACACAAACATAATCAATCATTGCCTTCCCCTCATTCAGTTTGCCACCCACCCTTCTCATCACTCGCCACGTATACCTGTGGATCATTTTGTGTCTGAAGAGGGTGTTGGCTATCACCAACCCCTTCCAGCACAATCGTCTACTAAAGCACTGCCATTCTCATCTATCTCAGCAGACACACCCCACTCACCAACTACTCCAGCCACCTTCACATTCCCTACTTTTCCATTCATATCTCCAGTCAAAAACACTCTCTCATTCCTTTCAAACTTTTTTGTACACGTTTCCACATTTGTCCAGAACTCTTCTTTCATTCTGCTTGCACGATCTTGCATTGGCACAGACATGCACACAATCGCCCACATTTGTAGTCCAACTTTCCATCTTACCTACACAATCCTTGAGCTAACTGAGCCATACTTTCTTATATTCTCCTTCCATCTGTTACAACAATAAACATTCATTCTTTTGCCTTCTTATTCTCACCTACTCCCTTGCATATACTCCACCCGTACTCCCATTCTCTCACACTCTCACCTTTCCATTTAGTTTCAATTAATCCACATACATCCACTTTTACACCCTCAAGCACGTGAACAATCTCTCTCTCTCTCTTTCACCTCATTATTTGTACCCCTTACATTCCACGTCATAATCAGTGCCATGTCCTTTGTTCGGTCCTTTGTCGTCACCTTTTGGTCCTGGTCCGAGGCTTCTTTTTCTTATTCCCAGTGGGACAGATGTAGGTGGAAGGATGGCAGGGAGGGGTCACCCCCCCTCTAGAGGCCAAATCTGGCCATACTCAATCAGACACTATAGTTCCCATTGGCTTGGTCCCATATACATCATAAAAGAGGCGGTGTTACCTACTGTCAGTTTTTTGGTAGGCTCTGTACCATCGACAGACAGAGGAGTTTATGCAACATTTTCTGAAACTGTCATTCAGCAGACATAGGTCTTTAGGGGTTAATTTATGATGTTGAAGAAATAGAGGACATTTGATCTTGTGAAAATATAATGTAAGATTCTTGTTCAGTATTTTAGATTAATAATATTTAAACGTAAGCAATATCTGGCACGTGTTTCATCACACCCAAGCATCCCGCTGCCCCCAGTGGCCCATATGTTTAGTGATGATCATGCAATGAGCGGTGGTGTAACTCTACGTCCATCATCGTCGCATTCCTCCCCCACTTTTTTTCTTTCCACCAACTTAACCATTAGTTCTCTTAATTGTTGGTCTTACATTTGACCACCACCTTTTCCATCTTCTTTCATGAGACTGCCCTATAGATTATATCACAAGTTGAAATTTCATCATCAGCAGAAATCACTAAAAAATATGAAATGTGCACTCCCGCCACCAAACCTCCCACTCCACTATGGAGCCACAGCCCCATCCCCACCCCAGGAGGACACCACAGTGGGCAGGGTGGATGCGATGCTGGCCCAGAGCGAGACGGGCCCAGGTGTACCCCGGCCTTATGTCCCTCTTCCCCAACTGCGGCGTCGCGGGAATGCGACACTACTTCTCTGCTGAAGCAGCCCTCACCAGGATCGGGTGAGACAGCTCCAGATACAGTCCCAGGCAATTTCCGCGGTAACGGCCACTGTATGTACTGGGGAGGGAATGGCCACTGCACATCCCTCAGCTGCTTCCCCCTGCAGCCCCGTGGCAATGGCCACTGTACGTACCGGGGAAGGAACAGCCACTGTACATCCCTCAGTTGCTTCCCCCTGTAGCCCCGTGGTAACGGCCACTGTACGTACCGGGGATGGAACGGCCACTATAGGTCCTTCTGCTACAGCCACACCTGGAGTCCGCCTCGGTGTGCTAGCTATTCAGCACACACCGACAGGCAAAGGCAGGAGGAGTGGAACCGCGACGACGGCCACTGTAAGTGTCGGGGAGGGAACGGCCACTATACATCTCTCATCCACTTCTTCCTCCTCCTACGGGAGTAGCCCCGCGGTAACAGTTACACTACGTACTGGGGAGGGAACAGCCACTGTACGTCCCTCAGCTACTTCCTGCTGGACAGGCAGACCCACGGCAACGGCCAATGTACATGCCAGGGAGGGAATGGCCACTGTTCATCCCTCATCTGCCTCTTCCTCCTTCGGGAGCAGCACCACGGTAACGGCCACTGTACGTACCGGGAAATGAACTGACACTGTACGTCCTTCTTCTGCTGCCCTTTGAGACTGTGGAACTGCTGCGATGGTCACTGTACGCATTGGGGAAGGGATGGCCACTGTACGCCCTTCATCCACAGTCTCGAGGGTTCTCCGAGAGAGGAAGGCCCCTTGTGCGGCCGGCTTACTACCTCTTGGCTTCGTGGGGCGCCCTTCTCTCTCTCTCCCTCCAGGTGTGGTTCCCCGGAGGTGCTGGCGTTCTGGGAGTGGTGGCAAGGTCCTGACCTCGAAGGCCAGGTTCCTGCCCTACGGCCTGCCCCTGGACGACACCAGCCCCTGACAGACCCCCCACAGGAGAGGTGCTGCAGCCAACCCCTGACGGTGCCCCAACCTGTAGGTGACTACAGCACCAGGCCTCCCAGGGCCAGCCAGCGGACCCCAAGGCGGGACCGTCAGCCCTCCGCCCAGAGTAAGAAGCGGCGGGCCCGACTCCTGATGTTGTTTGGCCCCAGTCCCAAGGGCCTCCCTGCACCCCAGACCGGACACGCGCCCGGGTTGTGATGCCCCCGAGAGCTGTGCCATGCTTCCTACAGGAGAGCTCTCCCGAGGGGCCCCCTCCCACTCCCGGGCGCCACCTCAGTTAACCCCAGGCATTGGCAATTCAGTGACGACAGCTTCAACCTTCAGAGTCGTGTTAAAGACTTAGTGAAAGTGACAGTCAGTGAATGTGAACAGTGAAACAGAAACGATACACTAAGGTTCCTATTCTAGTTTATCCATGGTACTGTGTTTATGCTCAAGCCTTCGGAACCAGGGTAATATATTAGTCTGCAGCCCAAGACTAACCCTCTAAGAAGAGTCCTAAAGACAGAACGTGTGATCAGTGTCACCACAGCTAAGTGACATTCCCTCGTGTCTTGACTCATGTATAGACACCGTGCCTATGTGATATGTATGTTAGTATTAATTACTTCGTCACTTCACTCTTCTCATATGTAGTGTATCCTGACGTGTATATTGAATGGAAATTGTGCACTAACTCTGACATCTATATTGTGCCCTTGTGACCTGTTATATATATGCATTGAAGTGAAGTGGTACATGGACTCAGACATCAATACGTTGCCTATGTACACATTGTTCCAATATTAGTCACTCTGTCACTTTACCCCTTCCATATTCAGTATATCTTAGTATGTGCATTGTAAAGAGTTTGAATGAAGACAATAGATGTGTTAAGGTATACTGCCGAGTTTTTATGCCCTGTTCCTTTGTGAGTGTTCTACTTCCGGTCTAGAAAGAGGACCCCGCTCAGTCGCTGGCGTCTTTAGGACGAGAGGTCAGACTAAAAACACCCAGCATAACAAAAAAAAAAGTCGTGGTGGGCGACTTTGAGGTTGTTATTATTGTGCCCTGGCAACCTACCATTCAAAAGTGCGTCTGATTCTGTGTATAATATGAGACGCATGTGATCCGTGTATAATATGTTCGTGCATAATAATGTTCGTGTATAGTAAAATGATTCATGTATAATATGATACGAAATCAGATGCACTTTTGAATGATAGGTTGCCAGGGTATGATAATAACAACCTCAGAGTCATACACCGTGACTATACCCTTCTTACTTGATCTAAAATTGCCATATCTCCATCTTGAATGCCGAGTTTTAAAAATATATAAAAATACATTATGACACTACTCTGAAAGAAGTGCCTTGGAAATGCTATGAAGCCGTAGTACTGTCTTCCGTCCACCGGACTATGTGAGATAAGCTGCAAGAAGACGAAAATTTGGGCCATGCTAAGGCAAAAGAGTATAGTCATTCTCCTTTAATCTCACGTTTTCACCAAATTCAGTGGACAGCCTTCTTTGTTGCCTTTAATTACCCCACTGTTTGCTCACAGGGCTCACGGTTTTGCACTTATGGCTTTGTTTTCCCGCCTGAATTTCATCCTGCATAGAGATTTAAATGTGGATAAGAATATACTTTTAGATGTTTATTTTCATGTTTGGATGACACTCGTAGTTTGGGCATTACTTTTAACTATAGATTTCATTTTATGTGACATTTCCCCCTCAGTATTGTTGATTTAGGATGTTAAACAAGCATTACGAGAGTTCCTCTGCACTTTAACCCAGAACCCGTTTTGTATGGCTACAGCCTCAACTTTAGTATATTGTGGTTTCCTTTCACATAATGGCCATGTATGTGAGTGCTCGCACCCAGGTAAGAGTGAATGGAGATTTGAGTGATGAGTTTTCCATGAATGTTGGTGTGTATCAGAGATCAGTTTTGAGTCCCTTGTTTATCATGGTACTTGAAGCCCTCATACGTGACTTCAGAAGTGGACACCCATGGGAGATGTTGTGTGCTGATGATTTGGTGTTGATCGCAGAGAATGAAAGGGAGGCGGGGAAAAGTTTTAGGAAATGGAGAGATGGAATGAGGCACAAGGGCTTAAGAGTATATGTAGATAAAACAAAAGAGATGATATCTAGGGCTGGTGGTGGTATTGTCAAAGAAAAGGGAGAGTGGCCATGTGAGATTGCCACAAGGGCGTGGGAAGTAATTCCATTTTGTGCAGTGTTTGTGATAAGTGGGTGCATAAGATATGTAGTGGTATTAGAGGCAGACTGCGAGATAATGCTGATTTTATGTGTGCGGCGTGTCGGGGAGAGCATGTGGAGATCGTCAGGCATCAAAAGATTGAACTGGCTGGTGAATTTCTTAAGTGTGTGGAAGAGTTTTGTTATTTGGGAGACATGTTATGTGCTGGAGGTGGGGCTGGAGCTAGCTCTGTGGCTAGGGTGGGAAGTGGTTGGAAGAAGTTCAGTGAGCTGTTGCCTCTGTTGACACTAAGAGGGCTCTCCCTACATGCTAAGGGATCTTTGTATGCAGCATGTGTTAGGAATGTAATGCTGTAATGGTAAGGAGACCTTGGCAGTAAAGGAAGAGGATATTCACAGGCTCAAACGTACGGAAATGACAATGATTACGTGGATGTGCAGTGCGTCCCTGTGTGCTAGGCCTGGGAGGGGGTGGGTTTACAATGGAAGAGTTGAGAGTAGGATGGGACTGGAGTGTATAGACTGAGGTGGTTTGAGCATGTGGAGAGGATGAAGGATGATAATTGGGTGCAGAAAGTGAGAAGCATTAATACTCGGGATGGGGTTCTGAGGGGTAGATCGAATAAGACGTGGGACGAGGTCATTAACCCCTTAACCGCGGGGCGTCACTTTCGTGACGCTTGGGAGCAAGGGATCATACCGCGGGGCGTCGCTTTTGTGATTCTATGTTATTTTGAATTCACCCGGGCTTCCAAGTGGGGGCTTGTATCATCTATCAGTACTGCCAATGTCCAACACTAGTCAGCACTCCTAATCTCATCTGTACTCCCATCCATTGTTGACAATTTAGCCATTTCTCCCCGTTCTTGACTCCCCTCCCTACCCCCCCTCCATTACCCTATCCTCTCGCCTGCCCGGCCATGCTACGCTAAGTAAATCTTCCCTGGAATTTTTCACTGATTTCATCCATTGAAATAAGCCCTATGTCGTATTCTTATACCAAATAATATATACAAGAAAGGAATAAGGTAAGTGAGAGTGCCATACACCTGGAATTGGCTAATTATCACCTGACAACACCTCACGTGCACTCGTTCGCTAATTTTCGCTGTTTTTTTCCCCTTGAAATATGCCGTATAATCTATTTTCGTAATAAATATACATGTAAGGAGGGAAGGGAGAAGCCTAAGTGATATTTACATTCACCTGGAACTACCTAATTTATAATGTATTGTCTAGATTTCCTGCCAATCATATCAGTGCTACACAAAGCTGTTTCAAGATTTAACATTGGTAGTTCTGATTATATATCTCCTAAGTAGGCCTCTAATCTATTTTCGTAATAAATATACATGTAAGGAGGGAAGGGAGAAGCCTAAGTGATATTTACATTCACCTGGAACTACCAAATTTATAATGTATTGTCTAGATTTCCTGCCAATCATATCAGTGCTAGACTTAGCTGTTTCAAGAACCAATATTGGTAACTCTGAATAACCCCTAAACAGGCCTTCAGGCTGGCCCTGCGTTATCAGTTTACTCTCATCTTCCGAAGTGAGGGGAGGTATGTTTCTTCTTGCTGACTTCAAGGCCTTTTTTCACCCCCATGCAAATGGCTCTGTGACCTTTACCCCCTACTAAACCTCGTGTGGAAAGAGGTAAAGGGCTGACAATTGATAAAAGAGTGACTATGATCTTTCTATTGAGTAAAACAGTGCAAGTGGAATTGTAAATAATGTGTAAATAATGTGTAAACAGCAAGTGAAAGTAATGAATGTAAATATACGTGAACAATGGAAAATAGTTTTATAAGTTATTTCAAGTGACAGTGCACAACACAGTGTAAATAAAATAGAATTGTAAATAACGTAAATAAAATAGAACGTAAATAGAAATGTAAATGAGTAGTATTATAAGAATACGAGTATATACCCTAGGAGTAATGAAAGTGAAAGTTTCACTCTAGCATGTCTGAATGCTATGAGTTATGAGAGTGAAGATGAAAGTGACATTCACTCTCAATGCCAGTATACAGGACGAGAAAGTGAATGCTACGTATTTTACTGAAAGAAATTGAATCCCTACAGTGACAATAAACTAATACTACTGAAGGAAACTTATGGATAAAGACTGTAGATATATATAAGTGTTATATAGTAATAGAAATATAAAGTGTGAGGGGTTTTATGAATAATAAATGACAGAGTAACAAAAGCGAACTAGTGCCAGTGCGACGATCAGACGCGCTCGTAATTTCCATTGCTTTCACGGTGTTTTTTTTTTAGTATGGATCCCAAACTACTTGAAAATTGTAGAATAGTGTTTATAGTGTTTGTATCTGGCTGTGGTAATCATATTACGGGTTGTCGGGAAGTGTAAAGTGGAGACTTCGTTACCCTACTTCAGAGGTCTCCACAAGTCCTACGGTAACCGACGAAGGCTCAACAATCATTCCAGGAGAAAGCTGAAGGTATGTGTCATAAGCATATGTAATTTTATTATTCTAGGACTAATAATTGATTTTTGGCAAATATTTTTTGAGAGTCTGTCGGAGCCCAAATAACCCCGCGGCACACGCAAGTCATTGGTAAACAAGCCCGCGGTGTAGGGGTTAAGTGTGACCTCATAGTTAAGGGACTGAACAGGGAGGCTGCCATAAATTGAGCCACATGGAGAGCCGCCATTAGGTGACCAAGGCCGATGCATGGAAGCATATTGGAGCCTTCAAAAATGAAAATGAAAACGGAAACGTTATGTGATATATACACATTAACAACATTTATCTATTGATTTTTGGTGTTGTTTACCTAAGTACTGTTCTTTCCGGTGTACAATAAACGAAATATAACTAGGCTGTGGCAATTGTCAGATGTCACTTTGTGGGTGAAAGGCGCTGAGAATTGGGTCATTACTTTTTTCGGCGTCTGTACATGCAATGAATGTAAATAGGAGAAGAGCTTGAAGAAGATGGAATAAAGTGAAAGTGGGTGAATGAAAAAAAAGAAAATGAAGAATGTAATGAAATTAACAAAATCAAATGAATAAAACAGTCACAGTCTTTAGAGAATGCTACACGCTCTCTATGGAAAATGATTATAATGGTTAGATAAGATAAAAAATTGGATATTCACATAACAGAATATATATATATATATATATATATATATATATATATATATATATATATATATATATATATACAGGAAAAGCAATACCAGTGTTGCAACGAACAGCATATTTATTATGTCCAGACGTTTCGACATATTCATCTATGTCATCTTCAGTGGATCTAAAAAGATGAAAAAAAGACCTGTAAGGTATTTAAAATCCTAAAAGAACTATATGAGCATGAGCTCATCGTACCTACATAAAAGAGAAAACGTAGTGTTAAATTATAGGGGGGCTTAACTGCACAATACATTCATAGGGACAGCAGACAGACAATTGTTTAGGGCGGGTTTTCGTTTATAAATATGAATGGATTCTAGTATTCTTAGATTCATACTGGTACATGTGTCTATTATACAGAAATTCTTGGGATCAACAGAAGTATTACAAATATATGAATGTTCCCTTACCGCTGAGTGAGGAGGGTCGCTCAAAGTGAGACCTGACCTGCTCGACTGACCTCTATGCTCGTCAACCCTTAGCTTGAAAGCTCGTATTGTGCTTCCAATATACCCTGTATGGCAACTAGGGCACTTGTATTCATAAACGACTGACGAGCGGAGGGCAGTCGGTAGTCGGTCTTTGTAATTAAAAAATGACTGAATCTTAAGATCATTCTTATGAACAAATCGGAACTTTATTTGAGGATAGAAAATAGAAAAGTTATATTTCAGTGCCCTCTCTATCTTTTCTGATACATTACCAAGAAAAGGTAGAGAAAGATACATTTCCTCCTTACTCACTGTACAGTACATACGGGTTGCTTTGGACTGTAAATTTTGGCTAAGAATTTTCTAACACAATTATCAAAAAGAGCAGTACTGAAACCATTGTTAGCAAAAAAAAATCCTCAAAAATGAAATCTCCTGATGGAATAGGTTGTAGGTGGAAGTTAGGTTATAAGCTCTATACAAAAGTGTTCTAATTGCATTCAACTTAAAAATAAATGGACAGTAACTAAAAAAGCTAGTACCCAAACCCGAGAAAGTAGGCTTACGATATACAGACATAACCAGAGTGCCATTTAACTTCTGAATTAATAAATCAAGAAAAGGGAGTTTACCGTTAACTTCACATTCCATGGTAAATTTTATGTTCTTATGTTGTTTATTTAGGTAGTTTAAAAAAAGTGGAGCATGGCTTTCATCTTGAAATATAAGTAGATTGTCATCCACATATCTACGATAAAGGATGGGTTTAAAGTATACAGGACAATTATCCAGCCATTTTTTCCCAAAAACAGAGAAAAACATTAGCCATAGTCGGACCCAGAGGCGAGCCCATAGCCACACCGTCTACCTGTTTATATACCTCGTTATTAAATATAAAATGGCAGTCCTTAACACAAACAGAAATCAGGTTTTTAAAGAATTTTTACTCATACCCATGACTTTATCCATATCATTAAATACTGAATTTACACATAACTCAATAGTTTCATCCAAGGGAACATTTGTAAACAATGAGGTGACATCAATTCAGTATTTAATGATATGGATAAAGTCATGGGTATGAGTAAAAAATTCTTTAAAAACCTGATTTCTGTTTGTGTTAAGGACTGCCATTTTATATTTAATAACGAGGTATATAAACAGGTAGACGGTGTGGCTATGGGCTCGCCTCTGGGTCCGACTATGGCTAATGTTTTTCTCTGTTTTTGGGAAAAAATGGCTGGATAATTGTCCTGTATACTTTAAACCCATCCTTTATCGTAGATATGTGGATGACAATCTACTTATATTTCAAGATGAAAGCCATGCTCCACTTTTTTTAAACTACCTAAATAAACAACATAAGAACATAAAATTTACCATGGAATGTGAAGTTAACGGTAAACTCCCTTTTCTTGATTTATTAATTCAGAAGTTAAATGGCACTCTGGTTATGTCTGTATATCGTAAGCCTACTTTCTCGGGTTTGGGTACTAGCTTTTTTAGTTACTGTCCATTTATTTTTAAGTTGAATGCAATTAGAACACTTTTGTATAGAGCTTATAACCTAACTTCCACCTACAACCTATTCCATCAGGAGATTTCATTTTTGAGGATTTTTTTGCTAACAATGGTTTCAGTACTGCTCTTTTTGATAATTGTGTTAGAAAATTCTTAGCCAAAATTTACAGTCCAAAGCAACCCGTATGTACTGTACAGTGAGTAAGGAGGAAATGTATCTTTCTCTACCTTTTCTTGGTAATGTATCAGAAAAGATAGAGAGGGCACTGAAATATAACTTTTCTATTTTCTATCCTCAAATAAAGTTCCGATTTGTTCATAAGAATGATCTTAAGATTCAGTCATTTTTTAATTACAAAGACCGACTACCGACTGCCCTCCGCTCGTCAGTCGTTTATGAATACAAGTGCCCTAGTTGCCATACAGGGTATATTGGAAGCACAATACGAGCTTTCAAGCTAAGGGTTGACGAGCATAGAGGTCAGTCGAGCAGGTCAGGTCTCCCTGTGAGCGACCCTCCTCACTCAGCGGTAAGGGAACATTCATATATTTGTAATACTTCTGTTGATCCCAAGAATTTCTGTATAATAGACACATGTACCAGTATGAATCTAAGTATACTAGAATCCATTCATATTTATAAACGAAAACCCGCCCTAAACAACTGTCTGTCTGCTGTCCCTCTGAATATATTGTGCAGTTAAGTCCCCCCTATAATTTAACACTACGTTTTCTCTTTTATGTAGGTACGATGAGCTCATGCTCATATAGTTCTTTTAGGATTTTAAATACCTTACAGGTCTTTTTTTCATCTTTTTAGATCCACTGAAGATGACATAGATGAATATGTCGAAACGTCTGGACATAATAAGTATGCTGTTCGTTGCAACACTGGTATTGCTTTTCCTGTATAAGTTGCGGTTCCCTCAGAACAAGCCTGTCTCAATTATATATATATATATATATATATATATATATATATATATATATATAAAACGTGGATAGAAAACGGGAGTTTACTTGAAGGCAGACTGGCGTAGAATGTGGTAGTGAACTCCTCCCATGGAAGGCGTCGATTGGGCAGAGTAGGATGTGACGTAGTCGGGAGGCAGTGATGGACCAGGCAAGGCAATTGAATTGATTGGAGAAAGAAGACTGACACTGAGCACCGCGATTGACTAAGCTCTCTCCTCAGTGACGTCAGTACGGTAGTGTGTATTGCTTGGTGGCAATGACACCGGGTGTGGCAGGGTGGAGGTGGCTTACTGTGGTGGGGACGGTTGGGATGTTACGGGGCTAAGTCACCAAGCCATGGTAGAGTGTGGTAGCGTGGTGGTTGGTGATGGTTGGTTATGCAGGACTGGCAGTTAGGGCGGGTAGTGGTTTTAGGTTGAAGAAGGACTCACGGGGGCTGTGTTCTTATCTAACTGTATCTTTACAAGAATGAGTCAGGCTCGTACTGTTTCATGTTTTGAACCTTTTATATCATACATATCTTTAAATTCATTAAAATTTTTGGCACACACTGTTTCTTTCGGTAGTGCATTCCACTGAGCAGTTGCTCTGTTTGAGAAACTGAATTACCTTACGTCTTTATCCCCTCTTTTTATAAACATTTTCTTTGGCAGTGACCTCTTGCTGTTGCTTCCCCAGAGGTTATATACTCATTTATGTTTGTTTTCTTTTTTCTTGTGATGTATTTATATCGCATAATCATGTCTCCTCATTTCCTTATCTCTTGTAATGTTAATAGGTTTTATTTTTCTTGCCTTTCTTCATAACTTAGATCCCTTAAGCTTGGTGCCCATCTTGTAGCGGCCCTTTGTACCTTTTCAATCTTATTTATGTGTTTTTTGAAATGTGGCTTCCAGACTACAGATGCATACTCCAGGGTTGGTCTAATGAATGAAATTATCTTTCTCAGCATGTCTTCATTTTTATATGTGAATGCTACTCCCATAAACAAGCAGTGCGTACATGTTCCGTACTTTCTCACTGATGTGATCACCCAGAGATAGTCTGTTACTGATAATCACTCCTAGGTCCTTCTCCTTTTCTGATATGTGTAGGGTTGAATTTCCTAGCTTATACTCCCTGTCTGGTCTTTTTTCACTTTTACCAAACTTGATTACATGACACTTGTCCACACTGAATTCCATTTGCCACTTACTGCTCCATTAATGAAGCATCTTTAATTCATCTTGTAGCTCTCTGCAAAAGTCTGTGTTTGTAATTTTCCTTTGTATTTTTGCATCATCAGTAAACATATACAGATAGCTTCCGTTTCCAATGTTTCTGTCAGTGTTATATATATTTATTGAAAAACAGCATGTGAGGTGATGTGTGCGGTGTAGAGAAGATGAAAGGGGGTGTAGGGAATAGCATGGTGGAATGAAGAGATGAGAAAGGCTTTGCCACAAAAGAAGAACTCTTAGAGTGAGTGGATGAGAAATAAGAGCCTGGAAGAAGTTGACAGACGGAAGAGAAAATTGTATGTAGAGAGGAAGAGACACGTGAAAAGTTTAGTAAGAGAAAGAAGAGAGCGAATGAGGAATTTGGAAGGAATTTGAGTGTAAAGTGGAGGAAATGTAAGAAAATGTTCTGGAAAGAGGTAAAGAGAGTTAGACAGGGTGGCAAAGAAGTTAGTTGGGAAGTGAATGCTAAAAATGGTGGATTAGTAGTGGAGAAGGGAGAAACAGTGAGCAGATGGAAAGAACACTTTAATGAATTGTTGAACATAGAGAATGAAAGTAATGCGAGTGTAAGTGGCTGTGAAATGGCTAGGAGAAGGAGGGATGTGAGAGGAGTGGAAGAAATCAGTAGAATGGAAGTTGTGGAAGCAATGAAGAAAGTTTAAATGGGGAAAGCTCCAGGAATTGATGGAGAGTGTGGTGAAATGCTGAAGCATGGGGGAGAGATAGTGGTACAATGACTGTGGAAGATGTGCAGATAGGCCTGGGAGGAAGGTAGAGTCCTGGAGGATTGGAAGTCTGGTATAATTATTCCCCTGTACAAAAGAAAAGGGGAAAAATAAGTATGTGGTAATCATAGGGGCATTTGTCTTCTGAGTGTAATAGGAAAAGTACATGGTAGGATACTTATTGGCAGAGTTAGGGGAATAACAAAGAAATTAGCTGTAGAACAAAGAGGTTTTAGGAAGGGAAGAGGTTTTGCAGATCAGATATTCATTCTTAGGTCTTTCCCTAGAGAAGGGAAAGAGGTTGTATGAGGCCTTCATGGATTTGGAGAAAGCATATGACAGGGTGGATAACCAAGGATTCTGCAACGTATTAAGAATATATGGAGCAGTATTCAAGTTACTGAATGCCGTGAAGAGTATGTATGAGGGTGCTAAGTTTGCAGTGCATGTGGATAGTAAAGAGAGTGAATTTTTCTTTTTGAAAGTTGGATTGAAACAGGGATGTGTCATGTCTCCATGGATGTTCAGTCTGTATATGCATGGGGTTATAATAGAGATACAAGGTAGGGCATTGGATGTTGGAGCGGCCCTAGTGAGAGAGGGCTGTGTTTGGAAACTCCTTGTAATGTTGTTTCCAGATGATGCTGTGTTGTTAAGGGAAGACAAAAGGGAGATGCAAGGCTTCGTGGATGAGTTTGGGAGAGTGTGTAAGAAACGGAATCTAAAGGTGAATGTAGGGAAGAGTAAAGTTATGGTCTTCGAGAGAAGTGAAGTCGGTAAATGTACAGTGAGGCTGGGTGAGGAGGAAATGGAAAATGTGAGTGCATTTAAGTACTTGGGTAGTGTGATGAGTAAGGATGGAAGTTTAGAGGGTGACGTGCTTGAAAGGGTACAACATGGAAGAAAGGTTGCTGGTTCCTTAGAAGCAGTGATAAGAGACAGGGAAGTGAGCATGGAAGTGAAAATGTTACTACATGACAATATTGACTGTGATACCAGCTGTAACGTATGGAAGTGAAGCTTGGACCTTGTTGGAAGGACAGAAGTCAAGAGTGAGAGCAGTGGAACTGAGTTATTTGAGAGGAGCATGTGGAGTCACATGGAGAAACAGACAGACAAATGAGGAAGTGAAGGAATGTTGTGGTGTGGATGTGATACGAAACGTTAGGAGAAACACAATGAGGTGGTTTGGCCATGTGGAGAGGATGGAGAATGAGTGACTGACGAGGAGATTGTATGTAAGGTGGAGGGGGGAGAGGGAGAGGGAGGTCAAGGATGAGATGGAGGGATGGGGTGGAGAGGTATATGAGAGAGGGGGGGGTGAGTTGGGAGCAGGGCAGTGAAATGGCAGGGGACAGGGCGACATGGAGGCGATTTGTTTTTGGCCACGCTTTACGGGATTCAGGCGTCCGGCAATAGATAGATAGAAAAACACAATTGGTGCCAGGACTGAGTCTTGTGGGACTCCACTAGTCACATTTCTCCATGATGAGTAATTTCCCCTTAGTACTGCTCCCATTTCCTTTTTTCTGAGGAAATCTTGCATCGAACAGTGCATATTACCTTGGAATTATCCTTGATGGTACAGTTTCCATAATAGTCTTTGGTGTGGTACTCTGTCAAATGCCTTTTTGATCTTCAAATAGATATTGTCTACCCATCCTTCTCTTTTCTGCAGTGTTTCTGCAACTCTGTGATAGTAGCTTAAATAGATTAGGAACACATGATTTTCCCTTTCTAAAACCGAACTGTCTTACTGTTATCATATGTGTTTCCTAATGATTTACCCAAATTTTTCTTATCAGCTTTCCTAATGTCTTACTTAGGGCCTACAATGCTGGTCAGTGATACTGGTCGGTAGTTAAGTGAATTTTGTTTATTTCCTTTCTTGAAGAGGGGAACAATGTTTGTCTTCTTCCAAACATTAGGTAGTTTCCCTTGACTTAAGGATTCCTCGAATATTTAATATATTGGTCTGCTTAACTTTTCTCCACTTTCATGTGATATTCAACATGTAATCTCGTCAGGACCATTTGCTTTTCCTTTGTCTAATTTGCTCAACTCTTCTTGGACCTCTTGTTCCGATTTGCCTATAGTTGATAATATGTGTGGGCATGCATGTTCCTTTTCATCTATCTCAAAACATTTTTCGTCTGTAAAAACTGATTGGAATTTTTTGTTTAGTACTTCATAAGCATCTTCATCGACATAGATTTTCATCTCATCCATGATCGACTGTATTTTATCTATGACTTTAGTTTTGCTTCATATGTCGCTGTAAAACAGTTTCAGTTGATCAATATTTTTATTTATAATGTTCTCAAGCTGCCTTTGCGCTTCATTCCTTATCCTTGTATAATCATTTCTTGCCTGTTTATAATGTTATATGTCCTCTCACTCTTATGTTGTCTGTATCTATTCCGCAGCAATTTTTTCTTTTTTGCTTTTTGACATTCGGTATGGGGACTTTCAGGTGTCGTCTGCTACCTAGCTGGTGAGCCCTAACTCGGTCCTAGGCCTGAAAAAATAACAAAACTATTGTGACTGTTTTATATGTCTGGATAAACTTACAAGAGTTAGCAACACTTTAGACCATTAAGTCACTAAAATACTCGTTGATAAAAAATATCGCACCCATGAATGAATACGTTTAACTTGCTATTTTACATATGCGTACATTGGCTTCCATCCGGCAATCCATTCCACACAGTTATTTCGTTGTGTTACTGATGAGTTCAGTGCAATTGCTTTCGTATCTACATTCGTATCGTCTTCTTGAGTAACAAAGTGCTTTCTTGAAGCTTGCCATGGCCTTAGTTTTCTGAAATTTAATACTTGCCAAATACCACCACTTGAAATCTGTTTCCATACGTCATAGGCCACCGTCCTCATGGTGGGATAAAACATAGCTCACTTTTCGTTGGCTGTCGGTGAAGGTGGATGTGCATACGGTTCATTTACTAGACCATTGTGGCGATTAACCAAGCTTTTGAAGTCCAATATTTACATGTTTCGTATGATGTACCTTGATTTATACAATAAGGGGGAAAAAAGGGAATTACAAGTCAGCCTAGAGCGTGTGCTGCTAGATAAGCGTGATGAAACTACTTCCTTCACTCTGGGGACGTAAATCATTTTAATCTTTATTCCGACGACTTTGTTCAGCTCAGGGGAAACTGAACTGGATGATGATCAGCTTAATTAACCCCCTTCAGTATGGGCATTCTAAATGGTAAAATCGTTTGGCATCACGAATAAAACTAAGTATATCATCGAACTGAAAAAGTTTGGAAGCCAGACATCACATTCTCGTTCAGAGACTCGGAGGCTTACCTGATCATCATTTGGTACTGTACATGCTTTATGATTTAACATCCCTTCCAAAAACTGAAGGGACATACATGATTCTATATGGCATTGGAGACTTGGTACGACTTCTATCTATAATACACATTATTAGCTTCTTGTGTACATTAAATAACGCAAAGCGTCGATATTAAAATATACAGTAGGCTACATATAACACTACTTAAAAATAACTAGGCATTTTTGTATTTTATTCTGGTGCACCAGTGCAAGGCATTAATTCCCTTTGCACATCAGTTGATAGAAAAAAAAATACATTCTCTCTCTCTCTCTCTCTCTCTCTCTCTCTCTCTCTCTCTCTCCAGTGAGCGAGTTTTGAATCCTGACGTTACTAGGATAGGATATTGACAATAATGAAGGCTGATAATTAAGCAGTTCCTGATTTGATTCGGCAGCATCTAAATTTGAGTTTTCGCATTTTAGTCCTTTAATTCAGTATAGTTCATTTTCAAACATTAACACAGGACGGACGAAACAAGCACAGCTCTTTGGTAAACAAGTATGGTCTGTTCTCCTATTCAGGACTGTCCCTTTAATGTGCATGCGCGAGTCTCTTGGCGATATGTTGATTGTTAAATTTACAAAGTATTAAATTCAGATAATACAAGGATTGTCAGTACGAAAGTTGATGTTAATAATGTATAACAGGCAGGCCTTATTATATATAAGAGATCGATTACAATGTCCAGCAAATCAGATATAATGGATGCAAGGTGTAGTTGTGACAGCCTGACACTTCGGTATCGAGTCTACGATCATAAATTCTAAATTTATGAAAATAAAGAAGACCATCCTTATTGGTTATTTCTCTGAGTAATATGTTAGTAGTTTTAATGGCATATGCCATTACTATATCTCATAGTTAGACACCGAAGTACAAATAATCCACGGCTATTACAGGTATGGCAACCAGCAAAAGACTAGTGTAGGACCAAGTTTGGGATGACTCAGCATTCTGAAAGTAACCTCATTAAACCTTTTATTCATCCCTATTTCTGTTTCTTTGTGCTGTGGGATATAATTTTAGACAACTGCTTCGTAAAATTCACAGAAATTTCTATATAAAACATATCTTGTCCTCTAAGCTCTTATTCCCAATCTATTTCTATGAGGTAATTCTTTAGGTCATGATAATCCCCCCCCCCTTTTTTTTGGCTCTTTTTGTACCTTTCATTATCGCTAACAATATCATATACTTTCCTGAGATTGCAGTATAATACTGTATGGTCGCTTTTACCGAATGGAGGGTGATACATTATGTTGTCAGTTTCATTTCTTCAATCTATCTATCTATTGCCAGACGCCTTAATCCCGTCAGGGGTGGCCACAAACAAATCGCATCCATGTCACCCTGTCCCACGCCATTTCACTGCCCTACTCCCAGCTCACACACCCCTCTCTCATTTACTTCACAACTATATCCATCCATCTCATCCTTGGCCTATCCCTCCATGTCCCCCCCCCCTCCTTCCACCTCATTCACATACAACATCCTCGTCAGTCTCTAACTCTCCATCCTCTCCACATGGCCAAACCACATCAATGTGTTTCTCCCATCGCTTCCTATCACATCCACATCCACACCACAACACGCCTTCACTTCCTCATTTGTCAGTCTGTCTCTCCATGTGACTCCACATGCTCCTCTCAAATAACACACTTCCACTGCTCTCACTCTTGATTTCTGTCCGTCCAACAATCTCCAAGCTTCACTTCCATACGTTAGAGTTGGTATCACAATAGTGTCATGTAGTAACTTTTTCACTTCCATGCTTACTTCCCTGTTTCTTATCACTGCTTTCAAGGAACCAGCATCCTTTCTTCCCTGTTGTACCCTTTGAAGCACTTCACCCTCTAAACTTCCATCCTTACTCATCACACTCCAGAAGTAATTAAATGCACTCACAATTTCCATTTCCTCCTCATGCAGCCTCACTGTACATTCACTGACTTCACTTCTCTCGACGGCCATAACTTTACTTTTCCCTACATTCACCGTTAGATTCCGTTTCTTACACACTCTCCCAAACTCATCCTCCAAGCCTTGCAGCTCCCTTTCATCTTCACTTAACAATATAGTATCATTTACAAACAACAGTACAGGGAGCTCCCAAACACTGTCCTCTCTCATTTGGGCCGCTCCAACATCCACTTCCCTACCTTGTATCACTTTTATAACCCCATCCATATAGAGACTGAACAACCATGGAGACATGACACATCCTTGTTTCAATCCAACCTTCAAACAGAAAAATTCATTCACCTCACTACCCACACGCACTGCAGCCTGAGCACCCTCGTACATAGTCTACACTGCATTGAACAACTTCCCATTTATTCCATATATTCTTAATACTTTAAGCAATACTGGTCTTTCCACCCTGTCATATACTTTCTCCAAATCCATGAAGGCTGCATACAATTTCCCTTCTCTAGAAACTTTTCCACTAAAGATCTAAGAATGAATATGTTATCTACACAAATTCTTCCCTTCCTAAAACCTCCCAGTTCTTTTCCAACTAATTCCTCTGTTATTTCCCTAACTCTGTCATTAAGTATCCTATCATATACTTTTGCTATTATACTAAGAAGACAAATGCCCCTATGACAACCACATACTTCTTTTTCCCCTTTCCCTTTGTCTGTCTGTCTATCTATCTATCTATTGCCAGACGCCTTAATCCCGTAAGGGGTGGCCACAAACAAATCGCCTCCATGTCGCCCTCTCCCCCGCCATTTCATTGCCCTGTTCCCAACTCACACACCCCTCTCTCATTTACCTCTCCACTCCATACCTCCATCTCATCCTTGTCCTCCTCCTCCCTCTCCCCCCCTCCACCTTACATACACTCTCCTCGTCAGTCTCTCACTCTCCATCCTCACCACATGGCCAAACCACCTCAGTGTGTTTATCCTAATGCTTCCTGTCACACCCACATCCACACCACAACGCTCCCTCACATCCTCTCCATGTGACTCCACATGCCCCTTTCAAATAACTCATTTCCACTGCCCTCACTCTTGACTTTTGTCTCTCCAACAATGTCCAAACTTCACTTCCATTCGTTGGTGTTGGTATCACAATACTGACACTTCCATGCTCACTTCCCTATTTCTTATCACTGCTTTCAAGGAACTAGCATCCTTTCTTCCATGTTGTTCCCTTTCAAGCACTTCACCCTCTAAACTTCTATCCTTATTCATCACACTACCCAAGTACCTAAATGCACTCACATTTTCCATTTCCTCCTCATCGAGCCTAACTGTACATTCACTGACTTCATTTCTCTCGAAGACCATAACTTTACTCTTCCCTACATTCACCATTAGATTCCGTTTCTTACTCACCCAAACTCATCCACCAAACCTTCAGATCCCATTTGTCTTCACTTAAGAACACAGTATCATCTGCAAACAACGGTAAAGGGAGTTTGCAAACACTGCCCTCTCCCAATAGGGCCGCTTCAACATCCACTGACCTACCTTGTATCTCTTTCATAACTCCATCCATATACAGATTGAGCAACCATGGAGACATGACACACCCTTGTTTCAGTCAAAGCTTCAAATAGAAAAATTCACTCAGTTCATTATCCACACGCACTGCAGCCTTAGCACCCTCATACCCACTCTTCACGACCTTCAGCGACTTCCCATCTACTCCATATATTCTTAACCCTTGAGTGCTAACCTTCTATTTGAAACGTTACTGCTAACCATGGGAGAATTTTATCCAGTATTAGGAAAATAAAAATACTTACACTCAGCTTTTATTAAATCCGAAAACACGGTATGAAAACACAACCCTCACACTTCCCTTACATGCAAAAAGAACACACAGTATAAAAAAATAAAGCAACATGTGATTTTATTTAAAAAAAAAAAAAAAAGTACCAAAAAGGACCATTATTTTACCTTCCAATCTATGACACAGTAAACATTGCCTCAGAGACCATCAGCTTTGGTCAAGATTATTATTGTTCCCTGGAGATTCAAGCTGGGTGTGTTACTTCTCTTACAAATCACCCTGGCTTAAAAATGTCATGGAAAAAAATATATATATATTGCCTACATTGCTAACGTTGGCTAAAATTCACTTCAATCCCACCAAAAGAGGAGAAATATGGGAGAGAGAAAAGATGCACTACCTATCATGGCAAGAGGCTAGGATGACCTGAGCACTCGTGGACGGACAGCTGCATACCCTTCCTGATCCTGTGGTAATCACGGAAAGGATAAGGCCCTGGGGGAAATTTACCCGATGTTAGCATTCAAGAGTTAATACATTCCACATTCCATGTCTATCCACCCTGTCATACGCTTTCTCCAAATTCGTGAAGGCCTCATACAACTTCTTTCCCTTCTCTTGAAACTTTTCCACTAGAGATCTAAGAATGAACAACTGATCTACAAAACCTCTTCCCTTTCTAAAACCTCCCTGTTCTGCTACAACTAATTCCTCTGTTATTTTCCTAACTCTGTCAATAAATATCCTACCATATACTTTTCCTATGAGACTATGAAGGCAAATGCCCCTATGATTACCACCCATTTATTTCTCCCCTTTTCCTTCGTACAGGGGAATAATTATACTTGACTTACAATCCTCCGGGACTCTACCTTCCTCCCAGACCAACTATACATATCTTCCACATCCATTCTACTACTATCTCTCCCCCATGCTTCAGAATTTCATCACATACTCCATCAATTTCTAGGGCTTTCCCCATTTTGACTTTCTTCATTGCTTCCACAATCTCCATCCTACTGATTTCTTCCTCTCTTCTCACAGCTCTCCTTCTCACAGCCATTCCCCAGCCACATATACTTGCATTATTTTTATTCTCTATGTTCAACAATTCTTTAAAGTGTTCACTCCATCCGCTCACTTTTTCTCCGTTCTCCACTATGGTCCTTTCGCAGCAAGAAGTCCGTTCAGGGTGTGGCAGAAGTTGGACTTTCCCCGAGTGCGATGTTGCCAATTTGACCACCAATTATCGGATTATCCCTACCTACCCCCATCCCACCTGTTTCTCTCTCTCTCTCTCTCTCTCTCTCTCTCTCTCTCTCTCTCTGTATATATACATATATATATATATATATATATATATATATATATATATATATATACATATATATATATATATTTATTGTATATATTTATTATTTATTTTCAACTTTTTTCCACACCACCTATGAGATAAAAGTCTAGGCACGTTTTATTTTTAAGAGGTTTCCCCTGTAGGCCTAATCCTCTCTCTGACCCTGGGTCCCTCGCCGACCTCAGCGTGGCAACATGGGAAAAAAGCCCTGCCACGTGTCATAGAATTCATTCAAATCGTTGTTATAATTCTAAAAAGTGATACTCAGTGTACTATATAGCTTCCTTTACTATATACAGAATATAAAAAACAATTTCAAATAGCACATAGATGGGAAATAAGAGAGAGAGAGGCATGTACTACGGTTGATTTGGCAGCATCGCTAGAGGTGATTCACCAGGTGGGCCCCACCCTGAACGTACTTCTTGCGGTGAAAGGACCATAGTAATCTATCATTTTTTCCTTTCACTCCCTGACTAACTTCTTTGCTGCTCTGTCTAACTCTCTTTATCTCTTTCTATAACATTTTCTTACATTTTTTCGACTTTACAAACAAATTCCTTCCAAATTCCTCATCCACTCTCTTCTTACTCTCTCTATCTAATCTTTTCACCTCTCTCTTCCTCTCTACATATAACACTCTCCTCCGTCTCTCAACTTCTTCCACGCTCCTGTTTCTCATCCACTCACAATATGTTTTCTTCTTATGTGCCACAGCCTCTCTCACCTCTTCAGTCCACCATGTTGTTCCCTGCACCCCCTTTCGTCTTCTCTTCACACCACACACCACCACACATGTTGCACAGATTTCTTTGATTATCTTGCAGACACCTTCCATGTCCCCCATCTGCTCCAATCCATGTTTACCCAATCGCTCCTCCACTTGTCTCTTATATTCTGCATTTTTTTTTATCCTCTTGTAACCTATCCACCTTCCTTGTATGAACTACTTCCTCCTGTCCTTCCTTTCTTCTATTTCTCCATTTCACTTGGACCTTGATTTTCACCACCACCAAGTGGTGGTCAAGAAGTCCACTCCCCCAACCTGTATAATTATGCTCTTGCACCCATTACACACCTTCTCATCCTTTCATCCACACAAACATAATCAATCATTGCCTTCCGCTCATTCAGTTTGCCACCCACCCTTCTCATCACTCGCCACGTATACCAGTGGATCATTTTGTGTCTGAAGAGGGTGTTGGCTATCACCAACCCCTTCCAGCACAATCGTCTACTAAAGCACTGCCATTCTCATCTATCTCAGCAGACACACCCCACTCACCAACTACTCCAGCCACCTTCACATTCCCTACTTTTCCATTCATATCTCCAGTCAAAAACACTCTCTCATTCCTTTCAAACTTGTACACGTTTCCACATTTGTCCAGAACTCTTCTTTCATTCTGCTTGCACGATCTTGCATTGGCGCAGACATGCACACAATCGCCCACATTTGTAGTCCAACTTTCAATCTTACCTACACAATCCTTGAGCTAACTGAGCCATACTTTCTTATATTCTCCTTCCATCTGTTACAACAATAAACATTCATTCTTTTGCCTTCTTATTCTCACCTACTCCCGTGCATATACTCCACCCGTACTCCCATTCTCTCACACTCTCACCTCACCATTTAGTTTCAGTTAATCCACATACATCCACTTTTGCACCCTGAAGCACGTGAACAATCTCTCTCTCTCTCTCTCTCTTTCACCTCATTATTTGTACCCCTTACATTCCACGTCATAATCAGTGCCATGTCCTTTGTTCGGTCCTTTGTCGTCACCTTTTGGTCCTGGTCCGAGGCTTCTTTATCTTATTCTTAGTTGTTTTCCCGGGACGGGCACTAGCCCTCCACCAACGCAGTTTTTGCCATGTAGGGAATGCTTGTTGGTTAAATGGTTATCACCCAATGTTGTAAATGCTTTCCTGCTTTACAGGAAATCATTTGGCTTGCCACTCAGTATAGAGCTACCCTAGTAACAGAGTACCATACACTAAGTGGGTGGATGATCGGCCCCCCCACCTACTACCTTCCCTAGTAAGTATATGTGAAAATGATGGTTCTTCTGGTCCTCTTTTTCTGGTGTTAAACTTTATGTGTTGCGTTAGGAAAAACTCCTGAATAGGATCCAGGAGCTTCTGATCCCAACAGCTTTCACAACTTCTTACATCTAGAGTATTTCAATTTATATTTATGTTGAAATCTCCAGTTAGTAAAATTCTTTCATATTTCTCGTCCATTCTATGCAGTAGGGTTCTTAAATTCTGTATTGTACTTTTTGCCAAGTTTTCATATTCACCTGCATCCCAAGTGTTTGTCTTTGGTGGCCTGTATAAATTTGCCACCATTAATTTCACATCAGATGTGTTGATCTCTATTGCAATTAATTCTACTTTTGACAGCATATCTAGTTCTATCACTCTGGCTAGATTTTTTTTTCTTTGATAATATCATAACTCCTTTTTTCACATCCGTCTCTTCTCCACATTTTGTATTCATAAAAACTGGATGTCATTGGCTATTCTTGGGGTTAATTTTGTTTATGTTAGGCAGATAATATGAAGTTCCTTTTCTTTGGTATAGTCTTCTGTCCCTAATAATTTGGATACCATTCTATGTGCATTTGAGTACATAAACTTAGTCATGTTGTTTACCTATCTGATACAGGTTGAGTCTACTGCATCCTTTTTATTTCTTTTGGTCACTCTTATTTATGTGCCATTTTCTTGCGTCTAACTCTACTACTTCGTAAAAAAAAAAAAAAAAAAACTCCCTTCATCTGAGCTGTCAGATTTTTTCGTTTTTGTTTCTTCCCTCATTTCATATAGTAATCCCCATTCATCCTGAGCAAGGCATCGCTTTATCCATAGTTTTTGGATTTCCCCTGATTCCTTGAGTTTGTTGGCATTTTTTAATACTTCTTCTGGGGCGTTCACACTTTGGAAGGCTACTGTCAGGGGCATTGACTTGATTCTCTCATATTTCCCTACACCCACTAAAATCTTCAGATGGCAGTATTACAAATGACCAACGTGGGAAAGCAGATATCTTTGCTAGTACCTTTGCCAGAAACTCTACCATAGATGATACCAGCCAGAATGTCTAAGTACTGGAACTTGATTCTCTCGAAACTGACCCACTTAAAATACAGACAAGATATGTAAAATCCATCTTAGACAAATTACACCAACAAAGCTCCAGACCCAGATGGAATTCCGCCAACTGTTTTGAAAAAGTGTTCCCCTGAACTTGCCTCTGTCCTAGCTAAATTATTCAGACTATGCATACGTACTTCTTTATTCCCAAATTCATGGAAAGAAGCCAATATCCACCCAGTTCCGAAGAAAGGAAATTCGTCTGACCCCTCCAATTACAGACCAATAGCTGTCACATCTTCTCTTGGTAAGGTATTTGAAACTTTAATTAATAAGCATATTGTTAAACATCTTGAATCCAACAACTTAATTAGTGATAGACAATACGGTTTTCGCCACAAAAGATCCACCATTGACATACTCAATCTCTTAACTCATACCATCCATCAATCAATTGATCTTTTTGGAGAAACTCATGCAGTAGCTCTTGATATCTCTAAAGCTTTCGACAGAGTATGGCACCGTTCCCTGCTGTCCAAACTCCCTTGCTATGGACTAACGTCTTTTGTTCCTTTGATTTCTTCTTATCTTAGTGACAGGAAAATAAGAGTAAAAGTAGATGATGTATATTCGAATTTCCACTCAATTAACGCCGGCGTGCTGCAGGGATCAGTTCTGGCGCCAACCCTATTTCTGGTTCATATTAATGACCTCTTATCTGTCACTCACAATCCCATTCACTCATATGCAGATGACTCAACACTACATAGTTCATTCACACTCAGACATCCATTCACAAAGTCTAATATCTCTACATCTCAACTCAGTACAGCCATCTCCATAAATCAAGATCTGTCTACAATCGGTGAATGGGGACAAAACAACCTTGTCTCTTTTAATGCTAGTAAAACTAAATATATACAGTTTACTAATAGACAGATATTGCCAGATTCGTACATTACCTTCAGTGCTACTAATATTCCCATCTCCAAAAGTATTGAAATTCTTGGTGTCTCACTTAACAGTGCCCTCAGCTGGACCTCTCATGTCAGATCACTTGCTAAAACCGCCTCAAAGAAACTTGGATTATTGTACAGAGTCCGTAACTTCTTCGCCGATGAGCAGTTAGCTATAATTTATAAGAGTCATGTGCGCTCTCAGCTTGAATATTGCTCACACTTGTGGAATGGTTGTGGAGAGGTTGCATTAAGACAACTAGACAAAATTCAGAATAAAGCTGTTAGAATCATTAACAACCCTGCCATTACATATAAACTACCTCCCCTGCAAGTAAGAAGGAATGTTGCCTCCCTTGCATTATTTTACAGATATTTTTTTGGCAAATGCTCAGACGAAGTTGCGTCCATGGTGCCACCTCTCCATGCCTTCCCTCGTGCTACACGGGCATCTGGTAGCGATCATGACTGGAATGTCACTCAACCATATTGCAGAACTTCTGCCTATCAGAATTCTTTCATTCCCCGAACAGCATCTCTCTGGAACTCGCTTCCCCAGAGTTGTTTTCCTCCAAATTTCAACCCACAACTGTTCAAGTCTAACTGTTACAGATATTTTATGAACAGAGGACACCAGTAATCTGGTGTATGGATTATTTTTTTTTACCCATTTGTTTTTCCTTCCTCCGTTCTGTTTTTTATTAAAAAAAAAAAATCCTCTATATCTTTTTTACAGATGGACTTTGAGACTTCTTTCATTATTTTCTTTATATTTACCATCTCCTTTGCTCTCTAGAGATTCTGTTTCTTATTTCTTCTTCATCTTTACCACTGATTACTGTTCATTTGTTGATCTCAGCTGATTCTTTTATCATCTTCGGGCTGCTTTTTTATTATTTCTTTCACTCCCTTATACTTTTTTCCTCGACCTTGTTTTTAACTTTTTTTTTACTTTTACGACCTCATCATTATGTACTTTGCACTGCATTCATGCAGTTCCTCATTGTTTCATTTGCCTGAGTTCTCTTCTGTATCACTGCTTTGTTCTATCAGACTGCCTGCTTGCTGAATTATATTTGTATCATATTTGAACTCCTACAAAACTCTCTCATGGTTGACCACTGTACTCCCCATTTGATTTATTTCTTAGTGAGTCTACCTCAGATGACAACTCATCTATTGTTGCGTCTCTATTCTGTTAATTTCCTTTACTAGTTCTTCAATTTTTTTTTCCTTCTGTAGGCATAGTTCCTTTCTGAATGCCTCTATTTCCAGTTGAAAATTTTTCTGCAGTCTGTCCATTTTCTCCACTAATTTATTATATGTTTCCATTTCAACAAGTTCTCCGTATTCATCATTCTGTTTTCTCCTTTAATCCCTTCTCTTACCTACTAGAGGCACTTCTGGAAAGTACTCCATCTTACAGAAAGAAAATTTCTACTTACAATCTGGCATCTCCCTGATACCCGCCTTGGTGTGGTATGACATCACCCTGATGCTTGCCTTGCCTCAGTGAATTCTTTGTAGCACTGATATTTTTTTTATGTATACTTTCTTTGGATTGCACTTTTTTGCTTATACTTCCTTTACTATATTAAATCATCACTTATTTTAGCCAAGTACCATGCTGATTCACTATAGACACTCTTAGGTATGACCAGTAACGGGCCGCAGTAAGTGCGTCCGTCCTTTCTCGCTGCCATTGTGTTCTTACCTAATTGTATCTTTACAGGAATGAGTCAAGCTCGTACTGTCCCGTGTCTTAAACCATATTTATCGTATATATCCTTAAATTTGTGAATTGTTTTGGCACACACTATTTCATTCGGTAGTGCATTCCATTGATCAATTGCTCTGTTTGGGAAACTGAATTTCCTTACGTCTTCATCACCTCTCTTCTTATGCAGTTTTTTGCAGTGTCCTCTTGTTGATGCTTCTCCATATGTTAAGTAATCATTTATGTCTATTTTCTCCTTTCCTGACATGCACTTATATAGCATTATCATGCCACTTCTTTTCCTTCTCCCCTGTAAAGTTGGTAGATTCAGTTTATTTAGCCTTCTTCGTAGCTTAGGTCCCTTAAGCTTGGTATCCATCTTGTAGCGGCCCTTTGAACTTTTTCAATCTTGTCTATATGCCTTTTGAGATGAGGACTCCAGACTACTGATGCATATTCCAGGGTTGGTCTAATGAATGATGTTATTATCCTTCTTAGCATGTCTTCATTTATGTATGTGAATGCTATTCTCATATTTGCAAGCAGTGTATACATGTTCCGTACCTTCTCGCTGATGTGGTCAGCCGGAGATAGTCTGTTATTGATAATCACACCTAGGTCTTTCTCTCTTTCTGATGTGTATAGGGTTTTATTTCCTAACTTGTAATCCCAATCAGGTCTTTTTCCACTTTTACCAAACTTGATTACATGACACTTGTCCACATTGAATTCCATTTGCCATGTACTACTCCATTCATGAAGTTTATTTAATTCTTCTTGTAGCTCTTTGCAAGAGTCTGTGTTAGTAATTCTCCTTTATATTTTTGCATCATCTGCAAACATATTCAGATAGCTCTCATTTCCAGTGTTACTGTTTATATCATTTATATACACTAAAAACATGATTGGTGCCAGCACTGAACCCTGTGGTACTCCACTAGTCACTTCTTTCCATGATGCGTAGTTTCCTCTTAGTACTGTCCTCATTTCTCTTTTTATGAGAAAGTCTTGCATCCAACAAAACAGTTTGCCTCGAATTCCTCCTTGATGGTACAGTTTCCATAAAAGTCTTTGGTGTGGTACTGTGTCAAAAGCTTTCTTGAAATCTAAATAGATACTGTCCACCCATCCTTCCCTTTCCTGTATTGTGTTTGTTACTCTGTCATAGTAGCTCAACAGATTAGTAACACTTGATTTTCCTTTTCTGAAACCAAACTGTCTTTCTGTTATCATACTGTGTTCTTCTAGATGATTTACCCAAGGTTTTCTTATAAGTTTTTCTAATACCTTGCTTACAACACTGGTCAGTGATACTGGTCGGTAGTTGAGTGGATTTTGTCTATTTCCTTTCTTGAATAAGGAGACAATATTTGCTTTTTTCCAAATATCAGGTAGTTTACATTGACTCAAGGATTTCTTGAAAATTATAAATAATGGTTTACTTAACTCCTTTGCACATTCTCGTAATACCCAACATGAAATTTCATCAGGACCACTTGCTTTTCCTCTGTCTAATCTACTTAACTCCTGTATTACTTTTTCTGCTATTTGTATATCTGGTAGTATGTGTGGACATGCGTGTTCCACATAGTCCCTCTCAAAATTTCTTTCTTCTGTAAAAACTAATTGGAAATTCTTATTTAGTGCTTCACAAATATCTTTCTCTTGTGTATAAGTGATTCCCTCGTCCGTAATGGATTGTATTATATCTTTTACTTTGGTTTTGCTTCTGATATAGCTGTAAAACAGCTTTGGTTGATCACTACTTTTATTTATTATATCCTCCTCGAACTGTTTTTGGGCTTCCCTCCTTATTCTTGTATAGTCGTTTCTTGCCTGTTTGTAATTATTATACGCCCTTTCACTATTTTGTCTTCTGTATCTATTCCACAACAAATCTCTTCTTTCTTTTGATTTTTTACATTCTGTATTGAACCATTTCTGTATTTTCTTATCTGCTTCTTTGTTCTGTGGGATGTACTTCTGGACTCCTATTTCATAAAATTCACAAAAATTTTTATATACAGCATTTAAATCTTGTCCTCTAAGCTCATTTTCCCAATCAACTTCTAAGAAATACTTCTTTAGGTCTTGATAATTTCCCTTTTTATAGTTTAGGCTCTTTTTGTAACTGTCATTGCTGTTTACTATGTCATATGCTATCCTGAAGTTATAATTTAGTACTGCATGATAGCTTTTGCCAAGTGGAGGGTGATATATTAAACTGTCAATATCATTTTCTTGCCTAGTAAATATTAGATCTAGCACTGAAGGTACATCAAGTCCTCTTTTTCGGGTGGTTTCCCTCACATGTTGCGTTAAGAAAAACTCTTGTACGAGATCCAGGAGCTTTTGGTCCCAACAGCTTTCTTGGCTATTTATATCTAGAGTATTCCAATTTATATTTGTATTGAAGTCCCCAGTTAGTATAATTCTTTCCGATTTCTCTTCCATTTTATGTAGCAATGATCTTATACTTTGAATTGTACTCTCTGCCAGGTCCTCATATTCGTCTCTTTCCCATGTGTTTGATCTGGGTGGCATGTACAAATTGGCTACAGTTACTTTACCTTCAGATGTGTCGATCTCTACTGCAATCAGTTCTACTTGTGATGGTATATCTAGTTTTATTTTCTTTACTTTTAGATTTTTCTTAGTTAATATTATAATTCCTCCTCCTTTTTTTAAATTTCTGTCTCTTCTTCATATATTGTATTCCTCTAAGTTTAGTATGTCATTGGATATCCTTGGTGTTAATTTTGTTTCAGTTAGGCATATTATTTGTGGTTCATTTCCTCTGACATAATCATTCATCTCTAGTAATTTAGATACCATTCCATCCACATTTGAGTACATCAACTTTATCATCTTGTTTATATACTTGTCATGACATGGTTCTACTACCTTCCTCCTTTTTCTTCCATCCTGATTGTGTACCACTTTCGTACCTGCAATCTTATTACTTTGTAAAAAAATTTCTTCTTCTCCTCTTCTGATCTTCCCTCATTTTTTGTTTTTGCTTCCTCCCTTTTCTCTTTCAGTAATTCCAGTTCCTCTTGTGTTAGGCATCTTTTTATCCATACATTTTTGAACTCCTCTTTTTCCATAAGATTCTTTGCATTTTTCAGTATCTCTTCCACAGTGTTTACACTCTGGAAAGTCACCTATAGAGGTCTTGTCTTGCTTTTCTCGTATTTCCCTAACCTTTTGTGTTCCTCTATGTCTTTACTACAGATTTCCTCTGATACTTCTTTCAGTGTGTGTGTGTGTGTGTGTGTGTGTGTGTGTGTGTTAACTCCTAGGTCAGTGATAGTCAGCCAGGATGCATGACGAGCCCCAGGGTTCATTAATTTTTCCAATGGGTACATGGAATTTATGGGGTTCATAGAGGGATGCATGACATGAACAGTGCACAGAGGGGCACAGTATGAAAAAAGCATTCATGAGGAAATTGTAAGTGTAATGTAAGAATTGCATTTAAATCATGGTTTAAATATTTATGATTTTTGTTAACAATAAATATTGTGTTGTTATCAGATAGTGTAAACAGAAAATTCAAATTGGCCTAACTTTATGGCTATTGGTTAGGCAGGGTCTAGCGAGTGAAGGCGAGCTTTCACTCGCTATTGACTTAAGTTATAAGTATCCGGAGCATTAAACTATTGTTCTCATTAAATTTTATATTTGTTTTCCTGAACAAAAAGATTTTAAACTGCCAAGTTTTAGTAACTAGTGATTGAATGTGCTGTTATATTTGTATTGCCTCAGGTATTTATTGTCCTGCAGAGAGTTATATTTTACTTTATTTACAAAAAGGAGACATACTATTTGTATTTATATGTTTATGGCTTTTAACTATAAAGAACTAAAGTGAAACATCCATGCATCTTTGTGGTAATTAGTCTTCCTAATGGCCAGGGTTTCTCAAGGCCTCAGGTACTGTAAGGATGCATAGAATTAGAAAAGTTGAAGAACACTGTCCTAGATTATTTGATATGTCTGAATGAAACTTCCCAGGTGGGTTCGTCAGGATACTGGGAAAGTCTTTCATTTATATAGTTTTCCAACCCTGGTTTTTAATAGGGTCCGCCCCCTCCCCTAATTAAAAACTCCCAGAAATAGTAAAAGGAAGGCAGGTATGTCTTTGAAATCTTAGTACAAGTTGTACAATGGACTCTCAACCGTAGTGCGAGATTTGGAGAGCGTGAAACCCCAATGATAAAAGCAACCAAAAATAGGGAAGGGAAGCACATAGATTTAAATAAAAAAAGCATACACATCATTATTACGATCATGTATGTGGTTTCCATGTTTTCTTAGAATGCACAAGAAGAAACTGCATATCTGTTTTCTTCCCCCCCCCCCGATTCTTGGGGTGGTCAGCCCCATAGCGTATCAATAAAAAAAAAAAAAAAAATTTGACAGAACGTTTAAATCAAATGTTCCAGATGAGTTCATCTGGCTATTTTAAAGTCTTCCACTATATACAGTAATCACTGTACTTTCCGAATGCCCTCTTTCGTGACACCCCACTTACCGGACATTATGGGCCTGGACCTTCAGAACCCAAAAATGGCCAAAAAAAAAAAAAAAAATCCCAAAAAATCCTAATTTTTTCCCACCCGTAATTTGAAATTGCTGCGCGACGCCGAACAGCTGTTACACCATGGACCCTTCACCCCTTCCTTCCTCCCCCCTCCCCCCTTCCCTGTCAGGGTTGCCATTTGGTATTTTTCATTACCAAATGTGGGCCAGTTTGGTAATGAAAAATTCGTTTGGTAATGAATCAGAATAATGCATTACCAAACGGATTTTTCACAT
Source organism: Coenobita brevimanus (assembly GCF_032717465.1). Classification (NCBI taxonomy): domain Eukaryota; kingdom Metazoa; phylum Arthropoda; class Malacostraca; order Decapoda; family Coenobitidae; genus Coenobita; species Coenobita brevimanus. Next base: position 13,933,975 of record NC_136973.1, on the reverse strand, counting down.
GTATGAGGATACACAGGATGGAGATGGTGGATTGTTTGTTCTCACTGATTAATTTGCTAGCCAACATAGCATGAAAATAATCAACATGGTGTTAATTATAAGGAGAGTGATTACATTTATTTACATTTCTATATATAATTAGTGAAGAATAAATGCTAGCTTTACAAATAAGGTAATGAAAAGTTAAATTTGGCAATGAAAATTGAGGAGTCTGGTAATGTGGCCATTGTGATCTGGCAACTCTGTTTCCCTGTCACCACCAAGGCACCAACAGTTACTGCCTAACTTCGATCGTGAGCAGATGCTTATCGCAGTGGAAGCCACACGTGCTCGTGTTTTGTGAATAAACAGTGAACAGACTGCAATAGCTCACCACTAGACCACACGGGAATTTACAGTGTTGTGCACTGTTAACAAATTAGAATTTAGAATGCAAAGGATTAACTGTGGAGTTCAAACTGGCGGTTGAAATCGGCCTGGTGCAATTAACAATGTGCAGTGTTAAACAGTTATAACTCACAGTGCAAAGAATTACTGTATGTGCAGCACAACACTAGATTACTGTACATGCTTCAGGAGTATTTTCACCACTGCCAAAGCCTTTAGAGAAGGGAACCACAGACTTGCTGTAAGTACCCTGGCTGTGGTACAGTCAATTCTAATTCCTCAGTCTTTGGTTCCTTTTCATTTATTTCATGCTTTATGTCCATTATTGGTGTGAATAGGGGGTCTTAAATAGGTTTGAATAGGTGCTATGCATGTCCGGTAGGAAGTTATTTAGGTGGCTTTCAAAGTTAGGCTGCGTTAGGGTCCTTATGTTGATTGGTGATATGAATGGTAAAGTAGGGAATGTGAAGGTGGATGGAATAGTTGGTGAGTGGGGTGTGCCTGCTGAGATAGATGAGAATGGCAGTGCGTTAGTGGACATTTGTGCCGGGAGGGGGTTGGTGATAGCCAATACCCTCTTCAGTCATAAAATGATCCACAGGTATACATGGCGAGTGATGAGAAGGATGGGTGGTGAACTGAATGAAAGGAAGGCAATGATTGATTATGTGTGTGTGGATGAAAGGATGCGAAGATGTGTAAAGGATGCAAGAGCTTATAGAGTTGGGGGAGTGGAGTTTCTGACCACTACTTGGTGGTGGCCAGAATTAAGATCCAAGTAAGATGGAGGAATAGAAGAAGTGAGAGACGAGAGGAAGGAGTAGTTGCAAGGAGAGTGCAAAGGTTACAAGAGGATGAGAAAAAGGCAGAGTATAAGAGAGAAGTGGAGGAACGATTGGTCAAATATGAATTGGAGCAGATGGGGGACATTGAAGATGTGTGCAGGATATTTACAGAAGAAATATGTGCAGCATGTGATGTGGTGTGTGGGATGAAGAGAAGACGGAGGGGGGTGCAAGGAACAGCGTGGTGGACTGAAGAGATGAGACAGGCTGTGGCACAAAAGAAGAAAGCATACAATGAATGGATGAGAAATAGGGGCGTGGAAGAAGTTGAGAGGCGGAAGAGAGAGTTATATGCAGAAAGAAAGAGATGAAAAGATTAGTAAGAGAGAGTAAGAAGAGAGTGGATGAGGAATTTGGAAGGAATTTGAGTGTAAAGTGGAGGGACTGTAAGAAAATGTTCTGGAAAGAGGTGAAGAGAGTAAGACAGGGTGGAAGTGAGGTTAACAGGGGAGTGAAAGATAAAAATGGTAGATTACTAGTGGAGAATGGAGAAAAAGTGAGCAGATGGAGAGAACACTTTAAGGAATTGTTGAACATACAGGGTGGAAGTAATGCGAGTATAAGTGGTTGGGGAATGGCTGGGAGAAGGAGGGAGGTGAGAAGACAGGAAGAAATCAGTAGGATAGAAGTTGTGGAAGCAATGAAGAAAGTTAAATTGGGGAAAGCCCCAGGAATTGATGGAGTGTGTGGTGAAATGCTGAACCATGGGGGAGAGATAGCAGTAGAATGGATGTGGAAGATGTGCAGATTGGCCTGGGAGGAAGGTAGAGTCCCGGAGGATTGGAAATCAGGTACAATAATTCCCTTGTACAAAGGAAAAGGGGAAAAAGAAGTGTGTGGTAATCATAGGGGCATTTGTCTTCTTAGTATAATAGGAAAAGTGTATGGTAGGATACTTATTGACAGAGTTAGAGAAAGAACAGAGGAATTAGTTGGAGAAGAACATGGAGGCTTTAGGAATGGAAGAGGTTGTGTAGATCAAATATTCATTCTTAGATCTTTAGTGGAAAAGTTTCTAGAGAAGGGAAAGAAGTTGTATGCAGCTTTCATGGATTTGGAGAAAGCATATGACAGGGTGGATAAACAAGGATTGTGGAAAGTATTAAGAATATATGGAGTAGATGGGAAGTTGTTGAATGCTGTGAAGAGTATGTATGATGCTGCTAAGGCTGCAGTGCATGTTGATGGTGAACTAAGTGAATTTTTCTCTTTGAAGGTTGGGTTGAAACAGGGATGTGTCATGTCTCCATGGTTGTTCAATCTGTACATGGATGGGGTAATAAAAGAGGTACAAGGTAGGGTAGTGGATGTTGGATTGGCCCTGATGAGAGAGGATAGTGTTTGGAAACTCCCTGTACTGTTATTTGCAGATGATACTGTGTTGTTGAGTGAAGACGAAGGGGAGCTGCAAGGCTTGGTGAATGAGTTTGGGAGAGTGTGTAAGAAACGGAATCTAAAGGTGAATGTAGGGAAGAGTAAAGTGATGGTCTTTGAGAGAAGTCAAGTCAGTGAATGTACAGCGAGGTTGGATGGTGAGGAATTGGAAAATGTGAGTACGTTTAAGTACTTGGGTAGTGTGATGAGTAAGGATGGAGGTTTGGAGGGAGAGTGCTTGAAAGGGTACAGCAGGGAAGAAAGGTTGCTGGTTCTTTGAAAGCAGTGATAAGAAACAGGGAAGTGAGCATGGAAGTGAAAAAGTTATTACATGACAGTATTGTGATACCAACTCTAACGTATGGAAGTGAAGCTTGGACGTTGTTGGAAGGACACAAGTCAAGAGTGAGAGCAGTGGAAGTGTGTTATTTAAGAGGAGCCTGTGAAGTCACATGGAGAGACAGGCTGACGAATGAGGATATAAAGGAGTGTTGTGGTGTGGATGTGGATGTGATAGGAAGCGTTATGAGGAACACACTGAGGTGGTTTGGCCATGTGGAGAGGATGGAGGGTGAGAGACTGACGAAGAGAGTGTATGTGAGTGAAGTGGAGGGGGGAAGAGGGAGGGGGAGGCCGAGGATGAGATGGAGGGATGGGGTGGACAGGTATATGAGAGAGGGGTGTGTGAGTTGGGAGCAGGGCAGTGAAATGGTGGAGGACAGGGCGACGTGGAGGCGATTTGTTTGTGGCCACCCCAAACGGGATTGAGGCTTCTGGCAATAGATAGATAGAAAGATTTTTTATATTCAAACTTCGCATATTATGTACTGAAAAAATTCAAAATACACATATATATATAGTTATTTCACTCCTTTTCAGCACCAATGACAATGATTTTTGTTTAAAAAAAGTGCGATGTTGCATCACTGCAATACTTACGTGTGGCTAGTATCAGCTGCCTAAATTTACATTCGATTGCACGCCACAGGGTGGGTCTGGGAAACTGAAATTGCACTGCATGGTGCGTCAGAACTTCCTCTTCAATATGGCAATGAAAAAAAAAATAATCTTCTATACTTTAGAAAATGGCCCCGGCGTCAGCCAGGGGCGCACATAAAATTCTGGACCCACAGCCACGGAAGGGTTAATGCTTATCAACTCCATTTCACTGTTTCCACAAGTACCGGAGCTATATAATCTGCACTGACACTGAACTAAACTCAAACTAAACTGAAAAACCTCTACTTCCTTCCCCATGCTTATATAAGCTCCCTGTATACAAAAATTATCTACTACATTCTCGGGGAAGCAATATTTACCAACTCAGAGTCATCCAGAATATTCCACTACACTACATAACACTGAAGTATTTAACATACAACCTGAGATAAACTTACTTTAACAATCACATAAATAAAAGAACACAAAAATTAATGTACAACTTACAAAATATCTTCGCTCACAAATAGCAGGCTCACTGGCAATTCTGACATGGAAATGAAAAAATGCAAGAAATACTGAGAACCTTCCAGTACTTCCTAACTAGCAAATCTTTCTTCTTGGTAATATCATAGGACTGGGTATGCAGTCTCCATGTTTTCTCTGAATGCACAGAAAGATACTGTTCATTCTCTGTATTATCTGTCTATCTATCTTTCTGTTTATAGCCAGATACCATCATCCTGTAAGGGGTGGCCATTTTTCACTGAGTTAGCTGTTTTGCGGGGAGGGGTGCTAACCCTCCAACAACCCACTTGTTGACACGTGGGAAACACGTATGGATTGGTTATATAGTTACCACCCAGCATTGGAAATGGTTTCCTGGCTTACAGGTAACCATCTGGATTGTCGCTTCACCCGTTAAGAGCGACAGGCCTCATTTGGGACTTATCAGAGTCGAAAGCGATAGGCCTCAAATGAGCGCGATTTTCAAAGGCGTACCAAAACCGCGCCACGGGGAGTAGGAGGCTGAAATTTGTACAGGAAATAGTGACAGGTAGCAGTTCTCAATACCACCCACGCACTGCCCCACTTGTCCCATATATGCTCAGAATATGTGCGCTTGCACACCATGGAGTCCGTATGTAAATTTTCCTCATTTTCCTCGCGTGACGCCGCCAACCCCACACCAGGTGTTAGGGGATCTGCACACACACACACACACACACACACACACACACGAGAGAGAGAGAGAGAGAGAGAGAGAGAGAGAGAGAGAGAGAGAGAGAGAGAGAGAGGGATGACAGGTACAGTGTGGTCCCTTGCGATCGAGGAAAAAAGGCGTGACAGCCGTCCCTCTTCTCTCTCAATGTCCATTATCTCCCTCCCCTTTCGGAGAGAGAGAGAGAGAGAGAGAGAGAGAGAGAGAGAGAGAGAGAGAGAGAGAGAGAGAGAATAAAACACAGAAATGGCACAATGTGCGTCCCTTCGTCCCTTGGAATGAATGAATGACGTCCCTCTTGTCTTTCCTGCTCCACTCCCTCCATTCTCTCTCGGATAGAGAGAGAGAGAGAGAGAGAGAGAGAGAGAGAATGATTTGTGCACACACACACACACACACACACACGAGAGAGAGAGAGAGAGAGAGAGAGAGAGAGAGAGAGAAAGAGAGAGAGAGAGGGGGTTGATGATACAGTAATCACGTGATCCTTGCCCAAGGCATTGGTAAATATAAGATGTTTTTCCCGAAGAATGACATTCCTAAACCTCGCTCACCGCGGGTGGTGGGTTGCTCGCGCCACCAGCTGTTCATCTTCTGGCCATTTTATCTCACCACCACGTAACTTTATGTGGTCATATATATATATATATATATATATATATATATATATATATATATATATATATATATATATATATATATATATATATATATATATATATATATATATATATATATATATATATATATATATATATATATATATATATATATATATATATATATATATATGTATATATATAATATTGTCATGCGCGCGAACATTTCCAAGACGATGATGTGTGTTTCATTCAATTCTGTAAGACTCGAAATTTCGGCCAAATCGTCGCTTCCCAGCATGTACAGTTGCGGACATATCAAACAGAAACATCTGGTAACACTGACAGGTATGGAACTTCACCAGGTTTTGTTTGGTCGCTAGGATGAACCAAATGTTGTGATCATTGCTGCTGTGCGTAGTTATTGGTGGTAATATAATATAAAAGCAATGTTCCGCCAGAAAATACACTGATAGTAGCATGTCATGATTGTGGTCATTTTTTTTAAGAATTATGACACGTATTTCATGAGTACAGTAGTCTAGTTTCGAGTCATTATACATGCAACAGTTAACAGTTCATCATATAAAGGGTAAGTCTAGTTATCAGCTTCCCCACCGCTATCAATAAACAGAGAATTATCCTGACGCCCATCCTCCCTTCCGTGAACCTGACATTGGTAGAACTCTGAAATCCAAGCAAGTTCACCACAAAGGAGGCGGCAGGGAGGGGGTGGGGGACTTGGGAGACAGGAGAGAGATGGGTGAGGAAGTGGACAATTGTGGCGGCGGGGTGGGGGTAGGGGACCTGGGAGATTGGAGAGAGATGGGTGAGGAAGGGAACAATAGTGGCGCCAGGGTGGGGATGGGGGACCTGGGAGATAGGAGAGAGGTGGGTGAGAAAGGGAACAATAGTGGTCGAACTGGGGGCTGGAGGAGAGGGATGATGGGGTAGAGGACGGTGGACTTTGGTAGACGACAAGAACTTCAGTGGGTGGGGTAGACTACAAGGTGATGACTGGACCAAATTATTGTTTTGTGAAGAATATACAATATTACAGTCAGACCATGAAACGGTATGTTGACGTTGCCATGTGTTGTAATTGAGCGTCATGGTTTGTAACAATTCACAACACACTTTCCACTGGGTGGTTCAGTACCCCTGTGTCATAGGTATGGTACCTATTTGTTAGTGCAATTATCTGACATGTCCCTACAGTTTGTCAGGGTTTACAACTGTTGTCATTGTGACTGGGAATAACTCTTGTAGCCTATACATAGTATCATCATGAATGACGAGTGATATCGCAGAGTTGTGATAGACCTATGTAGAGTTTTCCTTTATCACCAATAAATACGTACACTCTGGCAGTAATGATGGACCCTATGGTTCTCATTCATATGTGTATGGCACCAGTGTAAATTAAAGGTGGATTTACTTAACTCAGGTTTATGTTATTATTTTCTGCATGCCGTGTTTGGCTGTTGATTTTACACATTGCCAGTGGTCATTTGTTATATTTAGGTTCATATTGAGCAACTGTCGTGTGTCTCAAGCATTCCTTCACAAATCCTCGAGCCAATAATGGTGGAACAAAGTTTTAAAGTCTGCAGTTATCCAGTCTGGGCACGTGCATATTACATCAACTATGCTACTAGTTATAGAAATCGCTTGTATTATATGCAAACACACACTTTACCTGCAGTGTTTTTTTTTTTTCCCGTAACAACCAAGTAACGTTCACACTGTATGAAACTGGCAGGGAAAAGATAAATACGAGGACCATTGCGTTGTTCAGGGAGAGCAGCTACTGGGCCACACATCTCAGCAGTGTCCGAACATGGAGCTGTTGCCCTGGCAGAGTTACGGTGTATACTGCAATCCTTTAACCCCTACACCGCGGGCATGTTTACCATGTTTTGCGTGTGCCACGGGGTTATTCGGGCTCTGACACACTCTCAAAAAATATTTGCCAAAAATCAGTTATTAGTCCTAGAATATTAAAATTACATATGCTTATGGCACATACCTTCAGCTTTCTCCTGGAATGTTTGTTGAGCCTTCATCCGTTACCGTAGGACTTGTGGAGACCTCTGAATTTGGGCAACGAAGTCTCCACTTAACACTTCCTGACAACCCGTAATATGATTACCACAGCCAGATAATAACACTATAAACACTACTCTATGATTTTCATGTAGTTTGGGATTCATACTCCAAAAAAAAAAACTGTGAAAGCAATGAAAATTACGAGCGCGTCTGACCGTCGCTAGTTCGCTCTTGGTACTCTGTCATTTATTATTCATAAAACCCCTCACACTTTATATTTCTGTTACTATATAACATATATATCTACAGTCTTTATCCCTAAGTTTCCTTCAGTAGTATTAGTTTATTGTCACTTTAGGGATTCAATTTCTTTCAGTAAAATACGTAGCATTCACTTTCTCGTCCTGTATAATAGCATTGAGAGTGAACGTCACTTTCAATTTCCCTCTCATCACTCATAGTATTCAGACATGCTAGAGTGAAACTTTCACTTTCATTACCCCTAGGGTATATACTCGTATTCTTATAATACTACTCATTTCCATTTCTATTTACATTCTCTATTTTATTTATGTTATTTACATTTCTATTTTATTTACACTGTGTTATGCACTGTCACTTAAAGTAACTTATAAAACTATTTTCCACTGTTCACGTATATTTACATTCATTACTTTCACTTGCTGTTTACACATTATTTACAATTCCACTTGCACTGTTTTACTCAATAGAAAGATCGTAGTTACTCTTTTATCAATTGTCAGCCCTTTACCTCTTTCCACACGAGGTTTAGTAGGGGGTAAAGGTCACAGGGCCATTTGCATGGGGGTGAAAAGGCCCTGAAGCTAGCAAGAGCGAACAGACGAACCCCCACACTGGAAGATGAGAGTGAACTGATAAGGGTGGGCCGGGGTGGAGGCCTACCTAGGGAAAGCAGTACTGCCAACGTTCACCCTCTTGACACAGCTATTTATAGCAAAGAAATGATTGGCAGGGAATCTAGACAATACATTATAAATTAGGTAGTTCCAGGTGAATGTAAATATCACTTAGTCTTCTCCCTTCCCTCCTTATATGTATATTTATTACGAAAATAGATTATACGGCATATTTCAAGGGGTAATAAACAGCGAAAAATAGCGAACGAGTGCAAGTGAAGTGTTGTCAGGTGATAATTAGCCAATTCCAGGTGTATGGCACTCTCACTTACCTTATTTCTTTCTTGTATATATTATTTGGTATAAGAATAGGGCATAGGGCTTATTTCAATGGATGAAATCAGTGAAAAATTCCAGGGAAGATTTACTTAGCGTAGCACGGCCAGGCAGGCGAGAGGATAGGGTATTGGAGGGGGGGTAGGGAGGGGAGTCAAGAACGGGGAGAAATGGCTAAATTGTCAACAATGGATGGGAGTACAGATGAGATTAGGAGTGCTGACTAGTGTTGGACATTGGCAGTACTGATAGATGATACAAGCCCCCACTTGGAAGCCCGGGTGAATTCAAAATAACACAGAATCACAAAAGCGACGCCCCGCGGTATGATTCCTTGCTCCCAAGCGTCATGAAAGTGACGCCCTGCGGTTAAGGGGTTAAAGTGGACAGCTAAACCACTGTCATTGACATATAAACATGTGATTCGCTGTTCATGGTGTAGCACTGCAGTCAGTACGGCCATCTCTCCTCCCCGTCAGTGCTGAGTGCACACCTTTGTCGGGAGGGGGGAGGGACGGCCAGTGAACTGGATACTGTTGTGAATCAGATTCCTTCATACCACGATTTACGCTCTTAGTATAGGGTTAACAGTAATCCAACATAAGATCATGTAATACAGCTGATAAAGCATCTCTGCTCACCCATTAGCCCACTCCAGCATCGCCACCCATAATCTGGGACCCAGTCCAACTCCCCCCCCTCCCAGTAATATTCGTTTTCATTTATATCGGTGTCATACAGATATTGTCGAGAACCATGGGCACGAATTACCACTGTTAAATATTAAATTTATTGTGGCATGAGAAAATTCTTCCCTCCCCCTCCTTTGTTTTCGATATCACACTTGTCACCCAGGAAGTTACTACATAAACGCAACAAGAATAGCTTCCAGTTGCTATGACAATAGATGTGACATCAAACATTTTACGGACGTTTTACATATCACCATGTAATGACAATCGTCACCATACACTAATAATGTAAGGTTTGTGTAATATGCCACCCCGTGGGGAGTAGGTCGTCCTGTTGACGATATAAAAAAACATGCTGGTAGACTGCATAGCGTCCCAAATTCTTCATAACGCTTAACGGCCTGATTATCAATTTCCATAATCAGCGTTAAATTATAGCTGTTTTGGCATTATGTCACCAACATATCATTTATCCATCTCATCCTAACGTCCTGCCACAGTCCGGTCTCCCCTACCCCATCACTTGTCTCCTGTAGAGCCCCCTCTCCCAACAGCCAGACCACTATTGCCCCCTCATAACACATCTCCATCCTTTTGTCTCCCAGGCGCCCCACCCTGCCTCCTCCTGTGGCGCCACCTCTTATGGTATTGCGTCGATTAATGAGGTCTATCATTTTCAGGTTCACATTCTGGGAGGAGGGGGGGGGTCACGGTAATTTTGTGATTATTATAATAGGTGCGGGAATGCAGATAATGTTATAATGGCTTATATGCTGGCCGTCGCGTATGATTCGTGGTGTTTCTCGAAAGTCACACGAAACCTGTGTGTTTCAGGTGAATAAAATACAAATGTGTTCGATGTGAAATTATTATATTACCATATTCATGAAACGTTATTTTCAGTATAATGTCAGGCGGGACATTGCTTATATACCACCAACAACTGCGAACAGCAGCAGTGATCACCGCGTTCGGTTCATCCTAGCAACCAAGTGAAACTTGGTGAAGTTCCATACCTATCAGTGTTACTAGATGCGGAGAGCATTGCACCACCTCGCTGGTAAACGAGGTGTTTCTGTTTGATATGTCCGCAACTGTACCTACAGAACGATCGTCGCTCTCCACTGGTTAATGTGAAGCCACCTGAAGCATAAAGAAGAGTAATAAAAAGTGTTAGGAAAGATGGTAGAAATAGAAAGAGAGGAGGGCAGACACATAAAAAGAATGATAACGATGAAGAAGTAGCCAGTACTACACTGAGTGGGCGATGGTTGCCACCACCTACCACTAGATTATTATTATTATTAAGCTTTGCCATATATATGATGAAGCTTATTGTTTTGGTATTATTTTTATTTTTATTTGCACCTTTTTTTCTTAGATCCTGATATTATTCAGGAAGGTCCCAAGGATAACCCAAGAACTTGTGCCAAATATAAATGACCCTGACCTATTTTAGAAGGTCTTTACTCATTTACGGTGCAAAAATTGCATATCTGAAATTAAGATATCTCAGAAACTAACTGAGATACAGCTACTTGGTTATTAATCCTATCATGACAAGGTTTCCTGAGAATTTCGGCCGAATATTTTGCCAGTTAGCCTAATGGAAAGCACCGAATTCAAATATGCTCAGTGCTTTGTTTGTACCACGTTTGAGAGATAACCATGAAGGTGTACATTTGTAACTTTACAGAAACATAGCTGTGGTCCCTTTTGTTACCTGAAAGGAGTATGGTTACTGTTACGCATACAGTTGGTCAATTATTGATGTACAGGTTGAAAATAAATGCCAATAATATTTTTACACCTTGCACTGTAATATCCCTTGGTTTTTAACCCGCCCCGTCCCGGAGACGTGAATTCACGTCCTCACATGATGTGCACTCATATCCCGGAGACGTAAATTAACGCGGCAGCATTGCAAGGTCCCTAATTTGCACAATTTTCAGTTTTCGCGAGTGATTTTTGGCACGTATACACGGGACACCTTCCTCTACAAGATGTCAGGTAGGGACAATGCCTTACTCAGCATGACCTCCTCCTCCCCCTGCATGACCTTTTCTCAGCAATTCACCTGTTATCAGTGACCTGGCCAGTAAAGCCATGTCATGCCACGGTACGAAATTCAGGGCCAGAGTGATTCCCCAATCGATGGCAATGTGGAGGACAAACATTAGAGGAAGAAACAGTCAGAAATGATTATCAGGTAATGTGGCAAAAAAATGTCAGGAATGGTGATGAGTTAGTGAGTGATACAATGCTTATAATGCCTATATTACTGTTTGAAAACCAATATACTCTCATACTACATATAAATTCGTACCAAATAAATAAACAAATACCGTTTATGAGTGGTATGGAATAGTTATCCTCCCATAGAACTCGTTTTCTTTGCAGCCAGCCTGATAGAAAACCCTGTAAGGTAAGGAGGTACTCCTACCTGGATCGAGTATTTTAAACCTCAGGTGAGCGATTTCTCTATGAATTTTCGATGTTTCTCACCAAACGTGGATGTTTGAGCCAAAAAAAATAAAGGTCCAAAAATGTCAGGACTGGGGTGTACCACTGCCCAGAAAACGTCGGGATGGGGCGGTTTAATACATTTTTGTCGTGATGTCAAGTATTCTTTACATCGATTCGGTTTTTTTTTCTTTTCAGCTGAACAATGACACTTGAGGCTAATATGTGACCAGTGAGTTCCTATATATTTTGTGATATTTAACAACACTACAAAAATGATATAACATAGGTAGTCTGAATTTTACCATACAAGCCCCTAAGGGGAGGATGTGTGCTTGGCTGACTGAGGCAGTGTGCCACACGTACGATAATTATCGTATATATACGATAATGCCTTTGGTACGTGTACAATACCATTTTCTATTATCGTATGGTTTGTACGATAATTTTGGGTTGAAAGCTAGCATGTCATTAAATTTTGTAGCATGCATAGCTAATCATGCACAGTTGTTGTACAATTTGACAGATGAGTGATCTTAAGGGTTAATGTACTGGTGATCACTGAGAATACTTCTTTTATTGTTTTGGTGAGTTATCATCTGCAAGAGGAAGCTCATTTCTAAGAGTTATATGTTTAAGTTTTATGGACTGCATTCTGCTGCTAATCAGACTGATTTCCTAGGGTGACACAAAGGCTATTTCTTGTAACATTATTTTTGAAATAAAGGACATGATTATATTATTATAATATTATTATGCGATTTTCATGGTGTGCCCTAATTAGTCTGATACAAAATAAAGTGATAAATACACACCAAAATATACGTCAGTACCTTACAAAATTAAGGTACTGATGAAGATTTATAGTAATGGGTAAGTTTGCAGTAAATACACCAAGGTATCAGCGAAAGTTTTAAAATACATCAGATTATTAACCCGCCCCATCCCGATGTTTTCTGGGCAGTGGTACGCCCCAGTCCTGACATTTTTGGACCTTTTTTTTTTTTTTCTCTCAAACATCTGCTTTTGGTGACAAACATCAAAAATTCATAGAGAAATCGCTCACCTGAGGTTTAAAATACTCGATCTAGGTACGAGTACCTCCTTACCTGACTGGGTTTTCTAACAGGCTGGCACCAAAGAAAATGAGTTCTATGGGAGGGTAACTATTTTATCCACTCATAAACAGTATTTATTTATTTATTTGGTACGAATTTACATGTAGTACAAGAGTATATTGGTTTTCAAACAGTAATATAGGCATTATAAGCATTGTTTCACTCACTAACTCATCACCATTCATGACCTTTTTTTCCCACATTACCTGATCATCATTTCTGACTGTTTCTTCCTCTAATGCCATGTAAACTTTGTCCTCCACATTGTCATCGATTGGGGAATCACTGTGGCCCTGAATGTCTTTATTGGCCAGGTCACTGGTAACAGGTGAATTGCCGAGACAGTGGCGTGCAGGGGGAGGGGGAGAGGTTATGTGGTGTAAGGCATTGTCCCTGCTTGGCATCTTGTAGAGGAATAGAGGAAGGTGTCCCGTGTATACGTGCCAAAAATCACTCGCGAAATCACTCGCGAAAATTGAAAATTGTGCAAATTAGGGACCTTGCAATGTTGCCACGTTAATTCACGTCTCCGGGATATGAGTGCACATCATGTGAGGACATGAATTCACGTCTCCGGGATGCGGCGGGTTGAACACTATAAAAGTGAATTTAATAGTGTATGATAATTCCACCAAAAAAATGATAATTTTGAAGAGCTGGTACGATAATTCCGATCCAAAAGTATGGCACACTGGACCAAGGGGCAGGGTTGCCATCCGTACGATGATTATCATACATGTACGATTAAACTGCCTCTGGTATGTGTACGATACCTTTTCTTATTATCGTACGTTCTGTACGATAATTCTGTGTTTTATGGCTTAAGAGTTTTAATTTAAAAAATGAAAATAAAAGAAAGCCTTTTCATCAAGAATAAATCTTTTCCATAGATAGTTATCTGTAAAATGAGAAGTTGTAATTTTCCTTAGTGCACGTAGGGTAACTGTGTTTAAGAGATAGCTAGGCTTGATGTACTTGTACTGAACGAAATGTACAGACATATTTCGGGTCACATTGACGGTTGACTGTTACGGTTTGATATTCGTCATTCGTCACTGTGAAGTACTATACTGTATAAAAGAAATATTTATTTTGATAAGAAAGGATGACCTAAAAGTATCTTATGTAATCAGTGATCTGTAAATTGTGTAGAGGAATTGTTTATTTTATTTTATAAATTTTTATGAATTTAATTAACTTTTCTAAATTAAATATTGTTATATAAATCTCCCTTAAATGATACCTGCTGTATACAGTAATTACATTAGCCATTACATATATCGAAAATTTCATGAATTTCCATTTCTTCTTTTTTATTACATGAGATTAATGCTGTTTATATACATTTAAAACACCACTGAAGACGTGTTGGTAAGAACTCCATCATTTATTTTATCATCATCATATTACTGTAGTGCGTAGCAGCAGAAAAAATATACGATAATTTTCACAGGCATCCGATATATTTTTACGATAATTTGGGTGGAAAAACGATAATTTTGAAACGTCAGTACATAACTCGATCAAAAAAATCTGGCAACCCTGCTGAGGGGAGCTGCAGTCTCTGTGTTTTGATTTCTCGGGAGCACGATCATGGCCTCTTGCCTGGAGCTTTTCTTCTATAGTCGGCCTTGCTCCCGTTTGCGCGTGTGGTGTGGCCCGCACCTGTGTACAATGGTGCCACGTTTCCCCAACTTGCGATGTGAAACGGAAGCTATTTATGTACAAGGCATCAGAAATTCGATAAATTCGGATGAATAAAACTTACACTTGTGTATTTTGATGGATGAGTCAACAGTAATCTTATTATGCATAAAATATTTATACAGTAACACAGAAACATGGCATACATATTGTACAGTGTTGCTAAAAGAAATAGCAGTCACTTTTAATGTTTTTTAGCATAGTTTTAGGGTGGTTAATAATATTACAGTTATGGATATAATAGAATGAGCCTGAAAAAAGAAGAAATATGCCAATATCCAAAGTAAAAGAAATAATTCATATAATTCTTGTGAGTGGCAGCACTGACAGATAGCTTCCCTACAGAGAGAGAGAGAGAGAGAGAGAGAGAGGCAGGAGAGGGGCATGCATTGAATGCATTGTCGGCATCACTAAATATAACAAAACCAAATTAACAAATGAAAGCACAATTATAAATAACTTATAAAAGAATCAAAAGTACTCAGGGTGGCTCACATTTCCCGCCAGGAGAGAGAGAGAGAGAGAGAGAGAGAGAGAGAGAGGGAGGTCTGTCACTGCCTTCTTTGTATTCATTTGTTCCTTTGTACATTCTGCACACACTGATATACATTGTTCCTATTGATGCACATATATCTATACACGTAATTTCTCTCTCTCTCTCTCTCTCTCTCTCTTCTAATACTGACCACGTGGTAGGTGAATCCAGCCCCCCCTTCCCCTTCCCTCCCTTCTTAATCCCTCCTGGGTGTCTCAGGTCAAATCCCCCTTCACACTTCCCCTCCCCCCTGGACCACCACCCCAACAAACCCATATCCACACTCCCACCCACACCTACACCCACATCCCACTACGTCGGGGTGTATGAATCAGTAACGTAACAAACCTCTCAGCAGACAGTAACTTTGACACTCCATCTACTACTAAATATAACAAAACCAAATTAACAGATGAAAGCACAATTATAAATAACTTATAAAAGAATCAAAAGTACTCAGGGTGGCTCACATTTCCCGCCAGGAGAGAGAGAGAGAGAGAGAGAGAGAGAGAGATAACGGTATAGAAAACGTGGCAACACTGTACACAGGTGCGGACCACACCACAGCCGCAAACGTGCGCGAGTCCTACTATAGCTCCATTATGATTTAGTGCATCGACTTCTAATCTCCTAATTTTTTTTTTTATTATTATTATTATTATATTCTGCTTATGTTAGTAATGTTTTGAAAGTAATATCTGCCTTGAAAATTATGAAATATGAGATGAGTACAGAGCAGCTGTATGGTGAGGAGACTAGTAGAACTGTTGTGTCAACAATTTGAGCCTTGGGATAAGGCCATCCAGTCACGTACACCACCATCATACTAAAAACTGTTTTGTAGTTGTGAAATAGGGTGATGAATTCTTATCCTGTGCAGTATCACCCTAAAGACAAAAGTTTAAGATGGTCCAAGAGCTGCTGGATAATCTAGTTCCTTGAAATATTCCTATGATTATGTATTTTTTTTTTATTAAAGTATCATGCTTTCATCTTATTAATTTACCTGAAACTACCTGAAAATCTTAACACTTTCAAGGGAGCATGTATTGGTGCAGCTCTAGGTGCAAGTCTTTATATAAGTCTGGGAGTGGACTTCAACCAATTTCTGACAGAATATTTTACTTCTGACACTGGGTCCTGCACGTCGATTGTCTGGTTTTCAAGTATTTTTCAAGACCAATCTCCCTGTTGTTATCTAGCATGTATGGATAGGCAGTACATAATAAAGGACCAACATCTACTTTCAGGTGTTTAGTCGACCTCCTGCATGACCCTACTCTCCTTCCAAGAAAGTATAATTGAAATTCTCAGAAGTCAAGAATTTGGAGATCAGTAAATTGAAAGGTCAACGCTACCATGTATATCTTGTACCCTTCTTCAAGTTATAATATGGACACCTCTTTATATTAAGTGCATTTATTGTTCTTTTTGAGATGTTCTACCAATAACAGTTCTCAAACATTTCATATATTCATAAACTTAAATTTAAATGTACTGGTCACTCATCATTTGTATGTGGTTGTTTTTTCATCAGAACATAATGGTGGCAGCAGTGGGGTGATTTATGCCTATTTTTATACATGTTTCGTGAATTTTTCCTCTATTTTAAGGTTTAAATATTCCTGCCATGTGTTAACCTAACCATGTGGTACATGCCTGCTGAAGTACCAGCTACCCTTTAAACTTTTGGGTCTCACATGTTACATATGTGCCATTATTTTCAGCTGATTTACGTCAAAATGGCAAATGGAGTTGAAGACGGTGAGTTTATGGGAGCTGAGGATGAGCGGGACATTAAGGTTGATGCTCAGCATGCTTTAGTGACAAATATGATGTAGATTTTAAATCAGCAACAAATCTTAATTGAAACACTGAAGGATGAAATGTTTGAATTAAAAAACTCATCACAGAGCCATGCACCGTCAGCCCCTGATCCTAAACAAACTAATCCTAATCTATTCCTTCCATCAGTTACATCAGCTCCCCCTGTCCTACATCAGTCCCTACACCATACGACTATTTTTTGAGCAATTATGGCAAGCGGCATTATAGGGATGTGGGTGGCCTTCTCACTCTTCCTCATCTTATTAAGAGTGACAAACATGGCTACCGACAATCAAGAAATCACTTTTGTACCCACTTCAGAACCAACAACATACAACCAGCATGCTGAAACAATCGAGAATTTGGCTGAAAATAACACGAGAACCAGTGCTGAATATGACTATAAACTTCAAAAGATGCCTAAAAAGCAAATACATGGGGTTGCTGGTAGGGCAGATCTACTTAGACTCGCCATTTCCGCCGCACTTTCATGTTCAGGAGTAATTGAACCAAACTCCGGGCCTGTCTTCAGAAACTAAATTCACTCTGAACATCTAGTCTTGTCCAGAAGTAACAATGATGACGTCAGAGGTGATTTCAGTCAAGAACAAAATTATCCAGAGTGTCCGAGATGGCAGCTATGGACAATAACAACAACAACAGCGGAATAGGTTTGTTCTGGGCGAGACCTTTGAACAGAAATCCTCGGACAAATGCGTTACGATTACGTAGTTCCTGATACATACAGTGCACTGTAACATTACGAAGGAAGAAACTGTTCAAGGCAATCCCTTTGCTTCTGTAGAAATTCTAAAAGGTATTGATGTCTGTACCGAAATTTCTGAAAGGTTGTGGGAGATTCCTTGCTAATGTAGCTGCAACTGAAGTAAAAAAAACTGTTAAAATGGTTGACTATTCTGATTTTGTTATGACATGTTTCTCCTTCAATGTTCATTATTATATTTGGGCGTTTTGACGTTTTCTCGCTGTACCCTGTCGATTTATAGTATTTCCAGAGTTTTTTGGCGTGGCACTTGTATTCCTCAGCCTTACTGTACACATAGTCTGCTTTGTCTGATTTATATCTTTGTTTAGTTTGCATCTTACTGTGTTGATATGACGTCTTTGTTCGTTATCATGCTAGTGTTTTGAGTCTATGCAAACGTTTGTCTCTGTATTCTATCTGTTGGAGTAATTCCCTATCGATTAATGGTTCTCTCCTGTTATTTATTCTTCTTTCCTTCAAAGGGGCTACTTTATGAATTATCTTTGTAGTGATGCTTTTAAGACTTGTCCAGGTTGCATTTACATTCCTTCTCATATATACTAACGACCAGTCTGCATGTCTTAGTTTAGCTATGTATGTTTGAGGGTCGTAATTTCTGAGTGATCTGATTGTATTTATTTTTTATTTTTATTTTTACCAATAAAGTTTTTATAAGCCTTTCTTGTGCAGTATGTGATGAAGTTATCAGTAAGTCCTGATTCTATTACTCCAGATTGTGATATAGCTTCCCTGTTGCATAATCTTATATACTATAGCAGTAGCCGTGTGTCTGTGTGTGCCAAAACTGGCACAAAAATCGCAAAAAATTGGCTGATGTGAAAAAACTTCCCATCACGATTGAAAAACTTTTACTATATTTAATAAGCGATCGTATTTTGATCAAACAACGCTGCTCCTGTAGCCCGGCATAGGATCTCCGTAGAATTTTTTGCCCAGAGATAGAACTAAAATAAAAATAATGGGGGGAGGCGGTTACAGAATCGGTAGAGAGGCGGCCTGCAGTTCTAACGGACCTAGGTTCGAATCCCGGCTGGGGCAGGAAACAGTTGAAGGATTTGAATTTCATAAAAAGCAGACTTTTCTGATCTACCAGATGACCTGCCGACATGTCATAAAAGTACCCCCGCTAATACCAGTACACCAGTCCTGTATGAGACAGCCCTAACATGTATTCAGTATGAATGGTGGGTGTTAGCGCCGAAGCGGTGACATGTGGAGATCCAGGAGGACTACTGGGCCACAAGGAGGACTACTGGGACTTGGGAATAGGCCATGAAGCCTTTGCCAAGAGTCTGACATGTAAAAAAAAAAAATGTAGCAGTAGCCGTGTGTCTGTGTGTGTACTTCGGACTTGCGTTCGGACAACTTGGGTTCCATTCCCGAAGCTGCAAATAACACAATCAACTAGTTAGCTGCAAAAAATCCAAGTGACAACGTTACGCTAGAACAGCACATAAATGCGAGAGCCCTCTGCAGGAGCATGTGTGAGGGGCCAGAAGGGCCCACGAGCACTTGTGTGATCTATAATGGTGGTCGCGTTTTCTGTTATTCATGTTGGTGATCAGATCACTTGTTTATAACTGTTCATGGCTAGAATCTGTATTTCCTACACAGTCCTACAGTCTGGTACTTGTAACATATGTTAGTCTCTGTTGGCTTCTATGGCCGATAGTGCTCTGCTGATGTTGTTGTTGTTGTTATTGAGATTTTCCACCTGACATTGTCAGAGTGGAGCGGGCCTAGGGTGTAAGGCCCGCCAGTGAAAAGCAGGAGATGAGGAGGTAGCAGTTGCTAGGCGGTGAGAAGGAATTAAGGATAGGTGATGTGGCTGGAGAGCAAGTTGAGGAAGTTGGACTGGGAGAGCTGTTGGCGAAATATCCTGGCAAATTCATCGGGGTCGATTGTGATAGGCGGGCATTCGGCATTGGCAGGAGAAGGGCTTCTGGGCATGTGATCGCATGGTTTATGAGGCGTGGCATGGTGTTTGGTGTCAGGCTGTTTCCTGGTCATCTTCCCCTTGATCCTCCTTGGTGATGGTGGGGTGGGGGAAAGGGAAGGTTCCTTAGTTGGCTGAGGATCGGCTGGTGACACATCGTCAGCAGTTGGTGATGGAGTGGAAGGATGGGCTTTCACGTCCTGGAGGATGGGCGGGACAGGAGAGACGGTGTCCTCCTCAAAAGCTGGTGATGTGTTGCACAGGTCTATTTCAGGGTTGGCGTGGTCGGTGTCCATGGGCTGTGGAGGGCTGGCAGTGGTGGTGGTAGTTGCCTTGTTAATTGGAACATCAAGCTGCAGCCTTTTCCACAGTGTTCTGTGGGGTTGGGGAGGCTGCAGCGTGACGGAACGATGCTCCTGACGAGGGGCTGGCTGTACGTCAAGAGGGAAGCTCTGTGGAATGACAAGGTGCAGCACCCCATTCTGTTACCACCACAGAATGCCTTCGCCGTCGTGACACACATGGCAAAACTTGTATCCACATCACCAGGACATCGAGGATCCACAAGCCGGCGCCCTTGGGCCGTGGGGCGCCGCCATGCATAGGCAGAGCCTTGCAAAGCTGCACCCACCAGTCCAGTGACGTCTCTAGCCTCGGGACCCTTTGGTGTCTGGTGAACATAGAATTCAACTGTCTCGCCCTCACGTAATGAGTGCTGGAGGCGCCATGAAGTGGGAACAGAGATCCCAGAATGGTGCACGAATACATCAGCACCAGTATCCTGGCGCGGGATGAATCCATACCTCGCCCTCATGCTGTACCACTTTACAGTGCCTTTGATGGTTTGTGCTCGTCCCTCAGGCCTGATACTGCCAGTATTAGCCCCCCCTCGATGGGTCATAGGCTGTAGCAGTAGTAGTGGAAGAGGCCATGGTAGAGAGAGGACTTGTTGCCGCCACCGCTGCTGGACACAAACCCTAGCTCTGCTGAAGTTTTCAAGAAATGCTGCATCTACTGATGGTGAATAAGGTACTCCTACTAAAAATGGCCTTGCTTTCTATAGTCGGTTTCACGGAGTCTGAAGCACTAATTTTGCCAGCTGAGGACAGGTGGATTTGGTAACACTGCGCAAAGCTATTTGTCCGAGGACATCGTTCGCCGCTGGTGTTCTGTCACTTATTATTCATAAAAACACACACAGTTTATATTTCTATTACTATGTAACACTTATATATATCTACAGTCTTTATCCATAAGTTTCCTTCAGTAATAGTAGTTTATTGTCACTGTAGGCATTCAATTTCTTTTTCAGTCAAATACGGAGCATTCACTTTCTCGTCCTGTAAACTAGCGTTGAGAGTGAATCTGTCACTTTCATTTTCACTGTCATAACTCATAGAATTCATACATGCTAGAGTGAAACTTTCACTTTCATTACTCCTAGTATGTATACTCGTATTCTTATATTACTACTCATTTACAATTCTATTTACATTCTCTATTTTATTTACATTATTTACATTTCTATCTTATTTACACTGTTTTATGCAGTCACTTGCAGTAACTTATAAAACTATTTTCCACTGTTCACTTATATTTACATTCATTGCTTGCACTTGCTGTATACACATTATTTACATTTCCACTTGCATTGTTTTACTCACCAGATAGATCGTAGTCACTGTCTATCATTTTCATTGACAAATTAGCCAGTTCACGTTCCATAGCAGTCACTTAGCCCTTTACCTCTTTCCACACGAGGTTTAGTAGGGGGTAGAGGTCACAGGGCCCTTTGCATGGTGCTAAAAAGCGGCGGAATTGGGCAGGCACGAATCCGACGTACAGCTCCGGACAGATGAAACGGCTACACCCCATCCACCAGCGACTTGGTTTGGGTCTCAGTGGTTCTGGTAACATTTGCAGGTGGAGGGAGGGGGGATGTGGGAGGGTGAGGAGGGGAGAAATGTGGGCGGAGTTATATAGGGGGTAGTGTGGGAGGGTGAAGAAGCAGCACAGTCTGGCTGGTGGGAGGGGGAGACGAATGGTTGGGTAGCGGAGACGAGAGTCTGCTGGAGGGTAAGACAGGTGAGTGTGATTAGATGAAAAGAAATTACAAAAAATGAATTATTATAATATCTGCTGCATATATTGCATTTTATCTACTAAATAAAAACACTGTCTATTATTCACCACTGTATTTGGGTATCCTACTCATTATTATTATCCTTTGGATATTAGGCAATAAATAAAGATATTGGACGGTCTTTCGGACCCGAACCAATTTTCTCATAACTTTTTTCTTCAGCTATTTCCGTATTCCTATTATTCCTCGTGCTTGAAGTCCCCCTTTTTATCACTTTCTCCTACGCCCTACATATTTTTTACGCATAAGGCAGTTTAACTTTCTCTTTAAATAACCATATTTGTCAACAAATATTCCTTTCATTAATCTATTTAATTACCTGTTTTCTTTCAATATGCATTTGTCTAATAATGGGTGTTACACCTTAATTGGTGCCGGTATTTGACGTTTTGAATAAATTTGGTCTAAATTTACGCATATATTGCAGTCTCTCTCAAGTAGGCTGGCAACCTCACACATCCTCCCCCCTGCTTTCTCCTTCTCTCGCTACCCGTTCCCTCCTTTCCTTTTGTAGTACTGTTTATCTATTCTTTCTCATATTTTAACCTCATTCCTTCTTACAAACTTTTAGTGCCATAGGAATTTCTCCCTTATCACCTACAGTCCTACTGCATGAAAGTGGAAAAAACTGCCATCAGGAAAAGAATAACTGGAAATTTATGGCGAAGGTTACGATATTAGTTATTTAGAATGAAAGTGTTGGCAGATACGCATTCTTGACGTGATTATCGCAGCCACAGCATTTCGCCTTCATAAAACAGAAGGACTATAGGTTTCATGCATTACCTCCTTACGTCCAGCATTACTGTGCAGAACGCCATGTATAACACATTAAGGACCACAAGGACAGTACTGGTAGTCATCGTGATTCTCATGAATCTCTCCATAGGCTATTGAAAACAGTGCTTTATGCTCAACTTCAGAATTATGTTCTCATCATGGCAATGATAGGCAAAGATAATAAAAACAATATATACAACCAAATTATCATTTATTATACAACAAAGCTCAAACTGCCTCCGTGCTACCTGAAAAAAATTAAATACCTGATCATTATATATATATATATATATATATATATATGGATGAAGCCATGTCGTAGCGCTTAAGGGAATAACAGGGATGACGACGGTGATAATTGTCGCAAGGGAACGAGATGAAAGGAAAATTTTCTCAACCTGATGTAAATTCTAATGGACAGTAATAATTCGAGACCCCGTTTATTGACAATAATTTTTATAGATCTGCATGTCGCCGTTATTGCGTCTCGGAACATTTCGGTAGATGATATAACTGATATAAATTGATAAATGGGTAGAGAGATATCCTTATCGTCTATATTACGTGATAAGTATGATATAGTAATGATAATCTGTCCTGATAGAGTAAATCTTGCTGTGACGGAAGGGTATTTGTAAAGCGAACTAATTTATACCACAGACTGTATCAGAAGTGTTTCTTCTTCGTAAATTGAAGCTCGATGAATACTCTAGACTGTATGCCAGGAAGCAGGTGACCTTGGTGTTTCTTATGAGTGATCCGGTTCGTGGCATAGTATGGAGGATGCATAGAGCTCAAATTTATCAAACAGATAGTATCCTCGTAACTGGCCACCTCTTCACCCACTTCCTGAAACTCAGACATGGAGTACCGGGGTGAGAATAACGCCATAATGACTAATACACCACAAACACATGGATATTTATACATCAACGAGAAACGACTGTGGTTCACTTGTATTTTCTATGGACTGCAATAAACACCGTTACTCAGGGCAGACCACCAGTTCCATGTGTTGTCAGTATATACTGAGATGAATGATTCTAACCGAATCAGGTAGATCTTAACAAGCCAAGGGTAAAGGACCACATTTGTTCCGCCAATCACGAGCGTGCAATGGGATGTTACCATATTTAAACTTGCGTTGGCCAGACGGAAGGAAATAGAGTAAATGTATTATATAGTAAGGTCAGAAAGAACATGATGTGGTGTTATTTCATAAACCTTATGTGTCTTTAACGCCTAAACTGACGGTTATGTTATTTATTATTAGAGGAACTATATCTACACTCACCTTCTTATCCACCTTTGGACAGTGTTGGTGGAAATTCCCAGGGTGTTAGCGATGGCTCGGATGGACTGCCCGGCTTCACGCATCCCTACAATGCGCCCTCTTAAACCAATCCTCCTTTCTCTTGCCTCTCTCCGTCTTGCCTCTCTACGTCTTGCCTCCATTCTGAATCGGTGTGACTGATGCCCCGGGGTGGCTGATACCTCTGTTAACACCTCTGTTCATGGCAGGAAACCTAACGACTTCGCATAGTGTCACGTGGCACAAGTTTGTCCTCTAACTACTATTTTATTTGTTTCTACAGGTAAACAAAAAGTTATTATTTTTTTTTACTGTTTCTAAAGAATAACCAGACATGACAATTACTTCACATGTCAGTATGCCACTGTCTCAGTTGACGGAGAAGATCTACCTGATACGGTTAGAATCATTCATCTCAGTATATACTGACAAAACATGGAACTGGTGGTCTGCCCTGAGTAACGGTGTTTATTGCAGTCCATAGAAAATACAAGTGAACCACAGTCGTTTCTCGTTGATGTATAAATATCCATGTGTTTGTGGTGTATTAGTCATTATGGCGTTATTCTCACCCCGGTACTCCATGTCTGAGTTTCAGGAAGTGGGTGAAGAGGTGGCCAGTTACGAGGATACTATCTGTTTGATAAATTTGAGCTCTATGCATCCTCCATACTATGCCACGAACCGGATCACTCATAAGAAACACCAAGGTCACCTGCTTCCTGGCATACAGTCTAGAGTATTCATCGAGCTTCAATTTACGAAGAAGAAACACTTCTGATACAGTCTGTGGTATAAATTAGTTCCCTTTACAAATACCCTTCCATCACAGCAAGATTTACTCTATCAGGACAGATTATCATTACTATATCATACTTATCACGTAATATAGACGATAAGGATATCTCTCTACCCATTTATCAATTTATATCAGTTATATCATCTACCGAAATGTTCCGAGACGCAATAACGGCGACATGCAGATCTATAAAAATTATTGTCAATAAACGGGGTCTCGAATTATTACTGTCCATTAGAATTTACTTCAGGTTGAGAAAATTTTCCTTTCATCTCGTTCCCTTGCGACAATTATCACCGTCGTCATCCCTGTTATTCCCTTAAGCGCTACGACATGGCTTCATCCATATATATATATATATATATATATATATATATATATATATATATATGATCAGGTATTTAATTTTTTTCAGGTAGCACGGAGGCAGTTTGAGCTTTGTTGTATAATAAATGATAATTTGGTTGTATATATTGTTTTTATTATCTTTGCCTATCATTGCCATGATGAGAACATAATTCTGAAGTTGAGCATAAAGCACTGTTTTCAATAGCCTATGGAGAGATTCATGAGAATCACGATGACTACCAGTACTGTCCTTGTGGTCCTTAATGTGTTATACATGACGTTCTGCACAGTAATGCTGGACGTAAGGAGGTAATGCATGAAACCTATAGTCCTTCTGTTTTATGAAGACGAAATGCTGTGGCTGCGATAATCACGTCAAGAATGCGTATCTGCCAACACTTTCATTCTAAATAACTAATATCGTAACCTTCGCCATAAATTTCCAGTTATTCTTTTCCTGATGGCAGTTTTTTCCACTTTCATGTAGTAGGACTGTAGGTGATAAGGGAGAAATTCCTATGGCACTAAAAGTTTGTAAGAAGGAATGAGGTTAAAAATATGAGAAAGAATAGATAAACAGTACTACAAAAGGAAAGGAGGGAACGGGTAGCGAGAGAAGGAGAAAGCAGGGGGGAGGATGTGTGAGGTTGCCAGCCTACTTGAGAGAGACTGCAATATATGCGTAAATTTAGACCAAATTTATTCAAAACGTCAAATACCGGCACCAATTAAGGTGTAACACCCATTATTAGACAAATGCATATTGAAAGAAAACAGGTAATTAAATAGATTAATGAAAGGAATATTTGTTGACAAATATGGTTATATAAAGAGAAAGTTAAACTGCCTTATGCGTAAAAAAAATGTAGGGCGTAGGAGAAAGTGATAAAAAGGGGGACTTCAAGCACGAGGAATAATAGGAATACGGAAATAGCTGAAGAAAAAAGTTATGAGAAAATTGGTTCGGGTCCGAAAGACCGTCCAATATCTTTATTTATTGCCTAATATCCAAAGGATAATAATAATGAGTAGGATACCCAAATACGGTGGTGAATAATAGACAGTGTTTTTATTTAGTAGATAAAATGCAATATATGCAGCAGATATTATAATAATTCATTTTTTGTAATTTCTTTTCATCTAATCACACTCACCTGTCTTACCCTCCAGCAGACTCTCGTCTCCGCTACCCAACCATTCGTCTCCCCCTCCCACCAGCCAGACTGTGCTGCTTCTTCACCCTCCCACACTACCCCCTATATAACTCCGCCCACATTTCTCCCCTCCTCACCCTCCCACATCCCCCCCCCTCCACCTGCAAATGTTACCAGAACCACTGAGACCCAAACCAAGTCGCTGGTGGATGGGGTGTAGCCGTTTCACCTGTCCGGAGCTGTACCTTCACCTTGAAAGACGACAGTAAACTGAATACAGTGTGGAGGCCTGCCTAGGGAGAGTGCAATGCTGCCAATGTCAGCGGGATGAAAGCTGCTAATGTATACGCTATGAAATGATTGGCAAGAAATCTAGACAATACGTAATAAATTAGGTAGTTCCATGTGAATGTAAATATCACTTAGGCTTCTCCCTTCCTTTCTTATATATATTTTTATTACGAGAATAGATTATACGGCATATGTCAAGGGGAAATAAACAGCGAAAATTAGCGAACGAGTGCATGTGAGGTGTTGTCAGGTGATAATTAGCCAATTCCAGGTGTATGGTGCTATCACTTACCTTATTTCTTTCTTGTATATATTATTTGGTATAAGAATTGGGCATAGGGCTTATTTTGATGGATGAAATCAGTGGAAAATTCCAGGGAAGATTTACTTAGCATAGCACGGCTAGGCAGGCGAGAGGAGAGGGTAATGGAGGGGAGGTAGGGAGGGGAGTCAAGAATAGGGAGAAATGGCTAAATTGTCAACAATGGATAGGAGTACAAATGAGATTAGGAGTGCTGACTAGTGTTGGACACTGGCAGTACTGACAGATGATACAAGCTACCACTTGAAAGCTCGGACGAATTGAAAATAACACAGAATCACAAAAGTGACGCCCCGTGGTATGATCTCTTGCTCCCAAGTGTCACGAAAGTGACGCCCCGGGTTAAGGGGTTAAAGACGGAGCTATGCAGGACCCATAACACATCTGATCAACCTGTCGATAGGCACTAACTCAGTACCAGATGAGCTCAAAGAAGAACTACCAATGCCTCTTTATAAAAAGGAAGAATAACAAGACGTCTTTGTCTGTCAACTTGTCATTTTCCATCTTGCTGGAAGTTTGTTCTCACTCAGCCTGTCCCAAAGAAAGGTGACCTTTCCAATCTCTCTAACTATTGCCTAATTGCTTTAACATTTTTGTTTCAAAAGTATTCGAGTCTTTTCTTAACAACAAAAATTTAAAGAATGTTTCTTATCACAGCCTTCATTCTGATCGTCAGTATGGCTTCCTCCAGGGGCACTCCACGGACGATCTTCTCACCTACCTTTCAGACTCTTGGTTATCCTTCTATTGGGAGTTTGGCAAAAGCTTTGCCGTTGCACTTGACATCTCAAACGCTTTCGATCATGTCTTGCATAAATCTGTATTTCCGGATTGCCCTCTTAGGGTTTCTACCCTTCTATATGTGCCTTCATCTCTAGATTTCTTTCTGGTCGTTCTACTGTACAGCTGCTATTTTATACAGCCACCGTTCTTCTCCTAGACTTATCAATAGTGTTGGTCCTCAGGGCAATGTTCTATCACCAACTTGCTTCTTTTTATTCATGAATGACCTTCTAAGCTGTAAATATAACCCTATCCACTCATACACTTATGACTCCATCCTTCACCTTTCTATTTTTCCTCCAGGATCCATCTCAGCAGACCTCAAGAAACAAGGGATGAAACTATGGCACATCTAATCTCTGACTTGGCTCATATCTCTGACTGGGGTAAAAGTAATCTTGTTGTTTTTAATGCATCAAAAACTCAGTTCTAACATGTCAACCCGACGGAATCTTCCACAGGAGTACTCTCTAATTTTTCACAATATCCAGCTCAATCCTCCATTATTCTTTGGGATTTCATTCTCTCAGGATTTATCTTGGAAAGAATGTATTACCTCTCTTGTAAAATCTTCTTCCAAGAGATTAGGTGTGCTAAGCTGACTTTACCTCTTTACCTCTGCACAGTTATTGTCTTTATGCAAAGATTTTACTCGCCCCTGTGTAGAGTGCATGTCCTATGTGTGGGGAGGCTTCCCACACACAGCTCTTCTAAACAAGGTACAGTGAAAGGCTTTTCGTCTCATTAACCCTCTTCTTCTTACTGTCTCCCTTCAGCCTCTGTCTCTTCGCTTCACTGTTGGATCTTTATCTCTTTTCTGTTGCTACTTCAATAGTCACTGCTCCTTCGAACTGTCTGCTTGCATCCCTCCACCACTACGGCTGGTGTGTAGCACTCGTTTAGCAACAAACTCTCCCCCTTTTTTTGTCCAACTATATAATGCAGGAGTTAACTATTACTTCTAGTCCTTCATGTATGCAACAGGTCAACTCTGGAACTGTCTCCCTTTGTATGTATTTTCTACTGCCTATGATCTCCAGTCTTTTAAACGCAGTGTGTCCAGTCATCTCAAAATGAATGGCTCTTGAATTTGGCTCTCTATTATCTTGTTTTTGCATTTTCTTGGAAGAAACAATTTCCAGGCTCCTGGCCTTTGGTTCCTTCTTCCTTACATTAAAAAAAAAAAAGGCTGGTTAGTATACTCTGCATAGTGCCGATGATTCTGCAAAGGGATGTATATACACAAATCATAACCTGCCAAATGTAAATAACATTTTGTACAAATTCCAGCAAAGCGTCAGAAGGACATACTCTGCAGAAACATGCCTCATTCACCTTGCAGACTTTATGGGATCAAACATGTCTAGACATGAAAACACAGGTGTGGTTTTATCTTCAGAAAGCATTCAACACAGCTGATCATGGCATACTCTGTGACAAACCACAAGCCATGGACATAGGATCTGTTGATTGGTTCAGATCATATCTCAGCAACAGAAAGCAAATAGTAAAAGTTGATGAAGTAGAATCAGAATCGATGAATATGACTTGTGGGGTGTCACAGGGAAGCATTCGTGGTCCATTACTATTTTTGTGCTATGTCAATGACATGATTCGGAGTGTCAACTGTAAACTTATGTCATATGCAGATGACAGTGTACTTCTCGTATCTGGAATGGATCCTAAAGTAATAATGTATCAGTCGTTTATCCCCAAACCCTGAATCCTGTCAAAAGGTGCTTGTAGACAACAGATTATCACTACATCTGGGGAAAGTATAATCCATATAATTTGGTTCGAAAAGGAAATTACAAGAAGAAGAAGAGGATTTCGAAATAAAATGTAATTCAGTTAATATTTTGGCAGAACCTGTTGTGAAATATTTAGGACACCGACTGTATGCTACTAAGTCTGGGGATGAAATAGTGAAATAAAGAGTAAACAAATCTACCAGTAAATTAAAGTTCCTTTAGAAAGGCAGCTTGCCAATAGCAACAAAGAAGACACTGTGTCAGGCTCTTGTGCAATGTCACACAGAGTATGCGATATCAGCTTAGTACACTGTCCTCAGCAAAAACTAAAAACCAGAAGTTCCTAACCTTTCAGAACAAAGTAATAAGGTATATACTGTATCCAGAACCTAGGTCACACGTAGGCTGTCATGAACTAAATGAACTTGGAATGTTATGGGTAGCAGATAGGGCTAAATAACTGAGAATACACAACACCCATAAATCTATTACAATGTTGCACCTGAATATCTAATGGAAAATTTTGTAAAATGTAGGGCTTATGCACGCCGTAATACGAGAGGCAGAATGTTAAATTTTGACGTAACAAGCATTAAAGGTCATGACGTATGTACATTTTTTTATGCAACAACCAGACTGGAACAGTTTGCCTCACAGTATAAACCCGCCCCATCCCAACCACTTTTCCACCACTGACTCCTCCCAATCCCGACCATTTTTGGAAAAAATTATTTTGGGCTCAAACCTCCGCTTTTGGTGAGAAACATCAAAAATTCATAGAGAAATCGCTCACCTGAGGTTTAAAATACTCGATCCAGGTAGGAGTACCTCCTTACCTTACAGGGTTTTCTATCAGGCTGGCTGCAAAGAAAACGAGTTCTATGGGAGGATAACTATTCCACACCACTCATAAACGGTATTTATTTATTTATTTGGTACGAGTTTATATGTACTACGAGAGTATATTGGTTTTCAAACGGTAATATAGGCATTATAAGCATTGTTTCCCTCACTAACTCATCACCATTCCTGACATTTTTTTTGCCACATTACCTGATCATCATTTCTGACTGTTTCTTCCTCTAATGTTTGTCCTCCACATTGTCATCGATTGGGGAATCACTCTGGCCCTGAATTTCGTATCGGCATGACATGGCTTTACTGGCCAGGTCACTGATAACAGGTGAATTGCTGAGAAAAGGGCATGCAGGGGGGGGGAGAAGGTCATGCTGGGTAAGGCATTGTCCCTGCCTGGCATCTTGTAGAGGAAGGTGTCCCAAGTATACGTGCCAAAAATCACTCACGAAAATTGAAAATTGTGCAAATTAGGGACCTTGCAATTGATTCACGTTTATGTACGTCGACGGGATTGGCAGTGACAAAACTTGTGGACTTTAATTCACGTTGACGGGACGCTGCGGGTTAAAACAAGCAGAAGCCTTTATTCTTTTAGGAAAAATATGAAAAGTTACCTGAAACAGGCAGCCTCAGTTAGAGATGCTGACATATATTTGTACTACTTGATATTTCAAGGTCAGTGTTAGTTTTAAGTATGTTACCAGCAGCCTAATATTCTTTAATTAGTATATTCCTGTGTCTGCAGATTAATATAATGTAAGCTAAGATTACCATTATAATAAGACTAACTACTCCCCCTTGCCCCCAGCTAATCCTGATCCCAAAAGAAGGACCCAAATGGAAATATGCCGCATAGGCCTTATTGGATTATCCTTGATTGGTTTCAAGCATGGCTGATACTTATAAACACGTGTTCAATGTTTAATATGCCACTCTGATTGTATGAGCCAAACCAAATAAATTTATTATTATTATTATTAATATTATTATTATTATTATTATTATTATTATTATAAGGAATAGGTAAGTAGTTATTATAATTATTCTTGTTGTTTTTGTTAGTGATATCATTTGTATTACTATTACTTATTATTGCTGTTTGTTGTTATTGTATCTGGCACATTATTCACATTCTTACTTATGGATTTAACTTGAGTCAGTGTGAAGAACATAATGAATTTGTCTGGTTAATATTATTCCCACTAATTTGCTCTTATGTTAATAATTGCTACCCTCATGCTATGCCATTCAGCTTAGGAAGACCTTGTTTTAATGAAAGGGCTTAGTCACTCCAGTAAATAAATAAATAAAATCCCAATCTGTAGGAGTATAATACAGAACACACAGAAAATGCAGCCTCCTCGGCCTACAGTTGGTTTAAAGGCCAAACATTTGCCTTTGTCCTGTCATCTTGGTATTCAGTCGATCGTTTGCAAAATCGCGTTACCTCATTCTTGCCTGAATCTCAACCCTTCCACCATTTTGGTTCAAGTCATACAAAATCTGTTCGAGTTGTCCTTGTCCTGTGGTCTTGACCTTGACAGTGTATTCATAATCAAATTTCATCTTCCTTGGCCAACATTCAGTCTTTCTATCTTCCTTGATTGACCCTCAGTGTGTCCATCTAGTTTACTCTAACGAGAATAAAAACTGAGTTATAAGGTCGAACATTTGGCCTTGCTCTGAGACTTGACAGTTGATGGATTAATCTCAGAATCAAATCTCTTCATCTGTGCTTTACCTTGAACTCTCCCACAACGACTGGTTTAAATCAGACAATAAGTGCTTCAGCGGACCTTACCGTGTTATGCTGAGTGCTGATCTCTTGCTCTTAAAAAATAATAGGTTAGCCCACTGGTTGACCCCGTTAAAAATGATAATCCCCCTTCGTGCCAGTCGTAGGTGAATCCAAAGTCTCGGGGTAGTTTTCTGATAATATATTGAGCACCGCCTTATATCTTCACACAGCAGCCGTAAACACCACCCGTATCCAAACCCAGACTGTTGCTAACTGCTTGACCCTCACCGGCAAGGAGGGGGTGCGGCTACAAATTCATGGTTCAGCAAAATCTGAATCAAGCCAGACATTAGTATGCGCTCAGTGGTGCCCTACTTGGATCCTAGTTACAATTACTTAGACACTATACTTACACACTACATATTATTACAAATGGTTACAAACAATTTTCCCCCCGCATCAAAAAGTATGTCTCCTGACAGTGGTGAAGGCATTAAGTCATAATGTGGCAAGAATGCAATTGGACAGAGTATACAGTCTGCTGGGGACTGCATGGGAGTATAATAATAAAAGAGATAAAATAATATAATTATAGAATTTGGATGTAATAAGGGAGAAATATATTTACAGTACACGGCCATGTTGGAAGGGTAGGGAATGTTATAAGTAATAATAAATACAAAAGTAGAATGTAAATAATGCACTATCGTGGTACAGGCCACGAATTAACCCCTACACCTCGGGCATCTTTACCAATGTTTTGCATGTCCCGTGGGGTTATTCGGGCTCTGACAGACTCTCAAAAAATATTTGCCATAACTCAGTTATTAGTCCTAGAATATTAAAATTACATATGCTGATGGCACATACCTTCAGCTTTCTCCTGGAATGTTTGTTGAGCCTTCGTCGGTTACCGTAGGACTTGTGGAGACCTCTGAAGTTGGGTAACGAAGTCTCCACTTTACAATTCCCGACAATCAGTAATATGATTACCACAGCCAGATAATAACACTATAAACACTACTCTATGATTTTCAAGTAGTTTGGGATCCATACTCCAAAAAAAAAACACTGTGAAAGCAATGAAAATTACGAGCGCGTCTGACCGTCACACTTGCGCTAGTTCGCTCTTGGTACTCTGTCATTTATTGTTCATAAAACCCCTCACACTTTATATTTCTATTACTTTATCACACTTATATATATCTGGAGTTTTTCTCCATAAGTTTCCTTCAGTAGTATTAGTTTATTGTCACTGAAGTCATTCAATTTTTCATTCAGTAAAATACGTAGAGAGCCACTGATTCACTTTCACTGTTATAACATAAAGTATTTGTACTCATATTCTTATATTACTAATTACTTACATTACTATTTAAATTTTCTATTGTATTTTCAATATTTACCCTTCTATTTCACTTACACTATGTTAGTCACTGTCACTTTCAGTAAGATAAAACTATAATACACTGTTCAATCATATGTACTGAACATCCATTGATTTCACTTGCTATTTACGCATTATTAACACATTATTTCCACATTATTTCCACATTACTCTCCTTTCCCACTTGCACTTTTAGAACTGCTTCTGGCTGTGGTAATCAAAGAAGCAGGTAGCACAGAGGGGAACCTGGCACTCAGCGCACTGCCAAGAGGTGCGTTTGTGCTCAGGTGTGCGGCGGGTTGTATGTGCACACACCTGACACCTGCGGATCGCAGCCTTCCTTTTACCTGTGGCAGGCATTAGCTCCAGTCTGTGCCGATTCATATACGCCCTCTGCTCAAGTCGGTCGGGAAGTGTTACTGGATGGCGCCTTGGAGTTGCTGCTGTCACCCTACCATATCTTTCCAGCAGCTGCTGGACACAAGTCCTGGCAAACAACCTCAGGGAGAAGGACTTGGGTGGCTTGACCTTCATCTTGTACAGGATGAAGGCGTTCAGCATCGTCATATCTATGAGATGCAGAAAAACTTTCCTTTACCACCTAGTATTCTTCCTGAGGCAGTCAATCTCACCAATCATCATGTCGGACTTGTCCACCAGCCGCATGTTGATATTGTAGTCTAACACAGCATCAAGTTTCATCACAGGTTCGCCTGTCCTACGGTCGACCTTCCCACTGTCTGTCATTTCCCCCTTATGTACGGTGGTGAGCATGTGCACGACCCTCTTGTCATGCCACCGTATTGCCAGCATCTTCTCAGACTTGTGTAGGTGCACGTCTCCTCTCTGCGAGGTTCCTGCCTCTGTGAATTTAGGGAAGTGGGCACGATTACTTTTGACAGTGCCGCAGGAGCCAATGCCGTGCTCAGAAAGGTATTTGGCAAGTTTCAGTGGTGTATAATAGTTGTCTGTATACAGCACATGATTCCCACCAAAATACTTCTCAAGTAGCACTTTCACTACACAGCCTGAGAAGCCAAGGGGGTGTGTTTTATCCAGATCGACAGTGCTGGCTGAATAAATGACGAAATCAAGGATGTACCCTGTCTTACAGTCGCACAGTACAAAGAACTTGATTCCAAAGCGATGGCGTTTGCTTGGAATGTACTGTACAAACCGAAGACGTCCTCTGAACAAAACCAAGGATTTGTCAATGACAACCTTCTGAAAGGGGTGGAAGAATGACATAAACTTATCCTTCATTCTGCTCAGAATCTCCCGGATCTTCCAGAGTGGGTTGGTTTGGGAAGGTACATCATTGTCGGCAAAGTGCAGGTTTCCCATGATGTTCCGGAAGCGATCTCTGGCCATGTACTTATTGAAGGTGGGTGAGGGTAGTAAGGGGTCCATGAACCAGTATTCTTCCAACTCATGCTTCTTGGAGTGTGGCATGAGAAGCATGAGGGCAAAGAACACTTACAGCTCTTGCACTCCCAGCATGGACCACTACTGCATCTTGGCTGCACCTGTACCACTTGCAGCACGTTGTGATTCATAGCTGTTGGTCTCATCACATATGTGCTGCATGACTTTGTCATCTAGGAAGGCCAAAAGGAAGTCCACACACTCAGCATTATCGTCAAGAGTGAAGGCAGGCTGTACTCCTGAGGAGCTCTCATCAAAAACTAAATGTTCTGGCACAAAATCGGACCCTTCCGTCCACGCGAAGGCGTCCAGGATTCCCTGCCATGGCGGTGTAGGGTGGGTGAGGGTGGTGGGTGGCTGTGAGGCAGATTTACCCCGTTCAAGGTCACTCACATTGACCCTGGGTTGCCGTACAGCACTAGCAGCCCTTACTCTAGTACCAACTCTACTTTTACTTGTCCGGGATTTACCTCTTCCTCTATGACCTGCCTTCACTGTTGATGCTGGTGGTGACTCCGACGACGAAGACTCCGGAGATAATTCAGCAGACGAAGAGAAAGAAATGAGTGAAGTGGGGCTTGGGGAATGGGGAGGTGAATCAACTCGGGACTCATGGCGGGCTGGGTCACGCGGGGCCATTGTTCTGAGGCTAACACGCCACCTTTTCACTCCCTTCCCAAATTCCTTCCCTTGCTGCACTAACGGCTCCTTTCCCTTGGAGCTAGGGATAACTTCCGACACTGAAGCACTCGTACTAGCACTTTCTGGCACGATTTCCTCACCCGGCTCATCACACGATTCACCCAAATCATCAAAATCACTCTCCATCATCACCATAGACAATTCTGCTAGTTCACGTGCCACTGCAGAGTCACTAAGTCCTTTCCTGCTTCCCTCATGACTTTTTATGGGTGTAGAGGTCACGGGGCCCTTTGCAATGGGCACAGAAGCGTCAGAAATGGCGGGGCGCGAGTGCGACATGTTTTGACCACAGCGGAGGACAAGGGAATAATGCCGCGGCTTATCTGAGAAAGCAAGGGTTGACAATGACACTGAGGCTGACAGCTGCTAACTTACATGCTAATAAATTATTGGTAGAAAATCTCGGCAATACATAAAGAAATAGGTAGTTCCAGGTGAATGTAAATGTCACTTAGGCTTCTCCCTTCCTTTCTGATATATATTTTTATTACAGACATAGATTACAAGGCATAATTCAAAGGGGAAATTACCGTGGTAATGTAGCGAATGAATGCACGTGAGGTGTTGTCAGGTGATAATTAGCCAATTCCTGGTGTATAACACTATCACTTACCTTATTTTTTTTTGGTATATATTATTTTGTATAAGTATAGGGCATAGGGCTTATTTCAATGGATGAAATCTGTGGAAAAATCTGGGGGAGATTTGCTTAGCGCAGTGCTGCCTGGGAGGTGAGAGGACAGGGTAATGGAGGGCAGGTAGGGAGGGGAGTCAGGAAGGGGGGAAAATTGCTAAAATGTCAACAATGGATGGGAGTACAGATGAGATTTGGAGTGCTGTCTAGTGTTGGACATTGGCAGTACTGATAGATGATACAAGCCACCACTTGAAAGCCCGGCATAATTCAAAATAACACAGAATCACAAAAGTGACGCCCTGTGGTACGATCCATTGCGCCCGAGCATCACGAAAGTGACGCCCCGCGGTTAAGGGGTTAACTAAGCACAAGGTATATGACAAGCTTAGTGATAGTACACATAT
Organism: Coenobita brevimanus; assembly: GCF_032717465.1. Classification (NCBI taxonomy): domain Eukaryota; kingdom Metazoa; phylum Arthropoda; class Malacostraca; order Decapoda; family Coenobitidae; genus Coenobita; species Coenobita brevimanus. Next base: position 13,897,447 of record NC_136973.1, on the reverse strand, counting down.
ATAGGTTTGGTCAAATCTACAAATGGATGTCTTAATATATATATATATATATATATATATATATATATATATATATATATATATATATATATATAGTGTTACATAGCCTATGATTTCATCATCCTTTGTGTAATTTTAACGCACAGTATGCTGCATGTTTGATCACGAGCGTGTTCTGCCTCAGTCCCCCCCTTCTACCGTTATAGTAGAGTAAGTCGTCCTTTCTGTTGTTCAGTGCGGGATTGTCAACTCTTTGTCCCCATGGCTTCATTTGCGCGTCCTTCTTACAAGTTGTATCAAGCTCTGCTGGCCCCTATACAATGAGCTCAGTCTCTGCATCATTGCCACTTAGATCTGCTCCTCATTTTGTTCACATCTCTGTCCTCCCCTGTACAGTTATTATTGAGTGCTCAGGAAGTCTGCAACCATCTAGCAGCTGTGTAATTTGAGTATAATTGTTATTGCATTTTTTCCTTGTACTGTATAGCATATGGTGTTGATTTGTAGGCCTAGTGAGGTTTTTTTGTAATTTATGTAGGATTCATTTTGTCAGCCATCATTAATAATATTTTGTATCTGTAATAATATATCTGGCATTCACTGAGTATTATCTGGTATCTCATTTTAACAGGGCTGACTTAGATAAATTTACTCTTGCTAATTTTGTGTTAATAGAGGCTATTGCAGTTAACCATATATTTAACCTGTTTTTGCCATTACATTATCCTTATGAGTCCTGAATGTTTTGTTGTTAGTTTGAGCATTAAACTTTAACTTGTAATTTTACCTAACTCTTTTATTTTGAACCTGGACCTTTACGGGACAGTAGTGATTATTAGTATTCTCACTTAAAGTGTACATTATCTTTCTCTGTTCCGTAACATAAATTTGGCGACCACTTATCAGGATATTCAGGATATTATCATAAGGATATTGCTTGATATTTTGTGACTGTGATTTATTCATGATGTCTACTATTACTACACTTGATGAAGCCAAAGATTTTTTGTCAAATGTGCAAACAGTGTGTGATGTAGAAAACAGAACAAAGAATGAACTTAAGCTTGTTGCTCAACAATTGGGAATTGCAGTTCACTTTCATCATTCTAAAGATCAAATTGTTGGCATGATTAATAAAAGCTTGTTTAATGTAACTCCTCCAAATGAGCAAACGCAGATTGAATTAGCTAAGTTACAGCTAGCCCTGCAGGAGGCTCGTGTTAAGGAGGCTGAATTTCAAGCACGTGCTAAGGAGGCTGAGTCTCAGGCTAAGGAGGCGGAGTCTCAGGCTAAGGAGGCGGAGTCTCAGGCTCGTATTCAGGAGGCACAGATACAGGCACAAATTGAACTTGCCAGGATTCAGGCAGCCCATGAGTATCGCATGAAACAAGGTGGAACTGGATCATCTAGCTCTGATGATTTTGATGTGGCTAAAAATGTTAAACTTGTCCCTCCTTTTAATGAATCTGATTTAACAAAGTATTTTCAGTTGTTTGAGAGGGTAGCTACAGGTTTTAATTGGCCCAAAAAGTATTGGCCAGTACTCCTTCAAACTGTTCTCACCGGTAAAGCTCAAGTAACTTATGCATCTTTGCCTCAGGATCAATCTGATAATTATGATGTAGTTAAGAGCTTGATTCTTAAGGCCTATGAGCTTGTTCCTGAAGCCTATAGAATAAAATTTAGGACAACTTATAAGCAAGATAAGCAATCCCATGTTGAGTATGCAAAAATCAAAGAAGATCTGTTAGAGCAGTGGTTAAATTCTAAGAATGTGGATTCTGATTTTGGTAAATTTAAGCAGATGATTTTGCTGGAGGACTTCAAAAGGTGTATTAGTAAAGATGTAAGCCTATATCTTGATAAGAGAAGAATAGATAATTTGTCTGATGCTGCAGTTTTAGGTGATGAATATGTTCTCACTCACAAGAGATATATAGAGAAAAAGGGAAAGCTGAGAGTAAGTACGTTGCCTCTACTCAGAGTACAGGTAACAGGAAAGAGAATAAAGATGATGTTTCTCAGGAAGTAAATACCAGCTTCACCTCTACATTTCAGAAAAGTAAATGTACTTCTTGTAGTAAGCTTGGTCATACTACGGAGAGATGTTTCAGGAGACACCGTGATGTGAACAAAAAGGAGTCTTTAAATATTCAGTCAATTGGTCTAGTGTCCACTCTTGAGAGTTCCCAGAATTCATTAACCGAGTTAACTGAACCTCCTTTGAGGGGTAACTTAAATTCTCATGATGGAGCTCCTCTTTTGAGCAGTAACGTGGGTGACACTATCAAGAGTTCATGTGCTAATTTCCTGTCTGATGGTTTTGTCAGTCCTTTGGACAGTAATGACAGGAAATCAGTTAAAATATATCGTGATACAGGTGTTTGCCAATCCCTTATGCTGACCAGTGTTCTAGGCTCTAATGTTAATTCCTCTGATGAAACTGTAACCTTACAAGGTGTAGGGAATAATTACTTCTCTGTCCCTCTATGCAGAGTGAATTTAGAGTCTGGTTTTGTTAATGGTTCCGTTATGGTTGGGTTGGTTGAGACACTCCCAATGTCAGGTGTAACTTTCTTACTTGGAAATGATATTGGTGGAAGTCAAGTGTGTCCAGCTCCTCAGTTGTCTAGTTAGCCAGTGGCTGCGACCCAGGATTGTGATGTCCCTGATATGTTCCCTGCATGTGCTGTCACTAGGGCTAAGTCTAAAGTTACTGGTGATTTAGAGGATAATGATGATGATGATGTTATCCTAGCTGACACTTTTCTTGCTAATTTGGACCACTCGCCAGATGAGGCAGTACCCCGTAGTGTTGATAATTTGTCTCGTCAAGAGTTGATTGAGTTGCAGGATGCTGACCCTGAGTTGAAAGGTCTTGCTAACTCTGCTTGCAGTGAGGAAGAGTCAGCCGGTGCTTCTACTTGTTATTATATAAAGTCAGGAGTGGAGACCCCCAACAGCATCAGCCGACTGTGAATGGGAGGTTGTACATCAAGTTGTCATCCCCCTTGTTTGTAGGCAGGATATCATTAGAGTGGCTCATGATTCCAGTTTGGCAGGACACCTTGGAGTGAGGAAGACTGTGGCATGCATTTTGAAACACTTCTACTGGCCAGGTATCTTCAGGGATGTTTCCTGGTATTGTAAGTCTTGTCACACCTTTCCAGTTGTGGGGAAGTGTAATCAGACCGAAAAGGTTGCACCTCTAGTTCCCATTCCTCCTTTTGAGGCGCCATTCACCCGTGTGTTGGTGGATATTGTGGGCCCTCTTCCTAAGACTTCTTCAGGTTTTTCTTATGTGTTGACCCTGATTGATATGGCTACTCGTTATCCTGAAGCCATTCCACTTAGAAATATCTCAGCAAAGAACGTGGTTAAGGAAATGCTGGGGTTCTTCACAAAGTTTGGTCTGCCCAAGGAGGTACAGTCAGACCGAGGAAGTAATTTCATGTCAAATGTTTTCAAGCAGTCTCTGAAAGAGTTGGGCATCACCCAGATCACGTCTTCAGCTTACCATCCCCAGACCCAAGGAGAGATATCATCAAACACTCAAATCGATGCTCAAGAAATACTGTTTGGAACATCAGAAAGACTGGGATAAAGGTCTTCCATTCGTTGTATTTGCCGCAAGAGAATCTCCAAATGAATCACTGGGCTTCTCACCTTTTGAACTACTGTTTGGCCATGAAGTAAGAGGACCCCTTAAGTTACTCAAGGAATGCTGGCTGTCGGAGGAAGATGACTTCAACCTGCTGGAGTATGTGATGAAGTTCAAAGAACGGCTGTCCACTGCTTTACAGCTGGCAAGAGAGAATTTAAGAGCTGCTCAGGAGAAGATGAAGACTTGGTATGATAAGAAGTCCAGGTTACGCCACTTTCAGCCAGGAGATTAGGTTTTGATTCTGCTACCGGTTCATGGGCAACCTCTTCAAGCCAAGTTTAGTGGTCCTTATTTCGTGGAGAAGAAACTCAGTGATGTCAACTATGTCATCGCCACACCAGATCGTAGAAAGAACAAGCAACTTTGTCACATCAACATGCTAAAGTTATATCACAGGCGGGACGAAAATAACCCAGTCTGCACTGTAGCTGTTCCACCCGAGTCTGCAAGTGAAGTTCTCCCATGCAGTATGAGCCTGAGTGATAGTTTGGGAAAGAATCCTGATATCATGAATGATCTCCAGACTAAGCTTTCTCATCTACCTCCCGAGGAAAGGCAGGAGTTTTCGGCATTACTGCAAGAGTACCCGCAAGTGTTCCGTGCTACTCCAGGAAGAACCACTGTGTTGATGCATGATGTCGATGTTGGAGATGCAAAGCCAATTAAATTGCCTCCTTACTGTGTGAACCCAGTGAAAGTTCCTCTCATCCAGAAGGAGCTTGGCTACCTGTTGGACCACAAGATGATTGAGTCCTGTCAGAGTGAGTGGAGTTCTCCTTTCACTCTAGTCCCTAAGCCAGGTGGGTCACAGCGGCTTTGCATCGACTACAGACGTGTTAATCAGATAACCAAAACAGACACTTACCCTCTCCCTCGTGTGGAAGAGTGCATAGATAAGATCGGAAAGGCTAGGTACATAAGTAAGTTTGATTTGTTAAAGGGATACTGGCAAGTACCTATGACTGAACGTGCTAGGGAGATCTCATGTTTTGTAACACTAGGAAAGACTTTTGCATGTTCTGTAATGCCATATACAGATTGTTTTAGAGTAATAAGAAATTTCCTTTGTAAATTTCTTTTTCTTTGTGGGGAGGTGTTACATAGCCTATGATTTCATCATCCTTTGTGTAATTTTAACGCACAGTATGCTGCATGTTTGATCACGAGCGTGTTCTGCCTCAGTCCCCCCCTTCTACCATTATAGTAGAGTAAGTCGTCCTTTCTGTTGTTCAGTGCGGGATTGTCAACTCTTTGTCCCCATGGCTTCATTTGCGCGTCCTTCTTATAAGTTGTATCAAGCTCTGCTGGCCCCTATATAATGAGCTCAGTCTCTGCATCATTGCCACTTAGATCTGCTCCTCATTTTGTTCACATCTCTGTCCTCCCCTGTACAGTTATTATTGAGTGCTCAGGAAGTCTGCAACCATCTAGCAGCTGTGTAATTTGAGTATAACTGTTATTGCATTTTTTCCTTGTACTGTATAGCATAAGGTGTTGATTTGTAGGCCTAGTGAGGTTTTTTTGTAATTTATGTAGGATTCATTTTGTCAGCCATCATTAGTAATATTTTGTATCTGTAATAATATATCTGGCATTCACTGAGCATTATCTGGTATCTCATTTTAACAGGGCTGACTTAGATAAATTTACTCTTGTTAATTTTGTGTTAATAGAGGCTATTGCAGTTAACCATATATTTAACCTGTTTTTGCCATTACATTATCCTTATGAGTCCTGAATGTTTTGTTGTTAGTTTGAGCATTAAACTTTAACTTGTAATTTTACCTAACTCTTTTATTTTGAACCTGGACCTTTACGGGACAGTAGTGATTATTAGTATTCTCACTTAAAGTGTACATTATCTTTCTCTGTTCCGTAACAATAGTAAGTACTAGTAATCACAATAATACCTCTATAAGAAACATAGCAATGGAATGCACTACTTCATACACTCCAGTTTATCTTACATGCAAGGCACTGTTTGAGGGTGCTCAGACATTCATTTCCCTTATCTCATTTTTATTTCACCACTTTTCATATCCTTCACTCACTGTGCAATAATTATAGGAATATTATTACATTTTGTTTCAAGTAGCTCAAATTTCAATTTTGCACTGGGATTCTTCTTTTCTTTTTTTTCTTTGTTCAGTATGATCTTCACATCTTCACTAATCATAATGAGTGTTACTTAGAACTACCAGTTTCCAGGTCTTTTGGTTGTCGCACTAACCTTGCTGCTACACGGATCTCATGCAACCTTTTGTCCATTTGCTTGACACAACAGTATAGGATACATACAGTTGCAATAAAACCTAGAAGACATAATACCACTGGGGGAAATACAAAGACTGGATGTACACACGACTGGTGAAAAGCTGAAGAGAACTGAATCATAATGAAATTAGACTGATGTGATGGAAAGATTGTCTGTTGGTAGGTGAAAGGTAGTATTAATAGGTTTGAAGATGTCATATTTGTGGGAGCGAAGTGAGAAGTGATAATGTGTAGCATGGGCTCTTACAGACTCAGACTTTACTGTACTGTAATCAGGGGCCTTATACAAACCAACTGCGGATAGTGAGCAAACAGGGGTTCCTGGACAAATAAGACTGACAGGAGTTGGGACACTAAAGAAGAAATAGCGGATGTGATTTAGATGAGCATGGTGCACTTGGCTTTTGGGGGCCGGAACAAAGGTACAGACAGGTTGTCCTGAGAAGTTACGAACTAAGGCAGATTCGCAAGGAGCAACGCTGCCAGGAAAAATTGTTAGGAAGTATGCAGCACCAACTCGAGAGTTGGGTGTGAGAAAGGCACATCTGTCGAGGTCACTGGAGGAGGTGAAGGCAATATAGAGATGATCATGGGAAAGAAGGAAGTACTCTGAAGACACAGAGGCTTGTACCAGGGAATTATTGTACCAGAAGGGAAAGGGAACGATGTGAATGAGGTCGAATGTGATAGAATAACGAAGAGGGATATGATCAATTATATCTTTAGTAAGGAATGTGGCCTCTAGGATTGGGTAGTAGTGTTCTAAAGAGGAAAATGAAATCACAGGAGACAAGTCGAAGGTTGAGTGAGCCCATTCCAAGGCAGAGCGAAGGTTAGAGATAGGTACTAAATCTAGGGTGACACGACCATCGACAGCATTGACTAAAATACGAATTAGGCTAGAAACTTGGGAGACAAGAGAGTCCAGAGAAACCTGCAAATTATTTACATGTAATTTTACATACATTAACTGTGATACAATATTTACCTTCGATACTACATGCTTAAGAATTGACGTAAATATTTAAGGTATTTGTAACATTTATTTGGTGTGTGATCTCTTGTAGCATAGAATGTTGAACACTTAACACCTTTTCCTGGGACTCTAGAGCATTTACTAATTGAAATAAGTCTTCTTGAAATCCAGAAAGGTCACGGGCAGTCGCTACACCAAATAATCTGCTCAGAATTTCTCCTCCAAGATCAAAAAGTCAACTTTTCACTCGTGAGCGGCCCACAGGCGTTTGGTTAGGGAAGGAATCTTGGAGATGGTTAAACTGATAATGAATATAATATTACTTCCAGCAGATGGGTAGGTAGAGTGGGTACCAAAATGTGTCGCTGGGATGTTGCTTTTTAATATCTGACAGGAGTCCCTGCAGGTCCTCTAGCTGACGTGCAAAATCAGGCAGGGCAATGGCCACAGCGGCCAGCGGCTCCAGGTCGTAGCGCAAGGAGACTACATCCTTCACCACCATTACCTCGCCTCCTGTGCCAACCAAGGCCCCGGGCCGTACGACACCATCGTCCTCACCCGATCCAGTCCCGACCAGAGTCAGCACTGCCAGCACGTAGACTCACAGCATCTTTCCTATAAAATGAGTTGATTTTAAAAGTGATGTTAAAGCAGATGGTATAGATAGTGTGAGATGATAGCGTTATGCAAGAGACTTAGTGGCAGAACGCAATTTGGCAGGATAGTTATTAATAGTAGGGGAAGGTTGAGTAGTAGTGTCAGAAGAAGGACTTAGAGAAGAGGAAGAAGGTCGAGTAGGAATTTGTTGTGAAGATGTAGTCTCTCTCAGTGGCTCCTCCAGGACTATGCGTTTTTATGCACGTTTGAGATCATCTGCATGCACCCATGTCGTCTCTGCCTTGTACGGATCTCTTAATTCGAATTTATTACCCTTACATGATATGACACGAAAGGGACCCAAGAATTTACTCTTTCCTTTTGAATCTGTCATGATCTAGGGCAAAAACTAAGTCACCTACTTGGATGGTAACATCTGTGGCAGCGGCATGTTGGTTACGTACCATCTCCTCATTTGTAAGGGCCAGATTATCCTGAACGTATTTACGAATTTTCTGGAAGTTGGATAAGTGGACTCGCATGTAGTTATCGTCGCTGTAGATCGGATCAGGTTTGGATTGCAACAGGGAATAAGGTAGTCTTTTGTCAAAGCTATAGATGACAAACAATGGTGTTTCACCAATTGACTTATTGATGGATGAATTAATTGAAGCAGCTACCTGCGGAATCCACTCGTCCCAAGTAGAAGTCTGATCTCCCACTATATGACGCAGACTCTCCAATATCTTTCTATTCTGGCGCTCTACTAGGCCATTCGAGGCTGGATGATGAGCCACTATGTTGCATTTCTTAATTTCGTATCGAAGACAAACTTCTTCCAGTACTGAATTATTGAACTCTGACCCGTTATCAGTTAAAATTACTTCTGGTGTTGTGAAAGGGTAAATTACTGAATTAATAAATGCATGTTCCACTGCGTTACTCTACAGCCAATGAGTGTATTGTGTATTGATGGCTGTGAACTTTTCTTGAATTGCTTCCGGGACATCATGGTTTACTTTGGAATATGTGGCTACGATTATACCTCCAAAGTATATCCCGCATCTCAGAGTTATTTGGTATGCACTGAACGTATGAATAACTTAAGATAGGAATATGTCATGCAATATGTTTGTGAATGACGTGTGTTGCAGGAGGCCGAGGGTGGTATCCTGCGTGAGGTGGGCAACTTGGAGGATGTAGGTCGGTTTAAGAGAGTGCCTGGGGAGGACATTATGGCTGCCTTCAACACACTGGTTAGGCGGGGAGACCACGTATATATATTCAGGAATATTGTAATCAGGATGATGGCACTGGACTTCTCAAACACAGGTTGGCTGGGAGTCTTACTCTGAGTGTTGTGAATTGTTCATATGGGAAAATTATATCCACACATAACAGTTGCGTTTACTGCTGGACCCTCCCTAGGACCACCCTAGAAACGCCGGTGTCACTGAGTTAATTAATTACTGAATTACTGAGGGACTGATTTGAATTTAGCTCTTCAGCTGCACTAGAACCTTCAGGCCAGTTACAGAGGCCTTTGTAGGACAACCCTGGATGAAACCTAGTAGTCCCTTCGTTTGGAGTCCTTTTGGGGTCCATTTTGGTCCAAGAACTCCGTGAAACACGGGTAGACGTTCCTGCTAAATTCACCAGTACTAATTATATTTGTATGTATGAGTTTCAGTTATCTCTTTCTAGAGGGTCCGGCAGCAAACAGGACGGGCATTCTAGTTGTACAGATAGCCTACAATATTTTTGGTCTGACATCAAACATCTTGAACCATTAAAGAAAGTCCAGTTGGAACTGCAACTGATATATTTTAACAATAAATCAGGTTCATTATGCATTTCTGATTCTTCCTGTACACGCTATTTCAGTGTGTGGGTACACTGTATCAAGCATTTATGTCACGTATACATTACCTTTCTTAAAATGATTAAATTGTCTCTGTAATAACTGTATGTTCTTCCTGATGCGTCGATTTGGCCAACAGGTCGATGTGATTTTTACTTGGCTAGAGAAGTGTTCATGCCCAAGATGATCTCCATGGTGGGACCCAAGGACAGCCCTCTGGTGCCGTCACTCAGCCACAGGTGAACAAACAAGAAAAACTATAACAAACTTAGCCGTCACTTATCTCACACCAGGAATTCTTTTTTGTTGTAATCACCTTCCATGTGTATCATATACTAAATAATTTTGTGGTTTTCAGGTAACTGAGCATAGAAATACATTTAGGGACCCGAATCCAACATCAACTGTTGTGAGTAGAGTTCTAGGGGGATACTGAGTCCTAATAAAATTGGTGGTCTATCTTACTGGCCCTCGTACTGTTGACAGTCATAGATTTAATCCCATATCTGCTTAATTTTCATTATAGTTGATACAATATTAGCTAATAAAGTGACTCCTTCCTCTATAGAATTTTACTGGCAACAGAGGCTGGCCTGTACGATTTTTGGTACAAGACTTACACCCCCAACATGACCTCCTGCCTCAGACCACAGACCAAAGTGGCCATAAAGTCTGCACTTGGTATTACCAATATATGGGTGAGTAGTACCTAACCCCTTCAGTACAAAGACCTGTTTTATTGGCTTAGTCTTAATATTTATCGCCCGCCTTTAGCAAGGTGAGGCAATATAGTTTTTGTCAGCGTGTGTTTATGTGTGTGTATGCAACTGTTGCCAAAATATCTCGAAAAGTTGTGGATGAATTTTCACTAAATCTTCAGGAAATAGCAATTACAGTCTATGGATATGCAGAAGCCTATTGCTTTTGGTGAGGATTGAATCTAAGACGACCGAATGCTAGCTGCCATATATTTTAAAATATAGAATGGCTCCTTGTGAAACGCGATGACTGAATTTCGTAGAGATTTGCGACTTTTCTTCAAATTTGGTTTGTTGGTAACTTGTACCTTGGTAGGCGATTGGCATTCAGCCCCAGAATGCCTCTTTCCTCATTACCGTATATATTATTTTATTCAACACAGAAAACCCTTCTCTTACTGAAGAGATTAATGAAGGACATATACAACCACTCCATTTCGGAAACTCTTTCCTGTGTAGAGTAAACTTGTCTAACAGAAACTAAAATAACAATAAGAACGACGTTTTGGAAGTGGTTAATAAATGAGTATGCAGAAAACTTTTCAGAAGTAACTCATAACTCAGTTTAAAGAACTTGGAATAATAAGAATTACTAGTCCAAGAAATATCTAAAACATTGTATATTGATATGAGCAAACAACTGCATTTTAATAATTCTCATTAAAATTTAAACAATATAAACTATCGCTTGAGTCGTGTCTGAACACATCCCTCAGAATTTATCTGACATGTTGGTATATCACTGACGCATACATTTTTTTTTTTCCTTTTTCAGTTGTGCTTGGATTAAATGATGATTCACAACTCAGGGAATAACCTGTGGTAATGAAGGCGTTAAAAATATGTTCATGCATTTCAGGGAATGCTGGTGGTAGTGGCGGGGGGAGCGGTCACCAGTCTTCTTGTGTTCTGCCTCGAGCTTCTCTGTTTCCGCCTCCATCACCAGCAGGAGTCATGAAGACACACGCGGGAATACCAGCAGATTAATGAACACTGGGGCTTATTACAACTGCACACACGCTATTTAATGATAATCTTTCAGTACCTACACTCCTAGAAGAATAGATAATTGTATATTTGCGAGTCTTTCTCCGAATTTTAAGAACTATTACTTATTTACAGTAGTGGCAATTAAAACATCCTCTCCCATAGGAAACTCGTGTATGAAGACCTATAACCATTCCGTTTAACACATACATCAAGTTAGGATCATTGCAGACTTAAGCGTTACCAAACCTCAGCTGAAAATATTTCCGTTCATATAGTAGAGAATTAGGTTACATTCCACCTTTATGGATCGTATCCCTCAAACAATCCATTATAACCTGAAATTTATTTTACATCTAACGTGCATCTTTTATTTATTTTTTTTTTTTCAATGTTCAGCCAGTGTAAAATCCGTTTTATCAAAGAAGTTTTTGCTGGGAATTTGTGATCCTGTTTCAATTTCCTTTGTTTTACACAGTGTATCAATCAGAGTCAGGAAAATAAACATGACGGAAAATAAAACCTTTCTATATCTGCCTGTTTAAGAGAGTCTACCACTGTGTTGCTCATCATTAATACCAAGGATAAAATAATCTACGCAGACGCCGCTCTAACAGAGCTTGTGTCTCAGCAGGAACTGGGCCCGGATTCACAAACAATATACGACCCATTCTCTTTTCTACCTGTGATTTGTTTTCCCAGGAAGGACAGAATTAGGGGAGTGCAAAGCCACGTTCCTCCGATAAAAACAAATCTTGTTACGAGAGGTTTATGTACTTGTTTTAACAGGAAGGACAAGGGTAGGGGCATAATATTTCCCCGTACCTCTAGTTCTTCCTGCAAGAACAAATCTCGGTTGCGACAGGGAATCGATGGCAGATATGAGTGACAAACCCAGCGCTGGCCTTTTGAAGGTGCGTTTGCTTGTCATGGTGTGGTTGGTGCCTTGCCAGCCATGGTTATATGATGTCGTGCATGGTTGTTAGTTTACCCCTAAAACACTGCACCTGCATGATTGGGTTAAGTTTGTTCCGTCACCTGATATTCTCTTCATCACCGTGTAAATCTCCTCTTTTCCTCTACTAATATCCTACTTTGTGGTAATATTCTGTCCTGGGAGTCTCGGACAGTTTTACCATGTATTCCGCGTCCTAACTTAGATATGGTTTTACAGAGGGACTAAACAAGGAAAAAATTTTGCACAACTTTCCCTGCAGTTCCTACAGAAAACAGTTATAACCTCCGGTAATTTTCGTCTCTTGACTAAGATTTATTTGTGAAGTTAGACCAGGAGACAGGAGGAATCGATGGCCTCTGTGTCCTTCCTCCCTATCAAAACCTGAATTACGACACGGCATTGATCGTAAGGGTTTCTGTGCGTCCTGGTCCCGTTGTTTTCCTTGTAAGTCAAGCAAGGCTGGTAAGAAGCGAGGTGGAGGTGGCACAGCATTCCTCCCTCAAGTCTCAAACCCATAGTCATTACCAGGTTTAATCCTCTTGAAGCAGTGTGAGGTCCCTTTGAGTTTATGCTTAATTGCCAAATCAGGCAGTTTTGGAAAAGCTTCTCACATTGATCCAGTTCCAAAAAACTGTCTTAAGCTGAATAAAAGTGTCAAGAGATGGCATGAGGGATTTAGAAAATAACTTGTTCATTCCATAGCCATAAATCTGTTTCATCTAACTTTGATTTGATCCACAGTGGGTATAAACCTTGCAATCCTTTGGCACTCAACATCAATGATTCTGTTACACGTATAAAGGAAAAGAGGATGATCATACTTCATAAATTTTAACCAGGTGGAGAACTTAATCCTTCTGCAAACTACTTCGCGTACACCAGTGGCAAGATACCACAGAACTCTTCTTATTCACTTGCACCAAACTCCAGTGTCCATCTCTTCTTAGTTCAGCCTTCAAGACAGACAAGCCCATTTTATGCCTTCTTAAACTGAACAAATTATATATAATGTAACTGGAAGCACATTCAGCCCGCGGTTTACAGGTCCTGGGTTCGGTTTCCGGGCTAATGACGAAACATATGACCAGGATCTCGGTACTTCAGTACGTCCACACCTAGAGCTGATATAGAGACCAGGACACGCAATTCGACGGTTGCGTTATCCAGTCCGGGGAAATGTCTGAAGGTGGTTTCCTTGTCAGTTACGCATGTATATGTTTGTGATTTTCAGTTAGTCACAAAATATCGCTTAAGTATGTTGTGCCAAGTTCCGACGTTTGTTCCTTGTGATGATATTCATTTCTTCATCGTGTAATTCTCCCTCTATTCTCCTCGTTCCTTCCCAGGTTGTGGCAAGCCCCGTTATTTTATTTACTATACTAGGCGGGTAAATTTGTTAGCGCGTACCTATGAATAGCATTTGAGAGAGAGAGAGAGAGAGAGAGAGAGAGAGAGAGAGAGAGAGAGAGAGAGAGAGAGAAGTAGTGCCTAAAAATGTATTATATGGATGTACATACAGAGAATGCTCCCAAGCTGGTTTTCAAATTTAAAAAAGCATTATAATTGGAGATACATATACTGTATATATTTCCAGTAAATTCAAGGAGTTAGAGGCAGTAATTAAGCCTTCCAAACTGTCTCTGCTTAAAAGGATACATATTTAAAGTGAGAATCAAAAGAGCTTTGGTAAGCAGCAGTTGTGTTGTGTTGTGGTGGTGCAGAAGCTACTAAAGTAAATTTTCCTTCATATATTAACTTGTTATATAATTATATATTAAATCGCCTTATGTACAAATTGACACCTCTCTCACAGAAAATATAGAGCGAAAGCCCTACCCAACTGTCATCGAGCCCATCTAACAATTTTCCCTATCGGACCTGCTTATCTCAATCATGACGTATATAGAAGCACAGAGCCAAAGGTTCTTATATATCAAAAGAGAACAGGTGCTTATGTGGTATTGTCCATGCGATCTATGGAAGGGGGTGCGGCTGTGCCTGTGGACCCCTTCACACCTGCTGCCAACGGCAGTGTTCCCGGGGTGCACAGGAGCCGTACCTCGGGATCGTGCCCATCTTCCATCACCTACAATGGATCTTATGCCACCTATAGTGACCTACACACGGGAGGTCTGACACAAGTCTCTCCAGTGAATACATAGTTCCTCTTTATTAGAGAGATTAGTGGATTAGAAAGATACGGTAAGTTAATTTTTGGTAATTTTATCTTGCTTATGAAAATATTGTACCTCATCGTTGTTGTTGTTAAAGCTGATCAAGCCTCGAACGCTCTCCTTTTTGAGCGCGTCGAAAAAAAAAATTGTATATATCACAAAAAAAAAAAAAAAAGGAAAAGGCATCAACGATAATTTATGGAATCTGTATTTCTCCAAACCGAAAATTCTAGTATTTCTTTATGTTATATTAATTTAAAATATCGAAAAATTAAATTTATATAATTTAGTATATACAGTACTATAACATATGATGCAATTTGCAATGAAATGCTTTCCATTTGCTCAGGCAACACAACTCCTATGAATTAGGTATCATGTCTTGCGTGTGTGTGTGTGTGTGTGTGCGTGTGTGTGTGTGTGTGTGTGTGTGTGTGTGTGTGTGTGTGCAATAAATTCCCCCTCCCGGCCTGTCCGCCTCACTGTCCGTCTGATCCTGCGCCGCCGACTGCCTCACCCGCCGCTGCCTGACCATCGCCTCTCCGCTGGTATGTCTTGAGAGTGTGGCGCCGTGCTTTTGTGGCTGACGGTGTTAGTGTGGTGGTGGTGTGGCTGACGGTGTTAGTGTGGTGGTGGTGTGGCTGACGGTGTTAGTGTGGTGGTGGTGTGGCTGACGGTGTTAGTGTGGTGGTGGTGTGGCTGACGGTGTTAGTGTGGTGGTGGTGTGGCTGACGGTGTTAGTGTGGTGGTGGTGTGGCTGACGGTGTTAGTGTGGTGGTGGTGTGGCTGACGGTGTTAGTGTGGTGCGGGTGTGGCTGACGGTGTTAGTGTGGTGGTGGTGTGGCTGACGGTGTTAATGTGGTGGTGGTGTGGCTGACGGTGTTAATGTGGTGGTGGTGTGGCTGACGGTGTTAGTGTGGTGGTGGTGAGGTTGACGGTGTTAGGTGCTGGTGTTAGTGTTGTGGTGGTGTGGCTGACGGTGTTAGTGTGGTGGTGGTGTGGCTGACGGTGTTAGTGTGGTGGTGGTGTGGCTGACGGTGTTAGTGTGGTGGTGGTGTGGCTGACGGTGTTAGTGCGGTGGTGGTGTGGCTGACGGTGTTAGTGTGGTGCGGGTGTGGCTGACGGTGTTAGTGTGATGGTGGTGTGGCTGACGGTGTTAGTGTGGTGCGGGTGTGGCTGACGGTGTTAGTGTGATGGTGGTGTGGCTGACGGTGTTAGTGTGGTGGTGGTGTGGCTGACGGTGTTAGTGTGGTGGTGGTGTGGCTGACGGTGTTAGTGTGGTGGTGGTGTGGCTGACGGTGTTAGTGTGGTGGTGGTGTGGCTGACGGTGTTAATGTGGTGGTGGTGTGGCTGACGGTGTTAATGTGGTGGTGGTGTGGCTGACGGTGTTAGTGTTGTGGTGGTGAGGTTGACGGTGTTAGGTGCTGGTGTTAATGTGGTGGTGGTGTGGCTGACGGTGTTAGTGTGGTGGTGGTGTGGCTGACGGTGTTAGTGTGGTGGTGGTGTGGCAGACGGTGTTAGTGTTGTGGTGGTATGGCTGACGGAGCTAGTGTGGTGGTGGTGTGACAGACGGTGTTAGTGTGGTGGTGGTGTGGCTGATGGTGTTAGTGTGGTGGTGGTGTGGCTGATGGTGTTAGTGTGGTGGTGATGTGGCTGACGGTGTTAGTGTGGTGGTGTGGCTGACGGTGTTAGTGTGGTGGTGGTGTGGCTGACGGTGTTAGTGTGGTGGTTTTGTGGCTGACGGTGTTAGTGTGGTGGTGGTGTGGCTGACGGTGTTAGTGTTGTGGTGGTGTGGCTGACGGTGTTAGTGTGGTGGGGGTGTGGCTGACGGTGGTACACCTGGATGCGGCACTGCAAATCCTATGGAACTTTTAAGTTAAATCGGACGTGGGAAGGTATTAACGCCACGTATAGGCATATGAAAGACGAATCTGAGGTAGCTGATTTTTTTTTTTTTTTTTTTTTTGCGTCCGTTTTTACCACAGATTTTGCTGCTTCAGTTCCCTTATCCTCCCTCGTAGGATTAAATGAAACAATAAAATCAAAGCCATTCTAATGAGAGGGATGTACTGAATGGGATCAACAAACTTATGATCAATAAAACATCTGGACCAAATCAGATATCCCAAAGTGTTTTAAATGAGGTAAAGAATTAGATTTTGAAGCTTCTACCTCAAACTTTCAACGTGTCATTGACGAATGGTAATGTGTTAAACGGATGGAGACTGGCTAAGAAAATTCCCATTTATTAAAAGAAAAGAAAAAAAGCAATAAATCCCGTCCACGAAATTACCGCCTACGTCCTTAACATCAGTAGTATGCAAGTAGTTGGAAACCATAATTAGAGATAAAGAAGTTCACCATTAACAACGAAATAATCTCATCAAACAGTCGCTGCTTAGCTTTCGGAATAATCACTCATGTCTTACCAATGTCCACGATTATTTCAATGGTAATATTGACTTGTACCGTTTAACAGAATCTGTCGAAGTTATCTACCCACATTTCCAGAAGGCATTTAGTAAAGTTCCCCATAATAGGCTTCCTTAGAAGCTTAGTGTCCTTGGTGTTATTGGCAGTGTACTTAGGTAGACTGAAAACTGGCTTAATGGATGTAAACAAATAACTGTAATTAAGAGGGAGTCAATGAATGTTACAGGCGGAAAGCCACAAGTTCAGTTTGAAGTACTAGTTAGTTTTTATAATATTTTAACAATATTGTTAGCCAAGTTTCCTGATAATAAAAAATAAAAAAAAAATAAGGCACCAGATCCACCAGAAGAAAGATATATAATTCAGGGAGATCTTGATACACTGTTCGCTTGGATTCAAACATGGCAATGGATTTTAATAATGATAATTGAAAAATACTGATTATTTGGAATAAAAATTAAATTGTTAACTACACAATGAATGACACTCACCTCGTAAACGTAAACCAAATATATATATATATATATATATATATATATATATATATATATATATATATATATATATATATATATATATATATATATATATATATATATATATATATATATATATATATATATAATTAGCAGTTGTATTGGTTGCTCAACCCCGGTCCATCTGATAAAGCAGACCCGTCGACCACAGGTATGCAATTGCCCTATAGGGTTGTCTCATAGGTTCGCTACACCGTTAATGCTGTGTCTGCTCTTAAGTGTGGCATGTACTGTGCAGTGCTTCATTATGTGTGTTTTGTGGGTGTATTCTACAAGTGGGGCACGTGTCATATGTGATTCCAACCAACCCAAATCTAAACTGGTAGCTGGGGAAGGCTGGGTGATGTCTCGGTCTAGGCTAGTTGGGTGAACCCGATCATCTCTATTTAAGGACACCTTCGATGAGTGGACGTCTGGAGGGAAGGGGAGGGGGGCTTGTAATATGTGTTGTGATCGAAGTGTTGTATTGCCCTGAGCGTGAAGTGAGTATGTAGGTGCTTCTTTTTTGCTGGTGTTGGAGTATCTGGAGGTGGGATACTGTTGTAGAAGTTTTGATAATGTTTATGTGGTGATTGTATTACGTGCCTATGTGTGTAATGTGTCTCTGCCATGCAGTGACAGTTATGTTGTGTGTTGGGACAGGCTGCTGCATAGACCTGCGTGCCTTTGATATCAATGAAGTCTCTGGCAAGGAGGACTTTAGTTTCAGAGCATAAGCAAGCTGAGGGAGTGGTTTTGATGAAACCAGAGGTGATAAGTAAAGTGCTGTACTATATGGTTTGCAAGGTTTGTAGTGAGTATTGGATGGGATAGAACCCCATGCCCGGGTGGCATTGGACATGACTAATCTAATGAATGATTTGTTGAGGAAAATGAGTGTTTCTTTTTGATGCCCAAAGTCTGGCGATGTAGTTCCCTTGAATGCATTGAGTCTGGGGGTGCAATGCCTCTTGATGTCTTGAGCGTGGTCCTTGAAGGTAGATTCGATGTCATGTATCATTCCAAGGACCTTAGTGGAAGGTGTGTGTGGCACAAGTGCATTGTTAACTATGATGTGGGGGGAGTACATGAGATTATGTTTCCTGCTGGTGATGAGTGTGGCGTTGGACTTGGCTGGGACGATCGTCAGCCTGTTACCCTTAACCCAAGTCTGCAGTGTGTTAAGGTAGTTCGGTTGCAGGGTGCTGGCTGTGTTGGCAATGTGGTGTGTGGATGTTGGATGTAATGGTGATATCAACTGCATATGAAGTAATGTTTGTGGGCAGCTGGTGTGTGAGTATATCATCCAGGTATAGGTTGACGTGTTTTATATATATATATATATATATATATATATATATATATATATATATATATATATATATATATATATATATATATATATATATATATATATATATATATATATATATATATATATATATATATATATATATATATATAGGGATGTGTCATGTCTCCATGGCTGTTCAGTCTGTATATGGATGGGATTATAAAAGAGATACAAGGTAGGGCAGTGGATGTTGCAGTGGCCCTATTGAGAGATGGCAGTGTTTGGAAACTCCCTGTAATGTTGTTTGCAGATGATATTGTGTTGTGAAGTGAAGACGAAGGGGAGCTGCAGGGCTTGGTGGATGTGTATGGGTAACTGTGTAAGAAACAGAATCTAAAGGTGAATGTAGGGAGGAGTAAAGTTATGGTCTTCGAGAGAAATGAAGTCCGTGAATATACAGTGAAGCTGTATGAGGAGGATATGGAAACTGTGAGTGCGTTTAAGTTCTTGAGTAGTGTGATGACTAGGGATGGAAGTTTAGATGGTGAAGTGCCTGAAAGGGTATAACAAGGAAGAAAGGTTGCTGGTTCCTTGAAAGCAGTGATAAGAAAGAGGGAAGTGACTGGAAGTGAGAAAGCTAGTGCATGACATGATTGTGATACCAGCTCTAACGTATGGAAGTGAAGCTTGGACCTTGTTGGAGGGACACAAGTCGACAGTGAGAGCAGCGGAAATGAGTTATTCGAGAGGAGCATGTGGAGTCACATGGAGAGACAGCCTGACAAATGAGGAAGTGGAGGAGCGTTGTGGTGTGGATGTGATAGAAGGCGTTAGGAGAAACACACTGAGGTGGCTTGGCCATGTGGAG
Organism: Coenobita brevimanus; assembly: GCF_032717465.1. Taxonomy (NCBI): domain Eukaryota; kingdom Metazoa; phylum Arthropoda; class Malacostraca; order Decapoda; family Coenobitidae; genus Coenobita; species Coenobita brevimanus. The sequence goes on along the minus strand of NC_136973.1, from coordinate 13,878,088 downwards.
CTGATGGAGAGCGAGAGACTGTTGAGGAGAGAGTATGTGAATGAGATGGAGGGGGAGAGAGGAGGGGAAGGCCAAGGATGAGATCGAGGGATGGAGTGGAGAGGTGTATGAAAGAGGATGCATGTGAGCTGGTAGCATGGCAGTGAAATGGCAAGGTACAGGGTGACATGGAGGCGATTTGTTTGTGGCCACCCATTACGGGATTAAGGCGTCAAGCAATATATATATATATATATATATATATATATATATATATATATATATATATATATATATATATATATATATATATATATATATATATATATATATATAAACAAAGGCAAAATGTATTGGGTGACGATGTAAGGAAATATATGTATTTACGAAGGACATAATTGCGAAGCCGGCATATGCATCAGAAGATTGCCGATAGAGACTGGTGTTTTAATATAGATCCCACTCAGTGTAATACTGTGAAGAAACTGACGTTATGACTTTTTGCTGAAACAGTTTTTTTTTTTTTTTTTTTTTAAACTCACACAATGACACTCCCTCGTTTGTATAAAACCACTTACCCTATACTTGATTTTTTTTTTTTTTTTTTTTTTTGTACCTGATGATCCACTTTCGTGAATGTGGCACCAGCGCACTCCTGCCGCGTGATTGGTTGGTGTGAATGTGTCCGAATTCGCCGGTTAACCATAATAAACCTTTTTATAACAGCTTCAATTTCATCCCTGGAGTATCATATTTACAAAAAACAATAGTACCTTATATTCTAATTCTCATAAATGCTGTTTTGCATTGTCATTGTACTATACAAACAGACATGAAACGAGTATGTATCTGTACTTCACCTAAACGGACAATGAATTTGAAGAAGTTGTTGCATTCCCCCCCTCCTTTTTTTTAAATAAAACGCATTTAGCTGGGTAAGTGCAAATAAAAGGTATCTTAATACTAAGGCACTTTTTATTTTTTTAATAACAGAACAGAGGAAGGAAAAACAAATGAATAAAATAAAATCCATGAACTAGATTACTGGTGTCCTCTGTTCATAAAATATCTGTAACAGTTAGACTTGAACAGCTGTAGGTTGATGTCTGGAGGGAAACAACTCTGGGGAAGCGAGTTCCAGAGAGATACAGTTCGGGGAATGAAAGAATTCTGATGGGCAGAAGTTCTGCAGCATGGCTGAGTGACATTCCAGACATGAGCGCTGCCAGCTGCCCGTGTAGCACGAGGGAAAGCATGGAGAGGTGGCACCATGGACGCAACTTCGTCTGAGCATTTGCTGTAGAAATATCTGTAAAATAACGCGAGGGAGGCAACATTCCTTCTTACTTGTAGGGGAGGTAGTTTATTACTAATAGCAAGGTTATTAATAATTCTAATAGCTTTTTTCTGAATCTTGTCTACTTGTTTTAATGCAACCTCTCCACATCCGCTCCACAAGAGTGAGCAGTATTCAAGCTGAGAGCGCACATGACTCTTATAAATTATAGCTAACTGCTCATCAGTGAAGAAGTTACGGACTCTGTACAATAATCCAAGTTTCTTTGAGGCGGTTTTAGCAAGTAATCTAACATGAGAGTTCCAGCTGAGGGCAGTGTTAAGCGAGACGCCAAGAATTTCAATACTTTTGGAAATGGGGATATTTGTAGCATTGAAGGTAACATACGATTCTGGCAATACCTGCCTATTAGTAAACTGTATATATTTAGTTTTACTACCAGTAAATGAGACAAAGTTGTTTTGTCCGGCACGCCAGCGTTAACTGAGTGGAAAGTGGAATATACATCATCTACTTTTACTCTTATTTTTCTATTGCTGAGATATGAGGAAATCAAAGGAACAAAAGAGTTTAGTCCATAGCAAGGGAGTTTGGACAACAGGGAACGGTGCCAGACTCTGTCAAAAGCTTTAGAAATATCCAGGGCTACTGCATGAGTTTCACCATGTAGGTCAACTGATTGATGGATGGCATGAGTCAGGAGATTGAGTATGTCAATGGTGGATCTTTCTTGGCAAAAACCATGTTGTCTATCACTAATTAAGTTGTTGGATTCAAGATGTTTAACTATGTGCTTATTAATTACAGTTTCAAAAACCTTACCAAGAGAAGATGTGACAGCTATTGGTCTGTAATCAGAGGGGTCAGAGGAACTTCCTTTCTTTGGAATTCGGTGGATATTGGCTTCTTTCCATGAATTAGGGAATGAAGAAGTACGTATGCATAGTCTGAAAAATTTAGCTAGAACAGACGCAAGTTCTGGGGAACACTTTCAAAATAATTGGTGGAATTCCATCTGGGCCTGGAGCTTTGTTGGTAGGTAAGTTGTCTGGGATGGATTTCATGTACCTTGTTTGTATTTTAAGTGGAACAATGTCGGGAGAGTCAAGTTCTTGTGCTGGGGCATTCTGGCTGGCTTCCTCTAAGGTAGACTTTCTGGCAAATGTACTAGCAAGGATATCTGCTTTCCTACGCGGGTCATTTGTAATGTTGCCGTCTGGAGATTTTAGTGAGGGAATGGATGATGACTTGTTAAAGTTATTATAAAAAGAATTGAGAGTTGACCAGAATATTCTATTGTCATTAGGGCTGTTAAGTAGTTCTGATGCTTGGTTTTGAAAAAGTTTGATTTAGCAAGATTTATTACAGCTTTTGCATGGTCTCCAGCAATTTTAAATTGAGAGAGTGATTCAGATGTTTTTTATTTCAAGTAATAGTTATATGCTGATGACTTTTGGGCTGTTGCTCTGGCATAGATGCTATCAAACCATTTTGGAGAGTTCGATCTTTTAGTGAACTGTTGACTTGGTATGAATAAATCCATAGCAGCTAGTATTAAATAGCAAATGTGGGACTGGGTAGAACTGACATCACTAGAGAAGAAAGACTGCCATGGAATGTCAGCAAGATAATTTCCAAATTCATTCCAGTTTGCCCTATCAAAGTGCCATCGGGTCACCCTGACAGGTTCAGAATGGGGAGGTTTGGGGGGGCTAACTAATGAGGCTTTGATGAGATTGTGGTCAGAGGATCCAAGTGGAGACAATACTTCTATCCTGTATTGATCTGGATTATTTGTCAGGAACAGATCCAAAAGATGGGCATTATGGTCAGGATTATCTGGTATTCTGGTAGGTTGCTTTACCAGTTGTGTGAGATTAAACAATTCTGCAAACAGCTCACATTCTAGACCAGCATCGTCAGTCCTAGCAGAGTGCAATAACCATTATATATATATATATATATATATATATATATATATATATATATATATATATATATATATATATATTATATTAGATAATAGTAGCATTCTAAGTAAAATAACGGTTTTGCCAGTAGTCTAGTGGTGGAAATGGGGAGGCAATGGAACAGCCGCTACAGATGCAGGCGCTCCATGGATGGAATGTTTAAACTTTATGATTAGCCTTTCTGCATTTTCCTTCAGGGCTGTCTAGCACCATACAAACTCTTCGAGTATATTCATGCAAATATTTTCATATGCATGCAAATATTTACGTGATCCATAATAAACTCTATCTTGCGAGACAACTTGTTTTTACCGCCTATCGTCCCCCCCCCTCCTCTGCAGTGGCTATTCCATTCGCCTCCCCACTTCCACCACTTTAACACTGAAAAAAACGCTAATTTTCTTTAGAATTCTACTATTATCTAATGTAACAAGTGCCTAAATACTAAGGTACCTTTTATTTGAACTTATCCAGCAAAATGCGGTTTATATATATATATATATATATATATATATATATATATATATATATATATATATATATATACAACAATAATGACAATGCAAAACAACAATAATGACAATGCAAAACAACAGTTATGAGAACTGGAATATAAGGTGCTTTTTTTTTTTTTTTTTTTTTATGGTACTTCAGGTATGAAACTGAAGCCGTTATAAAAATGTTTATTATGGTTAACCGGCGAATTCGGACACATTCACTCCAACCAATCACGCGGCAGGAGTGCGCAGGTGCCGCATTTACGAAAGTGGATCATCAGCTGGAAAACATCGAGTAAAAAAAATCGAGTATAGTGACCGAGGGATTTTCCTCGGGAAGGAAATGCCATTATTAATTTATTTAAATTTTTCCATATGCTTATTTTTGGTGTAGTTCCATCCAGACTAATATACTCAGTTTAAAAGATGCCGTTTTTAGTGGTGTCGACAAAGGAAGCTGAATTTGACCACACCAGCCAGAAAAAGTATCTAAGTTTAACAAAATCGTCATCCGGCTCAAAAAATATAACGAAAAAAACGTCCTGGGAATGGATACAAAATCAAACTACCTTATGTATTAGTGGGAAGAAGGATAGATAACGATGATGAAATAATATTGTATTTTCAACGGGCAGACCATAATGAAGTCACGTCGTCCGAGTAAGAAGACGAAACCCATTGATCGCTGGAGAATCGTCAGCCTGTGGAGGACGGGCCTTTGCTTCCAAGATATAGCTGACCGTACTGAAATAAGCTCGACCACAGTGCGTAGGTGGGTGCGGCGCTGGCAGAGGGAGGGGGGCGCATCTCTGCTCGGTTCAGGGAGCAGAATTTTCCTCCCTATGGGTCTAAATACACCACCACATCTTTCTACAATCAATTACTTACTTTGGTATATAAAGAACTGTATGAATGTGTATTACACTTACTTCCGAAAGAACTTTAAGAGTGAGTCCTACCCGCCACATTATTTATATGTCTAAGTTAAATATAAAGTTTGGTAGTCGTTACTGTTTTCTTCAACCCAATCAAGTCTGGTCCAGCATATCCGTTGACCGCAGGTAAACAACTGCCCTTAAATGTGGTGCCAACATTAACAATAACAAAGACGTCACCCTATGGAAGGAGTTAAATTGCAGTATAGTGAGTAGCGGCCTGTGCCTGGCTAGTTCAACGGGCACAATATTCCTCTTCCTGGGTCTATAGACAGATGCACGTTTCCCCACTAAACCATTCGCTGTTGATTCCATACTGACATAAAACCGTAAGGGATTGCTATGATTTTTTTTTTTTCGTTAATATAATGTATTTTTTTATTTTACAATACGGATGGCTATTACACTTACTTTTTGAAGGACATGAAAATTGAATCACATCCTCAATATTGCCTAAATTGCAGTTTTAAAACTTGGAAGGGTGCTCTGAGAGGACAGCACCACCTCAACAAAGTTTGACTTTTAACTGACCTACATTAAGATCGAATCACTTCTTTGCACTGCCACACACCCTGTATGTTCCAAGCTTTCTCCAGATCACATCAGGCACTCGTGAAATAACGCGACAACATGAACTTTGGCCCCAGACCCCGTATTTTAATGAACCTATACCATAATAAAATAAACTTTTTTTTTCCCGTCCAGATCAACACAAATGTATTTGCCATGTTTTACCCAAATATGATCAGACAGTCATCCGACAGTTTTCTAAATAGTATACATAAAAACAAATATTCGCCTGTAATTTGACTGATCATAATAGCTGGCTTTTGGTGTTGCTACCAGTACAATGAATAGGCTAAAGAAGCAATTAGATTCAGCATTCATTAATCCCGCCACTCGCCAAACCCGCCACTTGCCAACCCCGCCATTTGAAAATCCAGCAGCTCGCTAATCGCACCACTACCTAAACCCGCCATTTGCCCACTCACGATTCTCGCCACTTGACTACTTCGAGGAAACTATCTGGGTGTTGCAAGGATAAATTTTCAAAAGACGCCACCATGTCTAAAGGCTAAAAGAAATATTTTGTTAGTCATCCGTGTTGGACAAGTGCCGGGGGCAGATGTCCTCTCAGTTAGGTCGGTGCCATAAAACTAAACGGCAGTAGTGGTGAACCTGAGCGTGTGGGCTTGCCTTTGTTGCTACCTTGAATACCTTCCCTGTTCCCCCCAGGCGTTCCTCAGTTGGACCTGACGTGAAATTGTATTGGGGATAAGCGTCAGCACAGACCTCCCCCCCCCCCGTCCCCAGTTTTATGTAAGTCTCTCATAATTATAATCAGGGTAGACCTGTTTTCATACATGTGCATTGGATAATTAAGGAATAATATTTTGCTCAACAGGCTAAATACGTATTAGAAAAAAAAAGCGTTATTTGGAAAAAATTACAAGGCTAAACATATCTGTAAACGAATGTAAATTAAAAGAACACCCGTGGTGGTGAAAACCTGAGATTACACAAGTTTTTCGCTTAAATTGTCCCACAAGGAGGTGAGAACCGCTGCTAATGTGTAGTCATATAATCAAAAAAGTTCAAACAATAACTGGGTGTATTGGTTATAATCAGCAGACCACTGCATTTTGCTAAAGTGAACCACTAACATGGTCATATAGCAACAACCTTAAAGTAAATGTGATATTTAACCAGACACTATATATATTTGGGATTTTATGTTTCATAATCAAATAAGTGTGACGCATAGCATTAATATTAATTCCGCAGGATCTCTGACGTCCTGTGAGTTCTTCAAGTGTTTCATTTTTTTTTTTTTTTTTTTTTTTTTTGCCTTCCCCTCTCAAAGACATTGAGAAGGAAAATAATATTTATAACATCTGCTTCTAAGAAGTCAGTATACCTATAAGTAGTGGAAAATGACAAGGTATTTAATTATTAATGTAACAGTTTTTGATAAGCTCTATGAGTCTCAGTGTCTGTGTGCATTTTCTCATTGTTCACTTTTTCAAGAATGAATAATGTGCATTTTACTGAATTTGTAATACCGTATTTCGATTATGACCAGTATGTATGATATTAGCTGCAATATTTTTTTTTTTACCAGATGTCCCATAATATTCTTTAACCATTTACTATGTATTTGTAACAAGATGATATATGAAGTACTTCACCGACAATAATGGTTTTTGTGCAATAAATCCTTTATAATTAAAACAGTTTGATTCTGACTGCGATTATTTCAGGTGCATCATTAACTAGTCTATGTAAACAGAATAAGAGCAAGATTGGCTGGATTTTGAAAAAGAAATTCACAATGTTACGTGGAGTAGATTGTAGCACCAGTCGAGCAGGGCAGTACTCCCAAGATGGATTGAAAACTAATGACAGGAAGGGCTGGAGATCCCGTTTCATCAGCCCTCGGGACTAGTTCATGACCATCCCCCACTGCTGAACTTTTCCAGTGTTTCAGTAACAAAGAGAGTAGGCCAGCATGCTCTCCAATACAAGTTACTTTAACTGTCAACACCAAACTACATAACACACTACAGTTCCTTGTAAAAATTTTAGAAAAAAAAATGGCTTCTAATGACGAAGCCTCAGAGTCCCCAAGGGGGGCGGACCATTAAAGCCTCCACCATCTAACCCTCTCCCGGTGACGATTCAGCGAGATGCTTGACTCACTTCATATTCATTTCTTCAACATTTGTGGCCTTTGCTCTAACTTTCTCTCTGTTGAGCACCACTTTCCCTCCTCTAAACCTCACCTTCTCTTCTTACCTGAGACTCAGAGCCTAAAGCAACTGATAGCAAACCCTTTTCTGTATCTTCCTACATTCTCTACAGTATACTCATTTCAAACCAAAAGGTGGCTGTTGTGCATATGTACGCAACTACTTATCTTGCTCTCGAGTTCCTGAACTTGATGCTACTGAATTCTTTACTCTCTGGTTTCGGCTTTCCTCTCATTCTCAGACTAAATGTATCTGTGCTGTTTACATATCCCCTAATTCTACTGACTATGATAAATTCTTCGACTATCTTCTGCGATGGAACACATCCTGTCCGTTTCACCTTTCTCTGAAATCTCCATTCAAGGAGATTTACATGTTCACCACCACCTTTGGCTCTCCTCTCCTTTCACTGATCCACTTGGTGAACAAGCCTTCATCTTCTCCATCCTAAATGACGTAGAGCAGCTTGTACAGCACCCTACCTGTATCCCTGACCGCCTTGAAGCGAGTTCCAACATACTTAACCTCTTCCTTACAACTAATCCTTCTGCTTATGCTGTTAATCTTTCCTCTCCACTGGGCTTCTCCGATCACAATCTTATTCCCTCAACCTGTCCTATAGCTCCAGAACGGCTTGTGGACCCTCCAAAGAAACGTCAGTTGTGGTACTTTGGAGCTGCTGATTGGGAGGCCCGCAAACAGTACTTCTTTGATTCTCCCTGGAATGATTATTGCTTCCATGGCCGGGAGCCATCTGAGTGTGCCTCGTGCATTACGAAGGTTATACTGACGAGCATGGAAGCATACATTCCTTTCTCATATCCTTTGACTAATGCAAGAAAGCCTTGGCTTAATCACGCTTGTTCTAATGCTGTCCACAACAAGGAGAGAGCGTATAAAAGGTACCAGAACCAAACTACCCCTGAATCACGTCTTTTATATGTTTCTGCAGAGTTGTGTTAAGTCTGTTCTTCGCTCCCTAAAAATAATTTCATCTGCACCAAATGTGCTCAACTCTCCAACTCGAATTCTTCTCATTCCTTCTGGCACCTTGGCAAAAACATTTCTAATAACTTTACATCAACATCCTTCTCTCCTTTTTTCTACTCTGATGGCTCTGTAGCTATTTCTTCTACTGATAAAGCAGATCTCTTCGCTCAGACTTTCTCCTCTCCTCCACCTTAGGCGATTCCAGTGCTGCTCCTCTATCACTTTCCCTTTCTGACTTCCTCATGGGTGACATTACAATTTCTTCAGCTGATATATTTTCTGCCATCACTGGCCTCAGAACTAACAAGGCATATGGGCCTGATGGGGTTCCTCATATTGTCCACAATAACTGTGCTTTTGTGCTTACACCCTGCCTAGTTAATCTATTTTGCCTTTTTCTATGAACTTGTACCTTTCCTTCTTGCTAGTGTGACTATTCACAACTCTCTAACTATCGCCCAAATGCTTTAACATCCTGTGTCTCAAAAGTTTCCGAGTCTATTCTTAACAGAAAAATTTTAAAGCATCTTTCCTATGACAACCTTCTTTCTGATCGTCAGTATGGGTTCCGTCAGGGACGCTCTACTGGCGATATTCTCAGCTACCTTTCAGACTCTTGGTCATCCAAGTTTCGGGACTTTGGCGAAAGCTTTGCAATTGCACTTGGTGTCTGAAAGGCGTTCGTTCGAATATGGCATAAATTTTTAATTTCCAAACTGCCCTCTTACAGTTTCTATCCATCTATCTGTTCCTTCATCTATAGCTTCCTTTCTGATCGTTCTATAGCTGCTGTTGTAGACGGCGACCATTCTTCCCCTGGATCTATCAACAGTGGTGTCCCTCAAGGCTCTGTCCTATCACCAACTCGCTTCCTTTTATTCATCAGTGACCTTCTAAGCTGTACATCTAACCCTATTCACTCATATGCTGATGATTCCACCCTTCACCTTTCCATTCGGCTTCCACACTGTCCATCTCGACAGTTGCTTCAGCAAACAAGGGATGAAGCTATAGCACACCTAATGTCTGACTTGGCTTGTAACTCTGACTAGGGTAAAAATAATCTTGTTTTTAATGCATCAAAGACTCATTTCTAACGCCTATCAACCTGACAAATTCTTCCACAGGGGTACCCACTAATGTTTAATAATATCCTGCTCAATCCTGCATCATCCTTGAACAGCTTGCGGTTTCATTCTCTCGGGACTTATCTTGGAAAGATTATATTGCATCTCTTGTAAAATCTGCTTCCAAGAGATTAGGTGTGCTAAGCCAACTCCGTACCTTCTTTACCCCTGCACAGTTGTTTACTTTATACACAGGTTTTATTCACCCCTGTGAAGAGTAAACTCTCGTGTGGGGAGGCTCCCCGCATAGAGCTCTTCTCAAGAAGGTAGAGTCAAAGGCTTTTCGTCTCATTAACTCTCCTCCTCTTACTGGCTCCCTTCAACCTATGAATTTTCGCTGCACTGTTGCATCTTTATCTCTTTTCTGTCGCTTCTTCAATGGTCATTGCACCTCTGAACTGTCTGCTTGCATCCCTCCGCCTCTACGACGGGCGTGTAGCACCCATCTAACAACAAATTCTCATCCCTTTTCTGTCCAACTCTCTAATGTAAGAGTTAACCGTTACTTCCAGTCCTTCATTTATGCAAGAGGTCAACTCTGGAACTGTCTCTCTCTGTATTTCCTACTTTCTATGATCTCCAATCTTTCAAACGGAGTCTGTCCAGGCATCTCAAAATGAATAGATCTTGAATTGGCTCTCTTTTTTTATTCTTTATTTTTTATTTTTTTTTTCTTGAAGGGGACAGTTTGTGGGCTCTTGGCCTTTGGTTCCTTCTTTCTTGTATAAAGAAAGAATGAGAGTCAGAGGGGTGTTTTGAATGCTGCTAGTGAGCATATGTATTATGTTTTAACTCAATAGGTATAGTAAGACAGAAAGAATTATGTCACGTGGTTATCAGCAGGAGCCTAGTAAGGCGGTTGGGTTGTGTGGATCGCTTACCTTTACTGACGTTGATGGTGGAGTAGGCATGTGAAAAGACTAAAAAATGTCTTGCGTTTTGTTACTACTGGCAGTATTTCAAAGTCATCAGGAATGGGCAATAGAAGCTAAATGGTGTTGAAGGAAGACTACTGCATATCTTGAGAAGCTTATATGATGCTAAGAATACTTTGCTGAAATGGTGGATATAGCCTTGATTAATCCTACAAGGAGGGGCTCATGTGAAACAAATCTTTATGAGGCACTGAAGAAAGCAGTGACATTAGCACTAAAACGATGTTTTAGATAATCATGCCTACGCAATGGAAAAGTTATATATTTAGGAACTGCTCAGGCTATTTTGATTTTGCAAGAAAAAAAAAAAAAAGTAAATGTGATGTGCTGTTCTCTAGAAAATATAATACGATATTTCGGCACTTGTTCATTGTAAACATTGTTGAGGTTGTGGGAGAAAGCAAACTTGGATGCAGGAGATAAGATTTATTTTTACAAACCTCACACAGCCTCTACGGATAATAGTGTTATAGCTTTGTATATCTCCTGGTGTGCATTATGGAATCTTTAGACACAGTTAATAAAATAACAAAAGTGAATATATATAAAATTTTGCTTATCATGTCAATATTTCACATAGAATTTGAGAAATACCGGAATATAAAGCAACTATTAAACAAGGTGTAAAATATTCAAATGCCTAGTCTATCCTTGCCCTACACCACCACTATCAATGACCAAAAGGGAAGCTGGACATGGAGATTCACACTGAGCAACGATCTGTTATTAGTGGTTCGAATATTTTATAGACTGCACAAGAAACAGTGTCATCGCAGAAATATGAAATCTAGAAAAGCTTCAGACTATCATTTAAATAATGAACAACAAGTTTTCTTTCGCTGTCAGGCCTTGGACTTCTCTCCAGTTAGGGTGCAGCCACACTTATCTGTAAAATGTGATTCACAAATTGAACCAAAGCACCAGGTCAGAACCACTTCAATATCTGAATCAGAATGTTGGACCGATCCCTGGGTCTTGTTTCCTCTTGTCAGTCACATGTTTGGAACAAGTTGGTACAAGGTGTGCCTCATGCATGCATGTCTATAAAAGAGTTTCCGGATATGGAGAAATATGGCAAGTGCACCCTGCTATGTACTTAGAAGCTTTACGATATATGTCTTAATTTACTTTATCAGTTACATTGATCGAGCTGTGATAACTTTAATTCTTTGTGGCTGGAAGGAAGGTGCTGCCATATTGGTGATGACATTAATACTCATATTGCAGATGACATTCCAATCCATCACACAAGACTTAACCAGTAGCAGTGATAAGAGTTGCCAAGATATTTACTGACATGACCACCGTAGATTCAAACTACCCTCTTCAGCTGTGTTGTGAATGAATACTTTTCATGGTGCAGATGGGTGGTATTTGTTAGGTATGTAAATTACAGTGAAACTGACTAGAAGTTGCGAACAGCTACCACTGTTCACACCAATCCCGAGCTGCGCTCGTGTCTCCTAAGTGGAAAGTGTTTAATGAAGTATTATGACCATGAATGTTTAATATTTGATCTATTCATTACTTGTTTTCTGAAAGAACAGTTTAAGTGAGTGCTCTGAACTTGAGGGATATAGAGGTATCTTTACTGTAGGAGGATGCAACGAAATACCGAATGGGCGATTGTTTACCGAACTGGCACTTTTAATTGGTAACTGTTATAGGTTTTATCACCATATAGGTTTATACACACCTAGTTATCTGAAATCAGGTCAAATTTCAGTGTTTAACTATTAATTAAAAAACGGAATTCAGAGCAAAAACATGCTAAAGTTAGCAAAAGTGTTTCTCTTTTACCTCAACAACTCACCGTGGCAGACTTCTCGATTTATCCATCCATCCATCATCCAATCCTACATTGTCCCATGAGGAGCGCAGGAGCCCAGGGCTAGGTAGTTGGTCACGACATTTAAGATGAGAGTGACCAGTCTCATTCATCCCTGAGTGGCATTGCATGAGCAATCAACCTCTACCACTCCTTGGATATAAATCTTCACCGGCTTAATCCGACTGGAGTGCAATAATTACCCACTTAACCACCAGGTGCCAAAATTTGGTTATATGTTTACCACCCAGCATAGTAAATGGTTTCCTGGTGTACAGGAAACCATTTGGCTTGTCACTCCGTGTAGAGTCACCCATAGGCAGATGGAAGAGGTAAGAATGAAGGAAAGACAGAAGAGGGAGAGTAAAGTCACCCATAGGCAGAAAGATAAGGAAAGAAAGAAGGAAAGGAAGACAGAAGAGGATGGAAGGAAAGAAGGATGGAGGAGATGAAAGGGCAGACACCCGGCAGCAGCACTACATAGAGTGAGTGGATGGTGAGCAGACTTCTACTTCGTATAAATATTGATTTAACATGCAAGTACATTTATTTGCACTGTAAATCAATATTTGTGCAAAACAGAAGTCTGTCAAGGCGGGTTGGTGAGCTTAACCCCAAAACGCTGGGTTATTTTTACCACAATTGTCACGTCAGTACGGGCAGTTTCCCAGAAATCGCAGATTATGCCTGTGCCGCAATATTATTCATTGATCGCTCAGTGTAAAGAAAGTTTTCATGATAGAATGTTGGTTTTGGGGTCATTTTAAAGCTGAATAGTTGTACTTTACCACAGTATGTTCAAAAAAGGAAAACAAAGAAAATAAAAAGTCAAAATGATGAACTGAATTTATTAAACAAAGATTTTATACCTTTCTGTACAAAAACTCGAAAAAAAAAAAAAAAAGGGGGATTAATAAATCTGGTTTAAACCATGCAAAACTACAATAAATTATGTTTAGAGTGATGCATAGATTTCGGTTATTTCAGCATTTTATTACAAGCTAAAGCAAAAGACAAGAGATGCACAATTTTTTGAGTCAGCCGCATACTCTCTTCGCGACCTTTTTCTTTGATTGGTCAGTGTAAATACACTTTTTATGATACTATGCTGATTGTGGTGTTATTATGAAGTTGAATAGTTTTACTTCACCGAATTATTTTCAAAAAAGGAGAACAAAGTCAAAATGACGAGCTGAATGTAGGCGAAAACCAATAATTATATTCCTTGCCATAGAAAAGTATTCAACAAAAAGAAAAAAAAAAACTAATGAGTATATATAAATCTGCTTTAAACCATGCAAAACTACAATAAATTACCTTTAGAATGATATAAAGATTTTGGTTGTTTCTGCATTTTATTGCAGCATATTCTCTTCGCTACCTTTTTCTTTGATCGGTCAGAGTAAGTATGCATTATACGATAGGATGCTGGTTGCGGTGTTATTTTGAAGTTGAACAGCTGTGCTTTATCGCAGTATTTTTAAGAAAGGAAAACAAAGAAAATAAGAAGTCAAAATGATGAGCTGAAGTCAGACAAGAACAAAATATTTCATTCCTTGCTATGCAAAATATTCAGCAAGAATAAAGGATATATAAATCTGGTTTAAATCATGCAAAAATACTAAACCACTTTCCATCACACACAGAGCCAGCATTCCTGGACATCATGTCCGAGTCTCTTTATGACGCATAACCGCGATTTATTGTGAATATTGTTACGAAGGGAGATTTGCCAATTAGGTAGTCTCGTACCTTCGAGACGTTTCTCGTACACAAGTTCCAGTACGAGTCATCAGAGTTGCCAGTTTGCCTGTTGTTAGTGAACATAGTTATTTCGTAAGTTAAACATTCATTTATTTTTATACTCTTTTTCTTTATAATGTTTTATTTAAGTGATTGCTTGTTAAATTATGTCGTTTAAGTTCGTATGGTAAATGATTTAGTGTTATGTAATGTGAGACAGCTTTTGCATGTTTTGGTTGTCTCTGCATTGGCAACTGTTGCCCATCGAGAGTAAACACGAAGTTTCGAGAGTAATGCAAGCTTATATAAGATGAGGTAGAGATTATTACACGTTTTAGTCGGGTTTCAGGTCAGTTTGTGTGAAGTGCAGTCGGTTTTGGTGTAGTGTAGTGTCAGTGAGAGGCTGTACATCATTGGTTCTTGAGAAAACAGTGAAGTGTCAAGCATTAAGTGTGATAACTCTGAAGTGTTGTTAAGCATTAAATGCGATAGCAGTAGTAAGGTGTGCATAGCTCCAGTGCTTGTGAGAACTGTGAAGTTTGAAGGCATTAAGTGGATTTACATGGAGAATGAAGACAGTGAACTTTAAGGAGCCAGTGTTTATTTTCGCCTCTGCTGATCTTGTCTATTGCACACCTAAAGGCTGACCATAGGAAGAACAACTCACTGTGCAACGTCCTTCTTGTACTGTACTGCTGTTGGAGCCTGTGGCACTGTGGGGACTGGGACGTAACAATATTTTACTAAAGTATCTTAAAATGATGCATAAACAAGTCATCAGAATCTCTGAGGTTGGATATGAAATGACTCTGAAATGCATCACCGGGGTTAAAGACCATATTACTTATCAACTCTTCCTTTTACGAACGAAAGTATCTCCAGGTCTGTAGGTCACTGCATTGATGGATAATGACAGGAAGAAGAGAACTATTTTCTGGCACGAAAGCAGGGCGTGTTCATGTGTCTTCCCACAGCATCGACTATGGCTTTTCTCTCAAAGTGGTAACTTCTCCACTACTAGATAAACTAGACACTGTTGCATCCAAGGCATGCCTTATGGCACTATCACTGAAACCTTTTCTAGTATCCTTGGAAAGAGGCTTGGCAGGGGTGGATGATGCAATTGGCTACGGGTGGCACGGACGGAATTAGAAAAATAGGAACCTGAAGACATTGTTGTACACAGTGTGCGCAAACACTTGCGCAAAGCGCAATTACGCACCGTTGCACTCCGGTGAATATCGTTTGCGCACTGCGCACCGTACTAGACAATGCGCAATATTGTGCTTTCGCACATGAAAAGGCAGGTGCGTAAGCCAGATTTAGTTCCACTTGCACAACTTAATTTGTGCTTTCGCACCTGCCTTGCGCACCTGTCCTGTGAATTGCGCATTGCACAATCCAAGGGACACGTGGTCTTGGGAGCTTCCCGTATGTCTGGACAAGGGATGGAGGAGGCTCGGACGGGTCGCGAGAGTTCTGGATTGCTGGGGGGAGGTGGGAGAGATTTAAATAATATGTTTTAATGATTTTTTTATGGAATTACACATGCTATTGCATATCTGTACTGAATTATTAAATAATGTCTTCCAAAAAGGCAGCTAAAAGTAAAGCTGGCAACATCACAGCCTTTGTTTCCCTGTCCCTCTGCTTCGCAGCCCGCTCACTCCTATGTTTGAACTTCCACGAGTGAAGTTACAACATGACAGTATTGTGATACCAGCTCTAATGTATGGAAGTGAAGCTTTGACCTTGTCGGAGGGACAGAAGTCAAGAGTGAGAGATGTGAAAATAAATGAGCTATTTGACAGCATACACAGACTGACAAATGAGGAAGTGAAGGATCGTTGTGGTGTGGATGTGGATGTGATAGGAAGCGTTAGGAGAAACACACTGAGGTGGTTTGGTCATATAGAAAGGATGGAGAGTGAGAGACTAACGAGGAGAGCGTATGTGAGAAAGGTGGAGGGGGGGAGAGGGAGGGGGAGGCCAAGGATGAGATGGAGGGATGGACTGGAGAAATATATGAGAGAGGGGGGTGTGAGCAGGGAGCAGGGCAGTGAAATGGCAAGGGACAGGGTAACATGGAGGCGATTTATTGCTTGTCCGTGGCCAGTGGCCACCCCTTACGGGATTAAGGCATCGGGCAATAGATAGATAGATAGAATAATAATAAGTAAATGTAAGTATGCTACTTTATTTAAATATCTCAATATTTTACAGCAATTCCCACAATTATATGCAAATGGTTTGCACTAGCGCTTAGCAACATTGTGCAAAAGCTAAATATTAGAGAATATAGGAAAGTATGGAACAGTGGGTGCAAGGATTGTATGGGTGAGGATGAAAGTAGGTATACAAGCGTGGGCGATTGTATGTGTGTATGCGCCGACAGAGGACCGAGTGGCAAGAGTGAAAGATGAGTTTTGGGCGAGTGTAGAAGCATGTATGGACAAATTTGAGAGGAGCGAGATAGTACTTTTGACTGGAGACATGAATGGCAAAGTTGGGAATGTACGAGTGGATGGAGAGGTTGGTCAGTGGGGTGTGCCAGCTGAAGTAGATGGGAATGGTAGTGCTTTGGTGGACATCTGTCCTGGTAAGGGGTTGGCAATAGCTAACACCTACTTTCGGCATAAGATGATCCACAGGTATACATGGAGAGTAACGAGAAGGATGGATGGTGAACTTGTTGAACGAAAGGCAGTGATAGACTACGTGTGTATGGATGAGCGATTGAGAAGACAAATGTTGGATGCAAGAGTGTGGAGAGGGTGGGGGAATGGAGTCTAGGACCATCATTTAGTGATGGCCAAGGTAAAGCTGCAAAGAAAATGGTTGAAGAGACGAAGGGGAAGACAGGAGGAAACAGCTCCTGTGAGGAGAATGAAGAAGTTGCAAGATAGTGAGAAAATGGCAGAGTATAAGAGCATAGAGGAAGAAAGATTGGGAAGGTATGAGTTGGAGCAGATGGAAGGGGTGGAAGATGTATGTAAGATATTCACGGAAGAGAGAGGCGCAGCGTGTGAGGTGGTTTGTGGAGTAAGGAGGAGATGCAGGGGTGTGCAAGGGACAGCATGGTGGAATGATGAGGTGAAACGAGCTGTGGAGCAAAAGAAGAAGGCATATTGTGAATGACTAGCAAGTAGAGGTAGGGGAGAAGATGAGAGGGAGAAGAGAGAGGTATATGTGAGCAGGAGAAGGGAGGTGAAGAGACTGGTGAAGGCGAGTAAGATGAAAGTGGATGAAGAATTTGGGAGGAATCTGAATGTGAAATGGAGGGAGAGTAAGAAATATTTTGGAAGGAGGTAAAGAAAGTAAGGCAGTGTGAAAGGGGAAATAGTAGGGGAGTAAAAGATAGGAATAATAGATTGCTGGTGGAGAACAGAAAGAAATTGAGGAGTTGGAAGAAGCACTTTGAGGATATGTTGAATGTAGAGAGTGAGAGCAGTGCGAGTATAAGTGGTTGGGGAATGGCTGGGAGAAGGAAAGATGAGAGGAGGGCGGACGTAGTGGAAGCAATTAAGAAGATGAAGATGAGAAAGGCCCCAGGAAATGATGGAGTGTGTGGTGAAATGCTGAGGTATGGGGGTGAGATTGTTGTGGAATGGATATGGAAGTTGTGTAGATTGGCTTGGGAAGAGGGAAATGTTCCAGAGGACTGGAAATTAAGTATAATTGTTCCTTTATACAAAGGAAAAGGGGAGAGAGAAGTATGTGGTAACCATAGGGGTAGTTGCCTTCATAGTGTGACTGGAAAAATATATGGTAGAATACTAATTGATAGGGTTAGGCATATGACAGAGGAGCTAGCTGGAGAAGAATAAGGGGGATTCGGGAAGGGAAAAGGGTGTGTAGATCAGATATTTGTTCTAAGATGTTTAGTGGATAAGTATCTAGAGAAGGGAAGGAAAGTGTATGCTGCCTTCATGGACTTGGAGAAAGCTTATGACTGAATAGATTGGCAAGGTATGTGGAAGGTATTAAGAATATATGGAGTGGAGGGGAAATTGCTGAGTGCTGTGAAGAGCATGTACGAAGGAGCTAGAGCTTCGGTGCGAGTGGATGGTGAGCTGAGTTAGTTTTTTGTTCTCAATGTGGGACTGAAACAGGGTTGTGTGATGTCTCCATGGCTGTTTAATATATACATGGATGGGGTTGTAAAGGAGGTGCAAGGTAGGGCAGTGGATGTGGGGGTGGCTTTAATGAATGAGGGTGAAGTTTGGAAGATTCTGGTGTTGCTGTTTGCTGATGATACAGTATTGTTGAGTGAAGATGAATGGGAGTTGCAAGGTTTGGTGAATGAATTTGAGACAGTGTGTTGGAAGAGGAATCTGAAAGTTAATGTAAACAAGCGTAAAGTTATTGTGCTGAGAGGAATGAAATCACAGAATGTACAGTGAGGTTAGATGGTGAGGATATGGAGAACGTGAGTGCATTCAAGTACTTGGGTAGTGTGATGATTAAGGATGGAACTTTGGGGGATGAAGTGCGTGAAAGGGTACAGCAGGGAAGGAAGGTTGTTGGTTCACTGAAAGCAGTGATGAGAAATAGGGAGGTGAGTATGGAAGTTAAGAAGTCACTGCATGATAGTATTGTGATCCCTATCCTGACGTATGGAAGCGAGGCGTGGACCTGGTAAGAGGGGAACAAGTCAAGAATGAGACCACTTGAGAGGAGCATGTGGAGTGACGTGGAGGGACAGGTTGACGAATGAAGAAGTGAAGGAACGTTGTGGGGTAGATGTGGATGTGGTTGAGAAGATTAGGAGAAATACACTAAGGTGGTTTGGACATGTGGAGAGAATGGAGAATGAAAGACTGACTAAGAGGGTGTATGTAGGTGAGATGGAGGGAAGGAGAGGGAGGGGTAGACCGAGGATGAGGTGGACGGATGGAGTTGAGAGGTATATGAGGGAGGGAGGAGTGAGTTGGGGGGACGGTAGTCAAATGGTGGGTGACAGAGCGACTTGGAGGTGTTTTGTCTGCAGCCACCCTTTGCGGGATTAGGGCGTCAGGCTATAGATAGATAAATAGACACTTGCACAAATTACAAATAATAGAAAATAATAAATAAAAGTAAGTATGCTATTTTATTTAAATATCTCAATATTTTACAGTAACTCCCACAAATATATGCAAATAGTCTGCGCTTGCACTTTGCGACATTGCACAAGATAAATATTTTTCAGATTGCACACTTGCGCTTGCGCAAGGTAGTGAACTGTGGATTGCGCATTGTGCTTGTGCAAGGTCCTTCTTCGTTTGTGCAGCCTACCACTGATTTTACATCTGGCAAAGGCATGGGACAGACTGACTCTTACCTGTGTGCTATGGAGGGACTCTTTTCCTATCTTTTGGTGCCAAGATGAAATGGCGGTCAGTTCAAATGGTGACAGGTATAGCTGTTACCCAGCTGCCCTGTGGAAGCCAGATTGTGACATGTATAGATGTTACCTGGTGGATGGGGGTTAAGGAGAAATACCAGCTAACATTAGCATGTTTTTGCTCTGAATCCTAATTTTCAATTAATATTTAAATTAAGCACAGTTCTTTGACTGGATTTCAGATAATTAGATGTGCATGAACATATTGTATATGGTGAAGAAAATTATATTTTCCTACTAAAAGTGTCAATTTGGTTAGTCCATTCCAACACTGGGAACTTGTGACAAGTAGCCAGCCACCACTTCTTTCATTGATTCTTATTTGCTGGTACACAGAGCAATCATTTCCCAAGGGTACTTTTGTCTGTACTCTTACACACTGGGATGAAAGACCAGCGATTATTCCTCTGGTCACTGGACATTCTTGGAGGTCAGAAACATGCACAGAGTATGCAGGCAACACCTAAACAAAGTTGACTATGTCGCCTCAGCGTGAGTAGTGATGTCATGACCAATTAGAGGCTGTTTCAGAGTCAAGTGATTTTTCAGCAACTTGATCAATTATTTTTTCATGTATTTGCACTTTTGGTGGGGGGGGGGGAGTGGAATGGTTGGCATAGTAATTTTCTACAAATTTTTTACCTACACAAATATCCTATTGTTACGTCCTCGTCCCACACTGCCACAGGCTCCAACAGCAGTAGTTCAGTATAGGAGGGACGTTGCCCAGTGAGTTGTTCTTCCTAGAGGCAGCCTTTCAGTGTAAAACAACACAGCAGCACAGGCATTGTATATTAGCACTGGCTTCCTAGCAAACATAAAATGCATGGGCCAGTATTGCTCCAATGCTGGCACTCCGACCTTTAATATATGACCAATGATGTAAACTCTGGCTTCTGATGTTGGTCCGACTTATATCACTTATCTGTTTGCACCCCGGGTTGTATCGGTACAGTACAGGATTCGTGATGGGCCAATGATGGAAGCCTTAATCGTCCCCATTCAAGTGTAAGTAATCGGGCCAGTTTACAAGAAAGTGTGTCTGGATAGCTTGAAAATAACAGATCTTGAAATTGACTGTCTTCCTTTGAGAGAATAACATTGTAAACTTTTAAACTTTAAATGCTACTTAAAAAAAAAAAAAAAGAAGAATATTACGATTCGAACCTTTGCCCTCTGAAAGCCTACCGTACAGTCCACACATCTGACAGCTGATTTAGCGAGTGAAGTCTCTTTTACCCAAGTTACATCTATGTATACACACTGTGTTGCCAGCTCAGTATCTGCTTATGTTCCGAATTCCTGCCAAGTGAAGGAATGTCTGATATGGTACAAATTAAAGTAACTGCCTGGTGTGGAGCTCGAACCTGCATCTTCAAGACGTCAAATATGTGCATGTTACCACTGAGCCATGGACGACCTCCAGAGTCAACAGTGCAACTCTGACCACTTTTTAGATCCAGTTGTATTGTCACGAATCAATTCGCGACATTTCCCTTTTGTGAGAAGCCACGAACTATTAGTGGAAAACTCACTGTGTATCGCTCAGTTAACCGTTTCTCTCTCCATTTCGGAGTATACTTTTCAAAACATTCGTCACTTTCAAAAGTGACTGATTTAATGCACGTCACTAAGTGCTCTACTGAGCGATACAATTGTTTCTTTATCGTTCGCCCGTGCTTGCCTCAACCGTTAGCCACGCCTTCTTCCGGTGGCTTGTGCGTCCTGCCTATACATCATTTGAATTCAGTCTAGTTGTGGCTTTGACGGAGAGAGGTCCTGTGCTCCAGAAGTGTGAGAGGTCAGCTAGCACCCAAGCTCCACAGAGTACGGTTTCTCCAAACTCCCACCCCTTGGTGATACAAAGCATTCATCGTTCAGTATTTCCTTTTGTTTTCCTAGTCTTAAGAGTTTAATTAAGGTGTTTTTTTTCTAGGCGTAAGAATTTAGCTTTTGTGTGAGTGAGTGAGTGCGTCTCATTGATTTGATTTGAAATGTAACGTTAAATTTATTTTTTGTAATCAATAAATTTAACAGTTCTCTTTTCTTAAGCTTAATGTAAAGTAAAATCTTGTTTCATTTCTCCAAATTAAGCTTATTTCCCACATAGCTCCTAGCTTGCATAGACGTTTGACTATTCATAACTGGTACTTAGACCAGTCTTGCTGTATTAACTTAAAAATCCGTTGTGCCACCTAGGAGTTAAAGCATCAGCAAGAACCTGATATTATTATTAGTATTATTTATTGTCAGGGGTGAAGTAACTTTCTGCAGAGGCTAACAGTACTAATTCAGCATTTGTGAGTAATTAGTCTCTGCTGTGTACTGTTGAGAGAGTTTATAAATTCTCGTTCTTAGAGAATCGTAGCAAGTCAGCGTAAAGTAATCGTTGCTTGATGTAGCAAGACAATCATTGTCCTTGCTCTTCAATATTATTGAATATTAATATCAATTTAAATAATATTTAAGTATTTATTTTAAAAACACAGTGATATTATAAAAACCCCGTGACATGTATATCTTTTGTCAGTATACCAATGCCCCTTTAACATTAATATTGTCAATTATGATCTAGTAAGCTGAAAACAAGTTCAGTTCCACAAACACATTACCAAATTTTAGTCTTTTGTTTTATAACAAGACAGATGCCTGTGGAAAACTCTCGTCTCTGTCGAAATTTCTGTATTATATAAAATATATTTCAATTATCCAATATATATGAAAATGATCTGTGATGGATGATGTATAATTATATCACTCAATTGTTAGCTGCTTCATTGACGTGATCAGCAATACATAGATTAGGCCAACATTTTATTACCATTCTTGACCCAGTGTTCGAAAAAAGTTATATTTATTTATCCGTCCAATGCATCTTTTATATATATATATATATATATATATATATATATATATATATATATATATATATATATATATATATTATAGATAGATAGATAGACAGATAGATAGATATAGATATAGATATATGTATAATACATGTTTTACATCAATAGGCCCATTATATATATATATATATATATATATATATATATATATATATATATATATATATATATATAGGGCCAGGAATCGGTCCAGTGCATTAGTGGCCGTGTTCCCTTAGTTCCATTATATGCCAGTGTTAACCCTATTCGGTGCAACCCGTCTCATTTTTGATACACCCTAACTAATTTTTACCAATAAACTCTAGTTTGTAAGCAATGCATAGTCTTACGATTGCTTTCTTATTAAATCACTGGAAACAGAACAAATAGTGATTCTGAGCGAAAAAACTGGGTTGAAACGAGCGTTTTCTCTAAAATTAACGATTATTCCCCGTGGAGAGCGCTAAACAAAAAGAAAACGCTCGATGATGAGTGGAATATCTTGGACCTTAGCCTACGCAAGCCTAACGGTCATCAATACAGCTTCCAGACGTACGATACATTTCCTATTTTCATTAAAACTACTTTATTTTCTATGTATTATTCATTGTTCATCCTTTATGGCTCCTCATACGTAGTGAAATGGTTATTTCATGCACTAATTTTATTATCTATGTATTATTCATTGTATTTTCTCTATGACTTCTCATACCCAATGAAATGGTTGTTCGTACACATACACACAGATACACACATGTGCATTGAATTGTGCACACAGATACACACACGTGCATTGTAATGTGCACACACACACACACACACACACACACAAACCTCCCGGCTCGTGTAGGAGGCGGAGGGTTAGTTAGGCATTAATTAGGGGATGGGGTGGACGTGCTGACGGACGCAGTCATGGCCTTTACTTTCGATTATGTTGACCGACCCAGACGAAGATTACTTGGCAGAGGTAGTTGGCGATGATGATGACCTTGCCTTGGATAGAGTAGCTGAGGGCGACGATGAAGATGAGGATCAGAATGATGACATAATGGAGGAAGAAGAGTGGGTACCAGTCAGAAACAGAAAGCCACTGGTGAAAATAGATTAATCAGTTCTTTGGACCAATGCTTGAACAAACAAAATTATGACGAATTTGTCCTGCCACACGAGCTCAGGGAATATACCTGCATTTTAGAGAAACCCCAGAGAAAATCAGAAATCGGTAAGTCAATAACATGGACCAATCATACAGAAGGTAGGCATGTTGAGAAGATATTGCCCAGTGAAGGATGTTTGTTAGGAGAGGCAAGGTCGGCTAATACAGAAATAATGGCATGGGAGTTGTTTATAACATCTGATATGATTGATGGTATTGTAACCCATACTAACAATAGATTCAAGGCATAATTACCGAAATTTCTAATACTGACAGTGCTGAAATACCAACACACGTCAAGGTGACTGATGCCATAGAATTGAAAAGCTTTTTTGGCCTGCTCCATGCGAGAGGCTTGTTGGGACAAAATAAATATTGCTATAAACGTCTCCTCATGGAAAGGTTTGGTCACCCAATATTTGGAGCCGTCATGTCTGTAAAACGATTTGGTTTCTTACATGCCAACATAACTTTTGACAACATTGATACCAGACACCAGAGATGGGTACACGATCGGTTTGCAGCAATTAAGGAGCTTTCTGAACAGTTCAATAATTGTTGTTGCTCAGTGCTAGAGCCAGGTGACTTCATGACCATTGATGAAAAGTTGTATGGGTGTAGAACACAAATAGGGTTCAGACAGTACAATAAGAGCAAACCCGTACGCTACGGCCTCCTATATAAATCTATTAACTCTTACACCGCGGGCTTGTTTCCCAATGTTTTGCGTGTCCCGCGGGCATATTCGGGCTCCGACACACTCTCAAAAAATATTTGCCAAAAATCAGTTATTAGTCCTAGAATATTAAAATTACATATGCCTATGGCACATACATTCAGCTTTCTCCTGGGATGTTTGTTGAGCCTTCGTCGATTACCGTAGGACTTGTGGAGACCTCTGAAGTTGGGTAACGAAGTCTCCACTTTACACTTCCCGACAACCCGTAATATGATTACCACAGCCAGATATTAACACTATAAACACTATTCTATGATTATCAAGTAGTTTGGGATCCATACTCCCAAAAAAAAACACTGTGAAAGCAATGAAAATTATGAGCACGTCTGACCGTCACACTAGCACTAGTTCGCTCTTGGTACTCTGTCATTTATTATTCATAAAACCCCTCACGCTTTATATTTCTATTACTATATAACACATATATATATCTGCAGTCTTTATCCATAAGTTTCCTTCAGTAGTATTAGTTTATTGTCACTGAAGTCATTCAATTTTTCATTCAGTAAAATACGTAGACAGCCACGGATACACTTTCACTATTATAACCTCAAGTATTTGTACTATCTATCTATCTATCTATAGCCTGACGCCCTAATCCCGCAAAGGGTGGCCACAGACAAAACGCCTCCAAGTCGCTCTGTCACCCACCATTTGACTACCCTCCCCCCAACTCACCCCCCCTCCCTCATATACCTCTCAACTCTATCCCTCCACCTCATCCTCGGTCCACATCTCCCTCTCCCTCCCTTCACCTCACCCCCCCCTCCCTCATATACCTCTCAACTCTATCCCTCGACCTCATCCTCGGTCCACCTTTCCCTCTCCCTCCCTCCACCTCACCTACACACACCCTCTTAGTCAGTCTATCATTCTCCATTCTCTTCACATGTCCAAACCACCTCAGTGTATTTCTCCTAATCTTCTCAACCATATCCACATCCACCCCACAAAGTTCCTTCACTTCTTCATTCGTCAACCTGTCCCTCCACGTCACTCCACATGCTCCTCTCAAGGAACTCATTTCCACTGCTGTCACTCTTGACTTGTTCCCCTCTTGCAAGGTCCATGCCTCGCTTCCATACGTCAGGGTAGAAATCACAATACTATCATCAGTGACTTAACTTCCATACTCACCTCCTTATTTCTCATCACTGCTTTCAGTGTACCAACAACCTTCCTTCCCTGCTGTACCCTTTCATGCGCTTCATCCCCCAAACTTCCATCCTTACTCATCACACTACCCAAGTACTTGAAGGCACTCACATTCTCCGTATCCTCACCATCCAACCTCACTGCACATTCTGTGACTTCATTCCTCTCAGACACCATAACTTTACTTTTGTTTACATTAACTTTAAGATTCCTCCTCCTGCACACTGTCCCAAATTCATTCACCAAACCTTGCAACTCCCATTCATCTTCACTCAACAGTACTGTATCATCAGCAAACAGCAACACCGGAAGCTTCCAAATCTCACCCTCATTCATTAGAGCCACCCCCACATCCACTGCCCTACCCTGCACCTCCTTTACAACCCCATCCATGTATATATTAAACAGCCATGGAGACATCACACAACCCTGTTTCAGTCCCACATTGAGATCAAAGAACTCACTCAGCTCACCATCCACTCGCACCGTAGCCCTAGCTACCTCGTACATACTCTTCACAGCACTCAACAATTTCACCTCCACTCCATATATTCTTAATACCTTCCACATACCTCGCCTATCTATTCTGTCATAAGCTTTCTCCAAGTCCATGAAGGCAGCATACACTTTCTTGCCCGTCTCTAGATACTTCTCCACTAAACATCGTAGAACAAATATCTGATCTACACACCCTTTTCCCTTCTTAAATCTCCCTTGTTCTTCACCAACTAGCTCCTCTGTCATATGCCTAACCCTATCAATGAGTATTCTGCCATATATTTTACCAGTCACACTAAGTAGGCAAATACCCCTATGGTTACCACATACTTCTCTCTCCCCTTTTCCTTTGTATAAAGGAACAATTATACCTGATTTCCAGTCCTCGGGAACCCTTCCCTCTTCCCAAGCCAATCTACACAACTTCCATATCCACTCCACAACAATCTCACCCCCATACCTAAGCATTTCACCACACAATCCATCAACTCCTGGGGCCTTTCCCAACTTAATCTTCTTCATTGCTTCCACTACTTCCGCCCTGCTGATCTCTTCCTCCCTCCTCTCATCTCTTCTCCCAGCCATTCGCCAACCACTTATACTCGTACTGCTTTCACTTTCTACATTCAACAAATCCTCAAAGTGCTCCTTCCATCTCCTCAGTTTCTCTCTCTTCTCCACCAACAATCTATTATTCCTGACTTTCACTCCCCTACTATTTCCCCTTTCACACTTCCTTTACTTTCTTTACCTCCTTCCAAAACAATTTCTTAATCTCCCTCCATTTCACACTCAGATTCCTCCCGAACTCTTCATCCACTTTCTTTTTACTCTCCATCACCAGTCTCTTAACCTCCCTTCTCCTGCTCACATATACCTCTCTCTTCTCTCTCTCATCTTCTCCCCTACCTCTACTCGCTAACCATTCACTATATGCCTTCTTCTTTTGTTCCACAGCTCGTTTCACCTCATCATTCCACCATGCTGTCCCTTGCACACCCTTGCATCTCCTCCTCACTCCACAAACCGCCTCACACGCTGTGCCTATCTCTTCCGTGAATATCTTACATACGTCTTCCACCCCTTCCATCTGCTCTAGCTCATACCTTCCCAATCTTTCTTCCACTATGCTCTTATACTCTGTAATTTCTCACTATCTTGCAATTTCTCCACTCTTGTCACAGGAGTTGCTTCCTCCTGTCTTCCCCTTCGTCTCCTCAACTGCTTTCTTTGCAGCTCTACCTTGGCCATCACTAAGTGATGGTCCGAGACTCCATTCCTCCACCCTCTCCACACTCTTGCATCCAACACTTGTCTTCTCATTCACTCATCCACACACACGTAGTCTATCATTGCCTTTCGTTTAACAAGTTCACCATCCATCCTCCTCATTACTCTCCATGTATACCGGTGGATCATCTTATGCCGAAAGTAGGTGTTGGGTATTGCCAACCCCTTACAAGCACAGATGTCCACCAAAGCACTTCCGTTCCCACCCACGTCAGCTGGCACACCCCACTGACCAACCACTCCATCCACTCGTACATTCCCAACTTTGCCATTCATGTTTCCAATCAACAGCACTCTCTCGCTCCTCTCAAACTTGTCCATACATGCTTCTACATTCACCCAAAACTCATCTTTCACTCTTGCCACTCGATCCTCTGTCGGGGCATACACACATACAATCGCCCAGGCTTGTATACCTACTTTCATCCTCACCCATACAATCCATGCACCCACTGTTCCATACTTCCTTATATTCTCCTTCCACTTCTTGCTCATCATCAGACATACTCCCTCTCTTGCCCTCTCATTTTCATTGACTCCCGCACATATACCTAAACCATATTCCCATTCTCTCACCCTTTCACCTTTCCATTTAGTTTCAGTCAATCCACATATATCCTCTTTTGCATCCTCAAGCACCTGAACAATCTCTCTTTCACTTCATCATTCACTCCTCTCACATTCCATGTTCCCACCCTAAGAATGTTCTTTGTCCGTTCCTTAGTCGTCAACTTATGGTCCATCCGGGTCCGAGGCGCTTTATTCGTTTTTTTAGTTAGTTCTTTTTACGGGGTGGGGCACTAACCCACCACCAACCCTTTTAGTCGCCTTGTACGACAAGCAGGGATACTGGGGGAGTATTCTTGAAACCCCCCCTACCCCCAGAGGGGGTATTACTAATTACTTACATTTCTATTTACATTTTCTATTGTATTTTCAATATTTGCACTTCTATTTTACTTACACTATGTTATTCACTGTCACTTTCAGTAACAAAAAACTATATTACAGTGTTCAATCATATGTACTGTACATCCATTGCTTTCACTTGCTATTTACACATTATTTACACATTATTTTCACATTATTTTCCTTTCCCACTTGCACTTTTAGAACTGCTTCTGCCTGTGGTAATCAAAGAAGCAGGAAACACAGAGGGGAACCTGGCACTCAGCGCACTGCCAGGAGGTGCGTTTGTGCTCAGGTGTGCGTCGGGTGGTATGTGCACACACCTGGCACCTGCGGATCGCAGCCTTCCTCTTGCTCGTGGCAGGCATTTGCACCAGTCTGTGCCGATCCATGTATGCCCTCTGCTCAAGTCTGTCGGGAAGTGTTACTGGATGGCGCCTTGGAGTTACTGCTGTCACCCTACCATATCTTTCAAGCAGCTGCTGAACACAAGTCCTGGCAAACAACCTCAGGGAGAAGGACTTGGGTGGCTTGACCTTCATCTTGTACAGGATGAAGGCGTTCAGCATCGTCATGTCTATGAGATGCAGAAAAACTTTCCTGTACCACCCAGTATTCTTCCTGAGGCAGTCGATCTCTCCAATCATCATGTCGAACTTGTCCACCAGCCGCATGTTGATATCGTAGTCTAAGACAGCATCAGGTTTCCTCACAGGTTCGCCTGTCCTACGGTCGACCTTCCCACTGTCTGTCATTTAACCCTTGTGTACAGTGGTGAGCATGTGCACGACCCTCTTGTCATGCTACCGTATTGCCAGCATCTTCTCAGACTTGCGTAGCCGCACGTCTCCTCACTGCGAGGTTCCTGCCCCTGGGAATTTAGGGAAGTGGGCACAATTACTCTTGACAGTGCCGCAGGAGCCAATGCCGTGCTCTGAAAGGTATTTGGCAAGTTTTGGTGCTGTATAATAGTTGTCTGTATACAGCACATGATTCCCACCAAAATACCCTTCAAGGAGCACTTTCACTACACAGCCTGAGAAGCCAAGGGGGTGTGTTTTATCAAGATCGACAGTGCTGGCTGAATAAATGACGAAGTCAAGGATGTACCCCGTCTTACAGTCGCACAGTACAAAGAACTTGATTCCAAAGCAATGGCGTTTGCTTGGAATGTACTGCAGAAACCTAAGACGTCCTCTGAACAAAACTAAGGATTCGTCAGTGACAACCTTCTGAAAGGGGTGAAAGAATGACATAAACTTATCCTTCATTCTGCTCAGAATCTCCCGGATCTTCCAGAGTGGGTCTGTTTTGGAAGGTACATCGTTGTCGGCAAAGTGCAGGTTTCCCATGATGTTCCGGAAGCGATCTCTGGCCAAGGTGGGTGAGGGTAGTAAGGGGTCCATGGCCCAGTATCCTTCCAACTCATGCTTCTTTGAGTGTGGCATGAGAAGCATGAGGACGATGAACACATACAGTTCCTGCATTCCCAGCATGGGCCACTGTTGCATCATGGCTGCACCTGTACCACTTGCAGCAAGTTGTGATTCATACCTGTTGGTCTCATCACATATGTGCTGCATGACTTCGTCATCGAGGAAGGCCAAAAGGAAGTCCACACACTCAGCATCCTTGTCAAGAGTGAAGGCAGGCTGTATTCCTGAGGAACTCTCATCAAAATGGAGATGTTCTGGGACAAAATCGGACCCTTCCGTCCACGCGAAGGCGTCCTTTATTCCCTGTCGTGGTGGTGTAGGATGGGTGAGGGTGGAGGGTGGCTGTGAGGCAGATTTATCAGGTTCAAGGTCACTCGCACTGACCCTGGTTTGCTGTACAGCACTAGCAGCTCTTACTCTACTGGCAACTGTACTTTTATGGGTCAGGGATTTACCTCTTCTTCTACGGCCTGCCTTCACTGTTGATGCTGGTGGTGACTCCGACGACGAAGACTCCGGAGAAAATTCAGCAGAAGAAGAGGAAGAAATGAGTGAAGTGGGGCTTGGGGAACGGGGAGGTGAAGCACCTCGGGACTCATGGCGGGCTGGGTCATGCGGGGCCATTGTTCCAGGGCTAACCCGCCGCCTTTTCATTCCCTCCCCAAATTCCTTCCCTTGCTGCACTAATGGCTCCTTTCCCTTGGAGCTAGGGATAACTTGGGACACTGAAGCACTCGTACTAGTAGTTTCTGGCACGATTTCCTCACCCGGCTCATCACACGAATCCCCTGAAGGGTCAAAGTCACTATCCATCATTACCATAGATAATTCGGCTAGTTCACATTCCACTGCAGAGGCACTTAGTCCTTTCCTGCTTCCCCCACGAGTTTTTCTGGGTGTAGAGGTCACGGGGCCCTTTGCAATGGGTGCAAAAGTGGCAGAAATGGCGGGGCGCGAGTGCGACATGCTTTGACCACAGAGGAGGACAAGGAACTAAATGACGCAGCTTATCTGAGAAGGCAAGGGTTGACAGTGACAATGGGGCTGACAGCTGCCAACTTACATGATAATAAACTATTGGTAGAAAATCTCGGCAATACATAAAGAAATAGGTAGTTCCAGGTGAATATGTCACTTAGGCTTCTCCCTTCCTTTCTGATATATATTTTTATTACAGAAATAGATTACAAGGCATAATTCAAAGGGGAAATTACCGTGGGAATTTAGCGAATGAATGCATGTGAGGTTTTGTCAGGTGATAATTAGCCAATTCCTGGTGTATGCCACTATCACTTACCTTATTTTTTTTTGGTATATATTATTTTGTATAAGTATAGGGCATAGGGCTTATTTCAATGGATGAAATCTGTGGAAAAATCTGGGGGAGATTTGCTTAGCGCAGCGCGGCCGGGGAGGTGAGAGGACAGGATAATGGAGGGGAGGTAGGGAGGGGAGTCAGGAACGGGGGAAAATGGCTAAAATGTCAACAATAGATGGGAGTACAGATGAGATTTGGAGTGCTGACTAGTGTTGGACATTGGCAGTACTGATAGATGATACAAGCCACCACTTGAAAGCCCGGGATAATTCAAAATAACACAGAATCACAAAAGTGACGCCCCGCGGTATGATCCATTGCGCCCGAGCATCACGAAAGTGACGCCCCGCGGTTAAGGGGTTAATGCTGTTAGATATCCATTTACCTTTAGGACAGCTGTATATTCAGGTAAACCTTCTGGAGAGCCAGGATCACACTACAAATGCGGTACAGTCCCAACAGTGAAAGCTCTGGTAAGTCAGTTACAAGTCTCAGTCAGCTTTAGAGGTAGGATTATTAGTCTGGATAGATTGTACACCAGTATAGAGTTATTGGATTGGCTTCAAACACAAGGTATCTCAGCCTTAGGTACTATAGATTCTACCAGGAAAGGCATACCACCAGAGATAAAGGCAGTCACAGAAAGGGAAGATAGGTCATACCAAGGTTACTGGAGGAAACATGGGGAGGAAATGACACTGAGCTCCTATGTAACACCCACAAAAAGCAAAGGTAAGAAAAATGTGTTACTTCTGAGCACAGTCTCCCCTATATTAGGCGTTACCAAGGATGATGATTTGAAAAAAAACAGCTATATTTAAATTGTATGATTTCACTAAAGGAGACACTGACATTATGGATCAGAGAATAAGTTTTCATACAGTACACACTAAATCTAGAAGATGGACAGTGAATGCCCATGGCTACATTCTTGACACTGCCAGAGCAAATTCACAGACAATTTATTCATTACATAATAATCAGGACCCAAGAAAAATTGCTTCAATCTCCTATGGCTGGCAGTTAGTGAAGGCATTGTGTAATCCGCAAATTGAAAGAAGAAAAGTTCAGGCTTGTGGTTTGACCAGGAATACAATAGCTAAGATGAATCTGATGCTCGGACAGGGAGATGTAGAGGAGGCCATCCCAGAAGTAACACATGAGAACAGGTCAGGGAAGCAGTGCAAATGTCATTCATGCCTGGAGTCTATTTATGGTCCAGGATACACTCAGAGTCGCCCTAAAGTAAAATTGTCCATGAAACAATGTCAAGTATGTCACAAGCACACCTGTGATCAGCATTTAAAGTATGTATGAAATGCTATGGTAACATGCCCAATCAATGAAAGTCTTGTTTTGGAAATTAAGAATGAATATGCACGTCTGCGAATATGTATAGATTATGACTGAGTTTACATTATTACGGATTATGTTTTTATGTTTAAAAAATTTCCTTATATGATAGATGTAAATAGAGATACGGAAGGTGAGGATTTTGCAGCATAAGAATCCTCCAGCTTACTTATATTAGGTGTAAGTATAGAGTAATAAGGATGTTCGAGTGTGTAGGATCAAATACCGCCGAACAATGCATAGACTAAGAGCACAGGCATGGATAGCCCCGAGTTAATGGTTACTACTATTACTTTCGACCTGTGATGGGCTGTGGGTCACTGAGGGCCCTGTTAGTTAATTGGCACCCGTCGGGATCTTTTTAACGTACCAGGGGTCGATGCTGCAGGGGGTGGATCAGCTGAAATGAAGCATGGTCTCACAGTGGAGAGAAGGAGCTGGGGCCTGATTTACTGCTGTCTCCCTTGAAAGCACCAGGCAAGGCTCTGGACCTCACCCCTCATATCCACACTGTGCCTGTGCATTAACCAGGAAACAGCTTGTTCTCCGGTTAATAGAGATATAGGGTTTAACCAGAAAGCTACAGGCTGCTCTAAGCGATTTAGTAATCCAAGGACTGGCACGCTTCCTGGTTAAGTGTACTCGTAAGAATTTAATGGTGACCTCGCATGTACGGAGCTTTGGCTGGCGGCTGCATTTCCACTTGGTGACTACTAACAAAGAATCAAGGGACTGACTTCTGGAGAGACTGACTGGCTGACCGACAATGGTCTCAGTGATAGGCTAGTGATTGACCAGTGGGAAATTACTAATAAACTGACATCAGAAGGACAGACTGCTGAGTTGTAGGTATTTAGGGATTGACTGCCTCACTGTGTAACAATTTATATATATTGATGATATTTTGGATATAACTATACATAATTGAATGTTTGTTATTGCATTGTTCAGAATACTCCTTGGGGCGTTGCATGAGCAGATAGAGCTACCGTGCCCTTTGAATATTTGGTTAGAACTTAATATTTTTCTGTGCCCTTCAGTTTTAATTTGCAGTATTCGAATTAAAAAATTCCTAAATAATATATTTGTGACAGATTCAGCCTTCTCAAGGACCCCCTTCAGATGTAAGTAAGGAGTGAGAAGCAGGTAGACCTTTATTATACAACACACGGGCGGGCAGAACAGGAGGTAGGTAAGGCACAAGGCTGTTGATGTGGAATTTTGCAATTATTATGTCTTTTCAAGCATTTTTCGCCTGTACATCTACCGCCTTGTGCCTTATCTACCTCCTGTTGTCCTCGGCCCTTTCTTGCTCGCCATCCATTTGTATGATAAAGGTCTACCTGTTTCTCACTCCTTAGTTACACGTGAATTGGGTCCATGTAAAGGTCGAGTCTGTTTTATTCTCACGAATAAATTATATTTCACACACCAACACAATCCTCACAAACCACCACAGGCCTCACACACCAACACAGTCCTCACACACAACCACAGTCCTCACACACAACCACAGTCCTCACACAACACAGTCCTCACACACCAATACAGTCCTCACACACCACCACAGCCCTCACACACAACACAGTCCTCACACACAACACACTCCCCACACACCAATACAATCCTCACGCACCACCACAGTCCTCACACACCACCACAGTCCTTACACACCAACACAGTCCTCACACACCAAACAGTCCATACACACCAACACAATCCTCACACACCAACACAGTCCTCACACATCAACACAGTCCTCACACACCAGCACAGTCCTCACACACCAGCACAGTCCTCACACACCAGCACAGTCCTCACACACCAGCACAGTCCTCACACACCAACACAGTCCTCACACACCAGCACAGTCCTCACACATCAACACAGTCCTCACACACCAGCACAGTCCTCACACACCAACACAGTCCTCACACATCAACACAGTCCTCACACATCAACACAGTCCTCACACACCAACACAGTCCTCACACACCAGCACAGTCCTCACACACCAACACAGTCCTCACATATCAACACAGTCCTCACACACAACACACTCCCCACACACCAATACAATCCTCACGCACCACCACAGTCCTCACAACCAACACAGTCCTCACACATCAACACAGTCCTCACACACCAGCACAGTCCTCACACACCAACACAGTCCTCACACACCAGCACAGTCCTCACACACCAACACAGTCCTCACACACCAGCACAGTCCTCACACACCAACACAGTCCTCACACACCACACCAGCACAGTCCTCACATATCAACACAGTCCTCACACACCAACACAGTCCTCACACACCAGCACAGTCCTCACATATCAACACAGTCCTCACACACCAACACAGTCCTCACACACCAGCACAGTCCTCACACACCAACACAGTCCTCACACATCAACACAGTCCTCACACACCAACACAGTCCTCACACACCAACACAGTCCTCACACACCAACACAGTCCTCACACACCAACACAGTCCTCACACACCAACACAGTCCTCACACATCAACACAGTCCTCACACACCAGCACAGTCCTCACACACCAGCACAGTCCTTAAACACCAACAGAGTCCTCACACACCAGCACAGTCCTTACACACCAACACAATCCTCACACACCAACACAGTCCTCACACACCAACACAGTCCTCACACACCAACACAGTCCTCACACACCAACACTATCGTCACACACCAACACAGTCCTCACACACCAACACAGTCCTCACACACCACACACGTGTATAATTAATTAATAAGGATAATCTTTTACTTCTGTAATTCATTATTATATAATGGTAATGACATTTGAAAAATTAATGTAACCACTTTCTAAAGCGAGGAGGTTGGGGAAAGTGGTTGGTGGGATACATAACGAGTTGGGTCATCGTCCCGTATCCTGGTAACACACTTTTTTTTTAGTGTGGTTGAAACTCGCTTAGCTAAATATTATATTCAGTCATTAGAAAGAAGTATATAGTATTATCATCATCATCATCATCTACCTTCCGTTTTTAGTCCACAGCAGGACTGGACTCTTTACTTAGGGAGGTTTTAGTCAGGAAGCCCTAACCCACGGCCCTGGACGGTTGTTGACTTTATACTCGGGTTTTATTCGCCCCTGTGTAGAGCACAACTCTCATGTGTTGGGAAGGCTCCCCACACACACAGTTCTTCTCAACAGAGTGGAGTCGATGGTTTTTCGTCTCATTAACTCTCCTCTTACTGGCTCCCTTCAGACTCTGTCTCTTCGCCGCACTGTTGCATCATTGTATCTTTACTATCGCTACTTCCATCAACTAGTCTACCTAGTAGTGGAAAAAGTAAATCCACTGAAAGTGGGTTTAGGAGTTATGATGGTGAGGGAGAAAGGGAGAGTATTAGTGGTGGAGAGTGAGTGAGATAGTGGTGAGAAAATAGCGGTGGTGGTGAGACAGGGAGAGTAGGGTAGAAGGGAATGTAGTGGAGAGTGTGACGGTGGAGGGAGGGAAGGTGGTGGTGAGGGAGGAAGATAGGAGGTAGTGAGTGTGAGGGAGGAAGGGTGGTGATGATGATGAGGAAGATGTGTAAGCTATCAATTCCATGTTATGGTCGGTGTGTGTGTGTGTGTGTGTGTGTGTGTGTGTGACAACAGTAAACGGTTTATTGATAACTGCAGCCCTCAGACAGAAAATATAGCCTACAGCTTTGATATATGGCAAACATGATAAGCGTTGGTGAATGGTAAAATATTTGGCCATTTGATATTTACATTAATTCTAAATTTGATAATAGTTAAACGTGTGTGTGTGTGTGTGTGTGTGTGTGTGTGTGTGTGTGTGTGTGTGCGCGCGCGCGCGCGCGCGCACGAGTGCGGTACGATATGTTTGGTGGCGCTTACCTTGCAACGGCGCCGACGTGTCTGAATGCGTTCCTTTCACTTCGTCAAACCAATAACATTACTCAAGATTCTTTTCACGATACTACGGTCGTAACTGTGGGAAATCGCCAAGGGTTGCACCGAATAGGGTTAAGCTCACTGTCTTTACTTTCCAGATACTTACACTTAATGCCCGCCAGCTTCACTTCACTATTTTCACAAGTACCGGAGATATACAAACTTCAATAACTGCATTTACACTTAATGCTTACCAACAACACTACACTTTTCACAAGTACCAAAGATATACAAACTGCTCTGACACTGAACTACACTCAAACTGAACTGAAACTGACTGAAACTGCTCTAGTCTCTTCCCCATTCTTATATGAGCCGCCTATGTTCTAGTGTGTTCTACACTTCTCCACAGTTCTCGTGCATCCCCTTGGGGAGCAATGGTTACAACAGTTACCAACTCAAGAGACATCCAAAACATGCCAGAATTTTCTTACAGTGCATAACACTCTAAATTATTTAGCATACAAACTGAGATAAAATTACATATGGTAATTTAACAGTCACATAAACAAAATGTTACAGAGAAAAAAAGAATTAAATTTAATGTACAACTTACAAAAAACCTCCAGTCACAAATAGCAGGCTAAATGGCAACTCTAACACGTAGAGGAACTACGAGAATTATCGGGAATTCCAGCACTACCTAAGTAGCAAATCCCGCTTCTTTACACTACTTTAATAAAATTTTGACTGGAAACTCGTCTAACCACCAACAGGAAAACGAACTTTACTCTGGCCTGGCACCTGACCACATTCAAGAATGACTGACACTGTCAGGGGTCTTCTGTGCGGATTGTTTATATCTCTCCTGATTAATGCATCAGGATCATTGCATCCTCAAGGTACGTACTCTGCGATTGTGCAGGTTCCACATGTGTCCAAATCCTTTGAATAGCGATCTCTTTCACTCTGGGACTCGAATATATTAACCACTCTTCACAGGTATTGGTTTTTAGTAACACACACACACACACACACACACACACACACACACACACACACACACACACACACACACAAATAGCGGTAGCAGGCAGAGACTTGGGTAAAGAAAAAAATATCAAGTAAATGAAAGGATTAATGGAGATTGATGATAACCCATTCGTTGCCAGGGAGCACTGTTAATAGATTTAAAGCTAGCTGTAGGTAGAAAGAATAAACTCATAATACTTTGACATAATACCTAATGGTTGTTTAGTTGCATTTGGCCATAAGTATAAGTCAGTCACAGGAAGAAATAGAGGTGTGTCTCCTGGGTGGATCCAGGGTTGTTGGCAGTGGTGCCCGGCCAACACCCCTGTTTTGTCAGAGTAAGTACTGTGCATATATACAATGCATCTTTAATTGGTTATTATGTATATTTATCCCACACACACCATCCTTACCAACAAATGTTACTTAGTTTACTTTGAACAGGGGAATGTCCAGCCAACATTACTATGAAAAATGAGAAGGGTACTAAAAAATATTCCTGCCTCTACCCCTTGAGCCTCATACAGTTATATTTTTGTGAAGATCATGAAATTAACATGCAAAAGAATATAGAACAGGTACGTTTTTTCGACAGTCGTGTCAAGGAGAAACTAAACACTATAACTTCCACGCAGATGTTAGACAGACAGCTATGGATATCAGTGCACTGAACTCCGTACTTGATGCAACACAACATGAAGCCTTCATTATTTACATCAGGGAGAAGAGCTCAGTTGTAAGTAACGCTAAAATCTGGTATTGAGAGAAAATTATTATAACTTTAAAGTAAATATCATTCACCAAGGATAAACTCAGGGTTTGTTTTATGTCCCCTGTTTTCCATTATGTAGAATGATCAGGTTAATGCATCAATTAACAGAAATAAGTCTGATGATACTAAACTATAAAAGAATTATCAATTTGGTGTCTGATTGTACCATTCTTCAGAAGGACCATGGTATGTTATTAACATTAATAATATGGTCAGATGAATAACAAATGAAAATTACCATAGAGAAATATATGTTACCGGTACCTTATGTGGGTAAATTGGTAAATTTTTACAAGTGGACAATACACCCCCCATGTAGTGCAATATATTTTTCTGGCAGTTTTTGATGCGATTCGAGTGTTTTTGACCTTCATTTTTTTCGGAAATGGCTCATTTCCTCTCCTTTCCAATCATGAACCTTGACTGGACAAATAGGTGAAATCAAGCATTTTCCAAAAAAGAAAAAAATGAAGTAGAAAACAACTCAAATCACATAAAAAACCACCAGAAAAATATACTGCACTACCCGTAAACGTATCCAAATTGACAAAACCTAACCACCTAACCATGCAGACCTAACCAAGCCTAACCAAACAGACCTAACGTAACCTCACCCAACACACTAAACCTAACCAAACGTAACCTAATAACCTAACCCATCCTAGGGGAATGCTTACTCTAGAGATACGATGGTCCAGGATGAGGGTCTTCTGGGTCATCGTTGTCTTCCAGGGGTAGGCCACTTCAAACACGTGATAATAACGTCGTGGTGCCAGAACTTCTGAATCCAGTGGTTTATGAACAATGTAATTTGCCAAGCAGGATGGTGTGTGCTGTCCAAAAAAGTTTATTTGTAGTCAGAAACACAAAACTACACTGGACCCGTTTCTTGGTATTTGCGTACTTTTTGTACCGACCACAGTACAACTATGTTTGTCTTTTCTAAATTTACATGTTTCCTGACAATCTGGGCAATAAACTTCTGAAGGTAATACACCGTGTCTTCTAAAAAACTCAGTGGCCTCCTCAGGTTGCAAGTGGAAATGCTTAATCACCCTTAAATAATCTATATCACACCCGGGACACACAGCATGTCTTTCTTCTTCAGAGGCCATATCGAGAAGGATTTGAATTTTCCATCCAGAAAGAATCAGAGACCGCGCTTCAAAATCATTGGTAGAATACTGTACCATCAAGTGACCTAAAGTAGGCCTATGAGTAAGTGATACAGACCTAAGAGACGCATGCGCAGTCGAAGGGAAGAGAAACACACGTACGAACGCACGCATTTTTTTAACCAGAGTTGCCGAGTGATCCAAGGTAGGTTTTTAGAATTTTAAATTAAATTCATTATCTCTGAAAATATCAATTCCGAATGGGGTTATGGGGGTTCATTATCATCCTTAGGGAGTATACTATATGTTATTGGTGCTAATATTCCTGAACCGTGTATCGTCCACTTGTAAAATAATACTGGTAAATAAATAGAGAGTAGTTTGTAAAATAAAGAAAAAGCAGCCATACCCAGACCGATACAGTATACCATGGGAGAGATTTCTATAATAGGAGCCGTTCTTACTATAACAGCAGGTATTGGTATGAGCAAGAAACTGGGTCTTGTGCATCATTTCTAGGACTCTGAGAAATGGAAATTTTAAAATTATATGTCGCTCTACCATCCAGTCCTTTACTACCCTTGCTAAATGGTATGCGTGAGAGTGAACACTTGATCTACCCTAAGAAGTATTAGTTGAGTCGTAAATCCCAACGATCCCTCGGATATAAACCATTATGGTCCGCATCCGTTTGAAGTGCGTTAACAATCTTGATCACCAGGCGTCCATTTCGTTATATGGTAACTACCCACCTTGTAACTGGTTTAATGGGCTAAAAGAAACCATTCAGCTTTCCACTCAATGAAGAGTCACCTGAATGTTGTGCTTCCTCATGTAAGTGAATGCTGGGCTCCCCTACTTCCCACAAAATTTGAACTACACGTGAACTCTCACTTT
Organism: Coenobita brevimanus; assembly: GCF_032717465.1. Lineage (NCBI taxonomy): Eukaryota > Metazoa > Arthropoda > Malacostraca > Decapoda > Coenobitidae > Coenobita > Coenobita brevimanus. Next base: position 13,838,190 of record NC_136973.1, on the reverse strand, counting down.
GGTTAAACTATAATTGGGCTGTGCAGTGCATTTTTTGGTAATTTTGCTTTACAAGTAGTAGATAATATAAAAAGAGTAAACAAAAGTGTGAATCACATATTTACTTACAATCTTAACCTGGAGACATTAAGAAAGCCTTATTTAATCTAAGAAAGCAAAAAGTTAAAGTGCCAAAGTGGATCAAGCATTTAAGTACAAAGTGCAAAGATAAGCTTATATAAATGACTAGAGAAGACAATTTAATTTTTAAAAATTATCAAAAGGTACTATTGCGGACACAATTATTGTACAGTTGCCTCCCAAAGTTCCTTTCTTCTAAAAACAGCTCCCGTCAGATGTGGCACCATCGCAGTAGTAGTATAAACACGTATCTGTGAATGAACGATAAGTCGCACTAGAACAACAAACGTGAATGGGGAGTGTTTATGCCAGACGACATAGCAAATAAATACAGGAGTAACAGACACATAACCAATGATAATGTTCGTATCTATTGTTTAATACATAATATTAATAGGAATGTTAATGTAAAATCAAAACAGAAATACATCATGAAGGTTGTCACAGGTATAGTAATCATACCTCAGCCACGCTTAGCAAACCGTATTAAATGTGAAATCTGGGGTGTTAGGTCTGTCTCATGGATCTCGCTCGGAACCTCTCATGAATCACAGAACATAGTATACTACACTACTGGAATAATACAGCTTTCTGATATTGTTGGAAAGTAATAATTGACCATGGTTATGGTTTCCAATAAAACAAGTGGGTTTCTGAAGGATATATCAGATAAGGTGTAATTGGCCATGTTAACCTTGAAATGTCTTAACATCATTAGATACGGATGGTTATCAGACAACATAATATAAAGGTTATCATCAGATACCACATAAAAATCTTGAACAGCTGGACGGACGGCGTCGGTAAGTTCGTATTCGCTTCCGCTTTCCTAGTTCTCTTTAAATTCCTCTTACCTGAGTAATCAATGCTTCCTCCTGTATGCATATATTTCCATTATTATATCCCTTGTTACGTACCCCATATGATATTATTACCGTTTTAATGTCTCTTATCGAGTGGTATCTGAAGCCTCATGGCTCACTTACCTTTCGTCATATTAGAAATGTCGGATAGTGATTCGAACTATTTTGCTCTGATGTGATAACCCTTCAGTAGTATGTGATAAATATGTTCCTACCCATACAGAGTTATTTATTCCCCTTTCATGTTATATTGCTTTGGTGATATATTAGTAATATACTGTATGCGTATCATCACGTTTCCACATGTTTTACTATTCAGCAAGGTTTCCGAGCTGTCCCACAGCGAGATCCAGAAACAGACTTAACACCCCAGATTCCACATTAAGGTTTGGTAAAGGTGGCTGAGGTATGATGACTATACCTGCAACAACCTTCATGATATATTTTTGATATCATTATGCTTGTATTTCCATTCCTGTTGCTATTTTGTATTAATGAATACATACTAACATTAGTGTTAACTTTGGTTATGTGTTCATTACTCCTGTATTTATTCACTATTATGATGTCTGGCTTACCCGCCACTCGCGTCTGTCATCATATACGCTACTACTGCGACGTTTCCGTTACTACCGCGACGGTGCCACATCTTGCAGGGAGGTACAACATGGCGAAAGGAACTTTAGGAGGCAACTGTACCGCAGTTCTTTATAAGGTATAAAATATATAAAACCAAGAAAAAATAAGAAAAAATAAATATAAAATATAAAATAATAATTATATATATATATATATATATATATATATATATATATCTATATATATATGTGTGTGTGTGTGTGTGTGTGTGTGTGTGTGTGTGTGTACACCCTCAATCCAAAGTTTCTGAACCCCCCTTGGCGTGAGAGCGGTCGAAGCCAGGGATGTGGAATGGCCAGGCGAACGGACGGTGGTTGAGGAGACGAAACCACGCCCCCAAACACCGTCACTACCACTACTCTCTCTCTCTCTCTCTCTCTCTTTCTTTTTGATTGTATTATTACCACCGCCAAAGAAGGTTATGTGTTTGCCTGTGTCTGTTTGTTTGTTTGTTTGTTTGTTTGTCTCTGTCCGCGAGAAAGGGCCAGTCACCCCTTGGAGGAGGTATGCGTGTTCCGAGTCCCGTCTAATAACCATCATCATCATCATCATCATTCATTATTACTATCATCATCATCATTATTATTATTATTATTATTATTATTATTATTGTTATTATTATATATATTATTATTATATTTATTATTATTAGTAATATTAGTATTATATTTGCTACATCCTTACACACAACGAATAACATCACCGACATAGTAATGCAGGTAGAAGTGAAAGAGGAACGGACCAATGAAAGAGCCAGTGCTGGAGAACACAGTTTAGAATGTGAGTTGGGTATGGCATTTCGGAACAAAATCTGGGGGAAGGTATGATAACATCTATGTTATTTGAAGCCTATGCAACTGTTCTAGAAGCAGTTGCATGTTGAGACACTGTTTTCAATACTATTTCAGTAGGTTTGATAGGAAAGTGAGGTTTGTTAGCTGCATCTGAACTTTTCTCTCATGTCTGACGACGATAGTGATGAACTAGTGTGTAACTGCTTGTCATACCCTCACCAACCTCCAGTCCCTCCCCAGTTACCCCTCCCCCTGTCCTTCCCACTATGGAAGATTCAACACTGGTTCAACCCTTCTGTTTTGAATCTTTTCATTACAATCGAAGCACTGGACCTTTTTTGTATAAGTGCCGGAGAAAGCACAGACCACATAGACAGACTCGGAGGATCACCTGAGGAAGCATCACCGAAGTTTACGCAGAATAAGGTGAGGTTCCAGTTTCATTAATATGTTGCTTCAATATTTAGTGTAATAAACATGACGCACTATCATTGTTGACAAGATTATAGTAATAGGCATTATATATATTGCTAATATTACATGCTTCGTGTGATTTCATATTATTTTTGTTATAGCTTAAGATGAAAATGAACAAATTATCATGATGTGATAAATTATGAGTTAACGTTGGGCTGTTATTCCGCATGAAAACTCATAGAACTGGTGATGAGACTGTTGTGAGTGAGCTAATCCTGTTTAACACACTAACCAACGTTTCAGTTTCCATAGTAACCTCTTCACTCCTATTACAAGTCCCTGACCTTGCCTTATCGGGCAGTTAATCTGGGAAGTTGAGTTTGGTGTGAGGGAAGTGGAGAATAGTGAAGGAATTTATTTGGGAGATAAAGTGTGATGTGAGGGATAACCTTATCTCCATACTTCCCAGGATCCATTGTTACGCGAGTGCACACAACAACCTTGGTTGAAGCTCTCACAACACTTCTCGAGTGTCAGTATCATTTCTGAGTATATATATATATTTTTTTTCGCCGTGTGTGGTGTGTGTGTGTGTGGTGTGTGTGGGTTGGTGTGGGTGTGGGGGTGGGGGTGTGGGGGTGTGGAGGTGGGTGGGGGTGTGGGGGTGGGGGTATGGGTGTGTGGGTGTGTGGGTTTGGGTGAGTGTGTGGGTGTGGGGGGTGTGGGGGGTGGGGGGTGTGGAGGTGGGTGTGGGGGGGTGGGGGTGGGGGTGGGGTGTGTGGGTGTATGTTTCTTTGTCCGGGTTCTTGTTGTTTTCGTGTGTGTGTGTGTGTGTGTGTGTGTGTGTGTGTGCGCGCGCGTGTGTGTGTGTGTGATTGTGTGTGTGTGAATATGTGTGTGTGTGTGTGTGTGAATATGTGTGTGTGAAAATGTGTGTGTGTGAAAATGTGTGTGTGAAAATGTGTGTGTGTGAAAATGTGTGTGTGAATATGTGTGTGTGTGTGTGTGTGTGTGTGTGAATATGTGTGTGTGTGAATATGTGTGTCAATATGTGTGTGTGTGTGTGTGTGTGAATATGTGTGTGTGTGTGTGTGTGTGTGTGTGTGTGTGTGAATATGTGTGTGTGTGAATATGTGTGTGTGTGTGAATATGTGTAGGTGTGTGTGTGTGTGTGTGTGTGAATATGTGTAGGTGTGTGTGTGTGTGTGTGTGTGTGTGTGTGTGTGTGAATATGTGTGTGCATGTGTGTGTGTGTGTGTGTGTGTGTGTGTGTGTGTGTGAATATGTGTAGGTGTGTGTGTGTGTGTGTGTGTGTGGTTGTGTGTGTGTGTGTGTTTGAATATGTGTAGGTGTGTGTGTGTGTGTGTGTGTGTGAATATGTGTAGGTGTGTGTGTGTGTGTGTGTGTGTGTGTGTGAATGTGTGTAGGTGTGTGTGTGTGTGTGTGTGTGTGTGTGTGTGTGTGAATACGTGTAGGTGTGTGTGTGTGTGTGTGTGTGTGTGTGTGTGTGTGAATATGTGTAGGTGTGTGTGTGTGTGTGTGTGTGTGTGTGTGTGTGAATATGTGTAGGTGTGTGTGTGTGTGTGAATATGTGTAGGTGTGTGTGTGTGTGTGAATATGTGTAGGTGTGTGTGTGTGTGTGAATATGTGTAGGTGTGTGTGTGTGTGTGTGTGAATATGTGTAGGTGTGTGTGTGTGTGTGTGTGTGTGAGAATATGTGTAGGTGTGTGTGTGTGTGTGTGAGAATATGTGTAGGTGTGTGTGTGTGTGTGTGAGAATATGTGTAGGTGTGTTTTTGTGTTTGTGAATGAGAGGTATCGTTTTTCCCACAGTCGTTCCTTTACATTACCTGGCTTAACGAAATAAAAACTCCTATCTAAATGACCCCCTAACAATATATAATGGTAAATACACACTTCTTGCATAGTTATGTTTGTAACTCATCTTCGCAATTAGTGAGTATCTATCCTTGATAATAAACACGTCTGATTGATTATTTTATGATTTGGCCTACATTTTAGCGTAACAACTTTGACTAACAACTTTTTACTGTATGTTACATATTGTTTATCATTATCTTGACACAGATGCTTATATTTGGAGGTAAGTCTTGATACTCGTGTTGATGCTACTATATGGTATTGCTTCAACAGTTATGGACGTTCAGGGTAGACGACGTGGCTTACGTTCACCAAACATTCGAGCAAATCGTCCAGAGGTCATATGCCAAAGAAGTCAGATAGTTGGCCGCTATCAAGCTGGAATGTCAATAAACGAAATCAGCCGCGTTATGGGTATCAGTAAGAACACAGTGAGATTATGGATACGTAGATATGAAGAGGAGGGACACGTGACGACTAGATCGAGGTCAGGGCGGCCTCGGGTGACCACACCTGATGAAGACGAAAGGCTCGCTGTCGCTGCCAGGCAAGCTCCAAAGAAAACAGCAGTCACGTTGACACACGAACTACAGCTACAGTGTCACCCTGTGACAACGAGACGTCGCCTTCATGAGGTGGGGCTGCACTGCTACACTGCAGCAGAAAAGGAGAAACTGAGTCAACAACATAAGGAGACACGACTAAGATTCGCTCAGCGATACAGGCAGTATGGTGTGGACTTCTGGCAGAACGTGATTTTTACGGATGAAAAATCATTTCAAAGTGTGGCAACAACTGGGAAACACTGCTGGCGATTGGCAAACACTCGTTATGATGCCATAAACATTACCGAGAGAGCAAGAAGTGGGAGGTTGTCAGTGTCTTGTTATGGTTGGATGTGGGCAGCAGGCCCAGGAGAGTTGGTGACCATTGACGATTATCTTAATGCTGAAGAATACATAAATATTTTGGAAACTTCGCTCTTGCCATCAGTCCGTGCATATGCCATCCCGGAACCAAACGACATCATACTTGTCTGAGACCGCTCCCCAATTCATACCAGCAACGCAGTGATGAACTGGTTCCGTCAACACCCAGAGTTTCACCTTATTGACTGGCCTTCTAAGGGGTGTGACATGAACCACATAGAAAACTTGTGGGGGATTATGGTCGAAGACTGGGAGGTTCGTGACATCACCAGGGATGCCGTAGAAATGAAGACGAGAGAGGTGTGGGAGAGCATCAGACGTCGTCCAAACATCTGTACTAACTTGGTGAATTCCATGCCTTCCCGCCTGCAGGCTGTTATTGAGGCCCAGGGGGGATGGACAAGGTATTAAGACCTTGTGATCTGTAATAAAATAGAAAGTTTAATTGACGCCCTTTTCTTCCATACCTTATGGTTTTCATGTGGTGGCTACAAACAAAGAATATGACTTTTCGAACATTACAGACAATATATGAATAAGTGATGTGTATAATCTAGTTCATCACTATCGTCGTCAAACATGATGAGAGAAAAGTTCAGATGCAGCTAACAAACCTCACATTCCTATCAAACCTACTGAAATAGTATTGAAAACAGTGTCTCAACATGCAACTGCTTCTAGAACAGTTGCATAGGCTTCAAATAACATAGATGTTATCATACCTTTCCCCAGATTTTGTTCCGAAATGCCATACCCAACTCACATTCTAAACTGTGTTCTCCAGCACTGGCTCTTTCATTGGTCCGTTCCTCTTTCACTTCTACCTGCATTACTATGTCGGTGATGTTATTCGTTGTGTGTAAGGATGTAGCAAATATAATACTAATATTACTAATAATAATAAATATAATAATAATATATATAATAATAACAATTAATAATAATAATAATAATAATAATAATAATAATAATGATGATGATAATAATAATGAATGATGATGATGATGATGATGATGATGATGGTTATTAGACGGGACTCGGAACACGCATACCTTCTCCAAGGGGTGACTGGTCCTTTCTCGCGGACAAAGAGACAAACAAACAAACAAACAAACAAACAAACAAACAGACACAGGCAAACAAATAACCTTCGTTGGCGGTTGTAATAATACAATCAAAAAGAAAGAGAGAGAGAGAGACAGAGACAGAGACAGAGACAGACAGAGACAGACAGAGAGAGAGAGAGAGAGAGAGTAGTGGTAGTGACGGTGTTAATAATAATTATAATAATAATAATAATAATGATGATGATGATGATGATCATAATGATGATCATAATGATAATGATTATAATGATGATGATGATTGTTATTAGACGGGACTCTGACAACGCATACCTCCTCCAAGGAGTGACTGGCCCTTTCTCGCGGACAAAGAGACAAACAAACAAACAAACAGACACAGGCAAACACATAACCTTCTTTGGCGGTGGTAATAATACAATCAAAGAGAGAGAGAGAGAGAGAGAGTAGTGGTAGTGACGGTGTTTGGGGGCGTGGTTTCGTCTCCTCAACCACTGTCCGTTCGCCTGGCCATTCCACATCCCTGGCTTCGACCGCTCTCACGCCAAGGGGGGTTCAGAAACTTTGGATTGAGGGTGTACGTGTGCATGAAAGTGTATCTGTATGTATGCATGGAAGTGTATATATATATATATATATATATATATATATATATATATATATATATATATATATATATATATATATATATTTGTTAGGAATAGACTGTAGCACCAGTCGAGCAGGGCAGTACTCCCGAGGTGGATGGAAAGCTGATGACAGGGAGTGCTGGAGCTCCCGTTTCATCAGCCCTCAGGACTAGTTCCTGACCATCCCCCTTTACTGAACTTTTTTAGTGTCTCAGTTACACAGAGAGTAGGCCAGCATGCTCTCCAGTACAAATTTCTCTAACTATCTACACCAAACTACATACACAATACACACTACACTTCCTATTCAAAATTCAACAATAATGGCGTCTCTTCACCAAGCCTCGGAGTCCCCAGGGGGGGGGGACCATAAATGCCCCCACCATCCGCCCCTCTCCCGGTGACGACTCGAGGTGCCTGGAACCACTGTCTCACTCTCTTCTTCTTCATTTCTGCAACATTCGCAGCCTTTCCTCTAACTTTCGCTCTGTTGAGCACCACCTCTCCTCCTCTAAACCTCACCTTCTTTTTCTAACGGAGACTCAGCTGTCTGAGGCAACTGACAGCAAACCCTTTTCTGTATCCTTCTACTTTCTCTATACTCATTTCAAAGCCAAAAGTGGCTGTTGTGTATATACTGTATACGCAACGACTTATCTTGCTCTCGTGTTCCTGAACTCGATTCTTCTGAATTCTCTACACTCTGGCTTCGGCTTTCCTGTCATTCTCTGACTAAATATATCTGTGCTGTTTACTTATCCCCTAATTTTACTGACTATCAAAAATTCTTCGACTATCTTACTTCTACGATGGAACACATTCTATCCATTTCTCCTTTCTCTGAAATCTCCATTCTAGGAGATTTCAATGTTCACCACCACCTTTGGCTCTCCTCTCCTTTCACGGATCCACCTGGTGAACAAGCCTACATCTTTTCTATCCTTAATGACCTAGAGCAGCTTGTACAGCACCCTACCTGTATCCCTGACCGCCTTGGAGAGAGCTCCAACATACGTGACCTCTTCCTCACAACTAATCCTTCTGCTTACACTGTTAATCTTTTCTCTCCGTTGGGCTCCTCCGATCACAACCTTATTACCTTAACCTGTCCTATCACTCTGGTACGGCCTGTGGACCCTCCAGGGAAACGTCGTCTGTGCCATTTTGGAGCCGGAGACTGGGAGGCCCTGAGGCAGTACTTCTTTGATTTTCCCTGGAATGATTATTGCTTCCATGGCCAGGAGCCATCAGAGTGTGCCTTGCGCATTACGGAGGTTATTCTCTCGGGCATGGAAGCATACATTCCTTTCTCATACCCTTTGACTAACGCAAGAAAGTCTTGGTTTAATCACGCTTGTTCTAATGCTGTCCGCAACAAGGAGAGGGCCTACAAAAGGTACCGGAGCCAACCCACCCCTGAATCACATCATCTTTACGTTTCTGCCCGGAATCGTGCTAAGTCTGTTCTTCGCCCTACTAAAAATATTTTCATCCATACTAAATGCTCTCAACTCTCCAACTGGAATTCTTCCCGCTCCTTCTGACACCTTGCCAAAAATCTTTCTAACAACTTTACCTCATCATCCTTCCCTCCTCTTTTCTACTCTGATGGTTCTGTAGCTATTTCTTCTACTGATAAAGCAGATCTCTTCGCACAGACTTTCTCCTCCAATTCCACCTTAGACGATTCCGGTGCTGTTCCTCCATCACTTCCCCCCTCTGACTTCCTCATGGCTGACATTAAAATTTCTTCAGTTGATGTATTTTCTGCCATCACCGGCCTCAGTACTAGCAAGGCATATGGGCCTGATGGGGTCCCTCCTGTTGTTCTCAAGAACTGTGCTTCTGTGCTTACACCCTGCCTAGGCAAACTCTTTCGCCTTTGTCTGTCAACTTGTACCTTTCCTCCTTGCTGGAAGTTTGCTCTCATTCAGCCAGTCCCAAAGAAGGGTGACCACTCCCAACCCTTCAACTATCGTCCAATTGCTTTAACGTCCTGTATTTCAAAAGTTTTCGAGTCAATTCTCAATAGAAAAATTTTATGGCATCTTCCTATCACAACCTTCTTTCCGATCGTCAGTGCGGGTTCCGCCAAGGACGCTCCACTGGCGATCTTCTCACCTACCTTTCAGACTCCTGGTCATCCTCCTTTCGGGACTTTGGCGAAAGCTTTGCCATTGCACTTGACATCTCAAAGGCTTTCGATCGAGTCTGGCATAAATCTTTAATTTCCAAACTGCCCTCCTACGGTTTCTATCCTCCTATCTGTGCCTTCATCGCTAGCTTCCTTTCTGGTCGTTCTATAGCCGCTGTTGTAGACGGCCATCGTTCTCCTAGATCTATCAACAGTAGTGTTCCTCAGGGCTCTGTCCTATCACCAACTCTCTTCCTTTTGTTCATCAATGATCTTCTAAGCTGTACATCTAACCCTATTAACTCATACGCTGATGACTCCACCCTTCACCTTTCCATTCGGTTCCCGCAACGCCCATCTCAACAGTTACTTCAACAAACAAGGGATGAGGCTATGGCACACCTAATGTCTGACTTGGCTCGTATCTCTGACTGGGGTAAAAATAATATGGTTGTTTTTAATGCATCTAAGACTCAGTTCTTACACCTATCAACCCGACAAAATCTTCCACAGGTATACCCAGTAATGTTTAATAATATTCAGCTTAATCCTGCATCATCCTTTAACATGCTTGGGGTTTCATTTACTCGGGACTTATCTTGGAAAGATCATATTACATCTCTTGTAAAATCTGCTTCCAAGAGATTGGGTGTGCTAAGCCGACTCTGCTCTTTCTTTACCCCTGCACAATTGTTGACTCTATACAGGGGTTTTATCTGCCCCTGTGTGGAGTACAACTCTCATGTGTGGGGAGGCTCCCCATATACAGCTCTTCTCAATAGGGTGGAGTCAAAGGCTTTTCGTCTCATTAACTCTCCTCCTCTTACTGACTCCCTTCAACCTCTGTCTCTTCGCCGCACTGTTGCATCTTTATCTCTTTTCTGTCGCTACTTTAATGGTCACTGCTTCTCTGAACTGTCTGCTTGCATTCCTTCACCTCTACGATGGGCGCGTAGCACCCGTCTGGCAGCAAACTCTCATCCCTTTTCTGTCCAACTCTCTAATGCAAGAGTTAACCGTTACTCCCAGTCTTTCATTTATGCAACAGGTCAGCTCTGGAACTGTCTCCCTCGTTCTGTGTTTCCTGCTGCCTATGATCTCCAGTCTTTCAAACGCAGTGTGTCCGGGCATCTCAAAATGATCGGAGCTTGAATTTGGCTCTCTATTGTATTTTGTTTTTCTCTTGGAGGGAACTGTTACTGCGGGCTCATGACCTTTGGTTCCTTCTTCCTCGTGTATATATATATATATATATATATATATATATATATATATATATATATATATATATATATATATATATATATATATATATATATATATATATACACGGCCTTAATGACCAGAGGTTTCGGCCCCAATGGTTGATAGGCCAGGAAAAAAAAAAGTACCACAGCCTTACGTTAAATACCAAAAGTTTGAGCAATGACTTTCGAATTCCAACCTGTGATCATCAGAACCCTTTAAACTTCTCAGAATATTGTACAAACATTTCATAATTGTTCAAACAAAAAGTGGATCTCTGTTGCTACTAACCCTAGCAGGTCTCCGTAATGACCTAGCGAGAAAATAGTTCAGTGAATGTGACTTAGTGAAACGAAATATTTAGCTTTGTAGTTGGGATTATATCAAGAGGAAGCTTCTTGAATAGCGTAGGGATAAATATGATTCTAGAGAGCTTGATATAAAGGCATCCTACACGAACTGTCAGTCACCAAAGTATTCAGGAGGTAACATTATTGTTTTCCAGATTTCATTAAGACTGTATATTTTTCCATTTTCCCTTTTCGACAGCATTTTAGTACCTATTTTTGCCATATCAACGAGCGGGGGGGGGGGGAGGGAGTCAAGACCAGTGTGCAATCCTGACTGTGTGGCTCAATTGCTCATTCACTCACTGCACTATTTTGAAAGTTTGGTCAAGGTCTTAGGCTTGTAAGTATGTGCTGAGAGGTAGAGGATATTGGTGGTGTGTGTGATTTAAGTCTGGGGGGCATCTGGGTGTGTCTGAGTTGCGTGTGATGTGCATCTAGTTGACCGCTTACCTGCGTCGATCTATCTATCTATCTACATATCTATCTGTCTATCTATCTATCTAAATATATATAAATATATATATCTATCTATATATATATATATATATATAAATATATATATATATATATATCTATATATATATATAAAGTCATCATCAACCATTACCAGTCCACTGCTGAACAAATGCCTCCCCCAACCTTGTCCACGAATTCCTTGACTGAGCCAATTTTTGCCATGTTTTCCCTGCAAATTTCTCTGTCTCATCTCTCTACCGCTCTTCTGGCCTTCTTCAGCTACGCTTACATCTCTTGGAGTCCAGTAAGTCAGCCTCTTGCTCTATCGGTTATCCCTTATTCTTGCCACATAGCCCACCCATCACCATTTCTGTTCTTTTATAACTTCTGTAATATCTTTGACTTTAGTCTGCTCCCTCACTCAAGCTGATCTTTTCTTGTCTCTTAAATATATTCCCAACACTGATATATCCATTGCTGTCTGAGAACGGAGTACTTTATTTTCCATCGATTTTGTCAGTTTCCAGGTCTCAAATCCATACGTCATAGCTGGAATTATACATGCGTTATATACTTTTCGTTTCCTACAAACTGGCAAGCTACTTTTCCTAATATCTCTGTGTTTATGAAAAACTTTAAAATCAACTGTAACATATCTTTTTATTTAGCTATCCTGATCTTTCGTTAATATATATATATATATATATATATATATATATATATATATATATATGTGTGTGTGTGTGTGTGTGTGTGTGTGTGTGTGTGTGTGTAACAAAATAGGAAGGAAAAACAAATGAATCAAAAAAGTAATCCATACATCAGATTACTGGCATCCTCCATTCAAAAGAAAAATCTGTAACAGTTGGATTTGAACAGCTGTAGGTTGAAGCTTGAGAGGAAACAACTCCAGTGAAGCAAGTTCCAGTGACATACAGTTTGGGGAATAACAAAAATTCTGATGTGCAGAAATTCTGCAATATGACTGTGTGACATTCCAGTCATTTGTGTTACCAGACGCCTGTGTAGCACAGTGGAATGCATGGTGAGGTGGCACAATGGATGCAATTTCGTCTGAGCATTTGCCATAAAACTATCCGTAAAATAATCCAAGGGAGGCAACATTCCTCCTTACTTGTAGGGGAGGTAGTTGATTTGTAATAGCAGGGTTATTAATAATTCCAACAGCTTTGTTCTGAATTTTGTCCAGCTGTTTTATTCTCTTCAAATCCTTTCCACAAGAGAGAGCAATATTCTAGCCGAAAGTGTACGTGACTCTTATAAATTATAGCTAACTGCTCGTCAGTGAAGAAGTTACGGACTCTGTACAATAATCCAAGTTTCTTTGAGGCGATTTTAGCAAATGATCTGACATGAAAGGTCCAGCTGAGGGCATTGTTCAGTGAAACACCAAGAATTTCAGTGCTTTTGGAGATGGGAATATTAGTAGCATTGAAGGTAATATATGAATCTGGCAATATCTGTCTATTAGTAAATTTTATATATTTACTTTTACTAGCATTGAATGAGACAGGGATATTTTGTCTCCATTCATTGATCTTTTAAATATTCTTGACTTATGGATATGGCTGCACTGAACTGAAAGATGGAGATATTTAACACTGAAAATGGGTGCTTGAGCGTGAGTGAGCCGTGAAGTGTTGGGTCATCCGCATATGAATGGATGGGATTGTGGGTGACAGATAAGAGATCATTAATATGAACTAGGTATAGGCTTTTCACCAGAACTGATCCTTGTGGCACACCGGCATTGAATGGAAATTGGAATATACATCTTCTACTTTTACTTTTATTTTCTATTCGTGAGATATGAGCAAAGCAGACAAACAAAAGACGTTAGTCCATAGTCACATAGACGACTTAGTGGGAGGAAACGTTATTCTCGTAGTGCAGTTGTATCCAAATTAAAAAACTGGCTGTTGGTGTATCCCCAAAGTTGAGTGATGTGAGTAAGCTGTGGACACCAAGGGGCATTGGGGTGTTTGAGGTTAAGCTGAACATCCAAGATTCTAATGCTACATGGGCACAGCTCTCCCAGGTGGTTAGCCAGGCTCGCCAGGTAAGCACTTCAGAGTTCTGGTGATGTACAGTATATGTTGGTGTAAGTTGTCAGTATTGACGTAACTGTATAATTAATATATTACATTAAGAGTTGGGTGGATGGGTATACTGTTATCAGCAGATTAAATTTTGACCCAGTAGTTGCGGCATGTGTCCCAGTCTGTGACGGTGGTGGTGAAGAGTGACAACCCAGCCTTCTTGGCTGCCTTCGCAAACCTGTCCCTCAAGGGCCGCCTAATGGTGTGGTCTACAAGGCTTCTAGTCCTCACGCACCTCCCTCTTCACAACCTACACCACCTCCGCTACATCCTCGCCATGACAAACTCTATGCTAATCCTCCTCAGTGATATGCCAACATTCAGGTTAAGATTGTTTCTCATTTGTATTGCAGTTATTTACATACATTAGTAGCTCCTTTTACGGACCTAGAGTGTTAACCTGACGGACTGTGCACGCAGATACCACGTAAATAAGTCCCTTTAACTCACTATAAAGCAATCGTGTTAACCCAAGATAAATGATCGACTAAAAGCCCTCTGTGACCTCAACTAGACAACAAATATGCCTTCTAAGGGAATAGCCTGCTGTATAGTGGTAAAGCAGACACAAGACAGTGGCATTAAAAAGACTTAAAGGGATAACATAAAGTGGAGATAAGCTCGGCATGGTGGACTCCAACATACCGACTAAAAACCCTCTGTGATCCCAGCTCCTCATTTGGGAGTTCAAAGTGCTAGCCTGGAACCTGACATATTCTTGACAAAACCAATCACACTCTTGACAGAACTCCTCATTTTCCTGATAAAAATCAAGATGGCGACCAAGATTCCAGCCTAGACGTCACTGTGTGAATACTTTGAAACTGTATCACGATTGGATAAATATAGACTGGAGCAGATAAGGGACGTGGAAAGTGTGTGCAACATTCTCACAGAAGAAAGATGTGCAGCATGTGAGGTGGTGTGTGGAGTGAAGAGAAAATGAAAGGGGGTGCAAGGAACAGCATGGTGAACTGAAGAGGTGAGAGAAGCTGTGACACAAAAGAAGAAAGCATATACTGTAGTGAGTGGATGAGAAACGGGCGTGGAAGAAGCTGAGAGACGGAAGAGAGAGAGTTATTTATGTAGAGAGGAAGAGAGAGGTGAAAAGATTAGTAAGAGAGAGTAAGAAGAGAGTGGATGAGGAATTTGAAGGAACTTGATTGTAAAGTGGAGGGAATGTAAGAAAATGTTCTGGAAAGAGGTAGAGAAACTTAGACGGAATGCTAAAGAAGGTAGCTGGGGAGTGAAAGATAAAAATGGTAGATTACTAGTGGAGAAGGGAGAAAAAGTGAGCAGACGGAGAGAACACTTTAAGGAATTGTTGAACATAGAGATTGAAAGTAATGCAAGTATAAGTGGCTGGGGAATGGCTGGGAGAAGAAGGGATGTGAGAAGAAGAAGAAACCAGTAGGATGGAAGTTGTGGAAGCAATGAAGAAAGTTAAAATGAGGAAAGCCCCAGAAATTGGTGGAGTGTGTGGTGAAATGCTGAAGCATGGGGGAGAGATAGTAGTAGAGTGGATGTGGAAGATGTGCAGATTGGCATGGGAGGAAGGTAGAGTCCCAGAGGATTGGAAGTCGAGTATAATTATTCCCTTGTACAAATGAAAAGGGAAAAAAGAAATGTGTGGTAATCATAGAGGCATTTGTCTTCTTAGTGCAGTAGGAAAAGTATATGGTAGGATACATATTGACAGAGTTAGGGAAATAACGGAGGAATTAGTTGGAGAAGAACAGGGACGTTTTAGGAAGGGAAGAGGTTGTGTAGATCAGATATTCATTCTTAGATCTTTAGTGGAAAGTTTCTAGAGAAAGGAAAGAAGTTGCATGCGGCCTTCATGGATTTGGAGAAAGCATATGACAGGGTGGATAAACAAGTGTATTAAGAATATATGGAGTAGATGGGAAATTGTTCAAGGCCGTGAAGAGTATGTATGAGGGCCCTAAGGGAGCACTGTGTGGATAGTGAACTGAGTGAATTTTTCCATTTAAAGATTGGATTGAAACAAGGATGTGTCATGTCTCCATGGTTGTTCAGTCTGTATATGGATGGGGTTATAAAAGAGATACAAGGTAGGGCAGTGGATGTTGGAGCGGCCCTGGTGAGAGAAGGCAGTGTTTGGAAACTACCTGAACTGTTGCTTGCAGATGATACTGAGTCGTTAAGTGAAGACAAAGGGGAGCTGCCAGGCTTGGTGGATGAGTTTCGGAGAGTGTGTAAGAAAAGGAATCTACAGGTGAATGTAGGGAAGAGTAAAGTTATTGTATTAGAGAGAAGTGAAGTCAGTGAATGTACAGTACAGTGAGGTTGGATGAGGTAATAGAAAATGTGAGTGCGTTTAACCCATCACGTCCCGAGCTATTTTGCACCTCCAACACCCCCCAATCCCGAGCTATTTTGGAAAAAAAAAAATTTGAGCTAAAACCTCCACTTTTGGTGAGAAACATCGAAAATTCATAGAGAAATCGCTCACCTGAGGTTTAAAATACTCGATAAGGTAGCAGTACCTTCTTACCTTACTGGGTTTTCTATCAAGCTGGCTCCAAAGAAAACGAGTTCTATGGGAGGGTAACTATTCCACACCACTCATAAACGGTATTTATTTATTTATTTGGGTGGCTGGGGAATGGCTGGGAGAAGGAGGGAGGTGAGAAGACAGGAAGAAATCAGTAGGATAGAAGTTGTGGAAGCAATGAAGAAAAGTTAAATCGGGGAAAGCCCCAGGAATTGATGGAGTGTGTGGTGAAATGCTGAAGCATAGAGGAGAGATAGTAGTAGAATGGATGTGGAAGATGTGCAGATTGGCCTGGGAGGAAGGTAGAGTCCCGGAGGATTGGAAGAAGTTGAGAGGTGGAAGAGAGAATTATATGTAGAAAGAAAGAGGTGAAAAGATTAGTAAGAAGAGAGAGGATGAGGAATTTGGAAGGAATTTGAGTGTAAAGTGGAGGGACTGTAAGAAAATGTTCTGGAAAGAGGTGAAAAGAGTAAGACAGGGTGGAAGTGAAGTTAGCAGGGAAGTGAAAGATAAAAATGGTAGATTACTAGTGGAGAAGGGAGAAAAAGTGAGCAGATGGAGAGAACACTTTATGGAATTGTTGAACACAGAGGATGGAAGTAATGTGAGTATAAGTGGCTGGGGAATGACTGGGAGAAGGAGGGAGGTGAGAAGACAGGAAGAAATCAGTAGGATAGAAGTTGTGAAAGCAATGAAGAAAGTTAAATCGGGGAAAGCCCCAGGAATTGATGGAGTGTGTGGTGAAATGCTGAAGCATGGGGGAGAGACAGCAGTAGAATGGATGTGCAGATTGGCCTGGGAGGAAGGTAGAGTCCCGGAGGATTGGAAGTCAGGTATAATTATCCCCTTGTACAAAGGAAAAGGGGAAAAAGAAGTGTGTGGTAATCAAAGGGGCATTTGTCTTCTTAGTATAATAGGAAAAGTGTATGGTAGGATACTTATTGACAGAGTTAGAGAAAGAACAGAAAAATTAGTTGGAGAAGAACAGGGAGGCTTTAGGAATGGAAGAGGTTGTGTAGATCAGATATTCATTCTTAGATCTTTAGTGGAAAAAGTTTCTAGAGAAGGGAAAGAAGTTGTAAGCGGCTTTCATGGATTTGGAGAAAGCATATGACAGGGTGGATAGACAAGGATTGTGGAAAGTGTTAAGAATATATGGAGTAGATGGGAAGTTGTTGAATGCTGTGAAGAGTATGTACGATGGTGCGAAGGCTGCAGTGCGTGTGGATGGTGAACTAAGTGAATTTTTCTCTTTGAAAGTTGGGTTAAAACAGGGATGTGTCATGTCTCCATTGTTGTTCAATCTGTACATGGATGGGGTAATATAAGAGGTACAAGGTAGGGTAGTGGATGTTGGAGTGGCCCTGGTGAGAGAGGATAGTGTTTGGAAACTCCCTGTACTGTTGTTTGCAGATGATACTGTGTTGTTGAGTGAAGACGAAGGGGAGCTGCAAGGCTTGGTGGATGAGTTTGGGAGAGTGTGTAAGAAACGGAATCTAAATGTGAATGTAGGGAAGAGTAAAGTGATGGTTTTTGAGAGAAGTGAAGTCAGTGAATGTATGGCGAGGTTGGATGGTGAGGAATTGGAAAATGTGAGTACATTTAAGTACTTGGGTAGTGTGATAAGTAAGGATGGAGGTTTGGAGGGTGAAGTGCTTGAAAGGGTACAGCAGGGAAGAAAAGTTGCTGGTTCCTTGAAAGCAGTGATAAGAAACAGGGAAGTGACCATGGAAGTGAAAATGTTACTACATGACAGTATTGTGATACCAACTCTAACGTATGGAAGTGAAGCTTGGACGTTGTTGGAAGGACACAAGTCAAGTGTGAAAGCAGTGGAAATGAGTTATTTAAGAGGAGCCTGTGGAGTCACATGGAGAGACAGGCTGACGAATGAGGATATAAAGGAGCGTTGTGGTGTGGATGTGGATGTGATAGGAAGCGTTATGAGGAACACACTGAGGTGGTTTGGCCATGTGGAGAGGATGGAGGGTGAGAGACTGACGAAGAGAGTGTATGTGAGTGAGGTGGAGGGGGGAATAGGGAGGGGGAGGCCAAGGATGAGATGGAGGGATGGGGTGGAGAGGTATATGAGAGAGGGGGATGTGAGTTGGGAGCGGGGCAGTGAGGTGGCAGGGGACAGGGCGACTTGGAGGCGATTTGTTTGTGGCCATCCCAAATGGGATTGAGGCGTCTGGCAATAGATAGATAGATAGATGAGAGTATATTGGTTTTCAAACAGTAATATAGGCATTATAAGCATTGTTTCACTCACTAACTCATCAACATACCTCACCTTTTTTGGTGACATTACCTGATCATCATTTCTGATTGCTTCTTCCTCTAATGCTATGTAAACTTTGTCCTCCACATTGTCATCGATTGGGGAATCACTCCAGCCCTGAATGTCTTTATTGGGGAGGTCACTGGTAGCAGGTGAATTACTGAGACAATGGCGTGCAGGGGAGGGGGAGGTTATGCGGTGTAAGGCATTGTCCCTGCCTGGCATCTTGTAGAGAATAGAGGAAGGTGTCCCGTGTATACATACGAAAAATCATGTGCGAAAATTGAAAATTGTGGAAATTATGAATGTTGCAATTGCGCAACATACCAGTATGTCGATGGGACGAGCTGTGACAAAACGTTGCAACGTACCCATACATCGATGGGATGCCTTGGGTTAAGTACTTGGGTAGTGTGATGAGTAAGGATGGAAGTTTAGAGGGTGAAGTGCTTGAAAGGGTACAACAAGGAAGAAAGGTTGCTGGTTCCTTGAAAGCAGTGATAAGAAACAGGGAAATGAGCATGGAAGTGAAAAAGTTACTACATGTCAGTATCGTGATACCAACTCTAATGTATGGAAGTGAAGCTTGGACCTTGTTGGAGGGATAGAAGTCAAGATTGAGGGCAATGTAAATGAGTTATTTGACAGGAGCATGTGGAGTCACATGGAGCGACAGCCTGACAAATGAGGAAGTGAAGGAGCATTGTGGTGTGGATTTGGCTGTGATGGGAAGCGTTAGGAGAAACACACTGAGGTGGTTTGGACATCTGGAGAGGATGGAGAGTGAGAGACTGGCGAGAAGAGTGTATGTGAGTGAGGTGGAGGGGGGGAAAGAGAGGGGGAGGCCAAGAATGAGATGGAGGGATGGAGTGGAGAGGTATATGAGAGAGAGGGGTGTGAGCTTGGAGCAGGGCAATGAAATGGTGGGGGACAGGGCGACTTGGAGGTGATTTGTCTGTAGCCACCCCTTATGGGATTGAAGCATCTGGCAGTAAATAGATAGATAGATGTATCGCCTTGCCGAATTTTGGCACTGCTTATGGGCATCATGTAAGTAGTCTTTTTTTTTTTTTTTTTTTTCTGTCGACCATTGACCGAAGATGCAGGTCATTAACCCACCCTATCCCGACGTTTTCTGGGCAGTGGAACGCCCCAGTCCCGACATTTTTGGACCTTTTTTTTTTTGGTTCAAACATCCGCTTTTGGTGAGAAACATCGAAAATTCATAGAGAAATCGCTCACCTGAGGTTTAAAATACTCGATCTAGGTATGAGTACCTCCTTACCTGACTGGGTTTTCTAACAGGCTGACACCAAAGAAAACGAGTTCTATGGGAGGGTAACTATTTTATTCACTCATAAACAGTATTTATTTATTTACTTGGTACGAATTTATATGTAGTACAAGAGTATATTGGTTTTCAAACAGTAATATAGGCATTATAAGCATTGTTTCACTCACTAACTCATCACCATTCATGACCTTTTTTTCCCACATTACCTGATCATCATTTCTGACTGTTTCTTCCTCTAATGCTATGTAAACCTTGTCCTCCACATTGTCATTGATTGGGGAGTCACTCTGGCCCTGAATGTCTTTATTGGCCAGGTCACTGGTAACAGGTGAATTGCTGAGACAATGGCGTGCGGGGGGGGGGAGAGGTTATGTGGTGTAAGGCATTGTCCCTGCTTGGCATCTTGTAGAGGAATAGAGGAAGGTGTCCCGTGTATACGTGCCAAAAATCACTTGCGAAATCACTTGCGAAAATTGAAAATTGTGCAAATTAGGGACCTTGCAGTGTTGCCGCGTTAATTCACGTCTCCGGGATATGAGTGCACATCATGTGAGGACGTGAATTCACGTCTCTGGGACGCGGCGGGTTAAACCTATTTTTAAAATTTATTCATGTTTATTTTTTACATTTTTAACCTTCATGTCCCAAGCTATTTCACACCTCCGACACCCCCCAGTCCCGAGGTATTTTCGAAAATATTTTTTTTTGCTAAAACCACTCATAAACAGTATTTATTTATTTACTTGGTACGAATTTATATGTAGTACGAGAGTATATTGGTTTTCAAACAATAATATAGGCATTATAAGCATTGTTTCATTCACTAACTCATCACCATACCTGACCTTCTTTTGCCACATTACCTGATCATCATTTCTGACTGTTTCTTCCTCTAATGCTATGTAAACTTTGTCCTCCACATTGTCATCGATTGGGAAATCACTCTGGCCCTGAATATCTTTATTGGCTAGGTCACTTGTAACAGGTGAATTGCCGAGTACGTCGTCGGGACTGGCAAATGCAAAATGTTGCAACGTATCCATACGTCGATGGGACGGGGCTGGTTAAAATAATACCATTTAACCAATTACCATTTTTTTTAAAGTTATAAGATACCTAACAATGATAAACCTGTCTTACAAATCGCGACTTTGCACGAAATCCTAAAGATAAAAATAGCTAAACTTGACTAAATAATCACATTGTGCCAAAACTAGTGGGTAAAATACGTCGACCAACAGAACACCATCGACTTCAAATGTGTAATGTCTCTGTTCATTACACACCTGCACTAATCACCTGCTGAGTTTCAGGTGAGGCATATGTATTGATACAGGGGACATCAATATATGAAAGTGAAGATGACTCAGGAATTACTCCATATACGGTAACTGTCGAATCTAATTAGATAACTTATATAAGCAGAGGCAAAAGATCCACATATGTACGAAAAGCGAAATTCCTCGCCCAAGAGAACAGCATCAACTGAAAGTGCCCAGTACCTTTCCACACTACACACTTGCACTCATCCACTGATGACTGTCAGGCGAGGCACAACGGTTAAGATAGGGGACATCTATTTAAGAACTAGAACTGTAGGGAACAGGAGCTATTTCAAATACTGGAACTATCTATCGCACTAAGTGAATACAATATATACATATTGTATGCAGCATGTGTTAGGAGTGTAATGCTGTATGGTAGTGAGACCTGGGCAGTAAAAGAAGATATTTGCAGGCACAAACGTACAGAAATGGCAATGATTAGGTGGATGTGCAGTGCGTCCTTGAGTGCAAGACCTGGGGGGTCTAGGTTTACGATGGAAGAGTTGAGAGGTAAGATGGGACTGGAGTGTATTGATGTTGTGATGACGAGAGGTAGATTGAGATGGTTTGGGCATGTGGAGAGGATTGGGGATGACAATTGGGTGCAGAAAAAGAGAAGTGTTAATGTTGGGGGTAGGGTGGTGAGAGGTAGACCAAAAAAGACCTGGAACGAGGTAATTGAGTGTGAGCTCAGGGTTAAGGGACCGAATAGGAAAACTGCCAGAAATCATGCAGCATGGACAGCCGCCACTAGGTAACCACGGCCGACGCATGGAAGCAAGTTGGAGCCTTCAAAAACGAAGATAAAAACAGAAACGATATATAACCAAATACTGTAAAAAAAGAAATTACATCATCCTGAGAAATCCGGTCTTCCTCTTGACAACCATAAATTTATCTGTCACAACATGAACCCTAAAATGCAGCATAGTGCCCCCTTGAACACCCAGACACCCCACAAGGAATGCAGCATAGTGCCCCCATGAACACCCGGACACCCCCACAAGGAGCCCACAGACGAGCAGCAGCAGCGCGCCGGGACTCGGTGTGACAATGGCCTCGGTGCAAGGGTTTTAAGGAGACGGGCTGTAGCCGCTCCCGCCCTCATCAGGAGACAGCCTGTAGCCGCTCTGAAGGTGTCTTCCTTGAGACGGCCTGTAGCCGCTTGCCCCTTGCTAAGGAGATGGCCTGTAGCCGCTCCCGCCTTCGTCAGGAGACGGCCTGTAGCCACTCTGAAGGTGTTCTTCCTAAGATGGCCTGTAGCCACTCAAACCCATCCTGCAGGAGATGGCCTGTAGCTGCTCCCGCCTTCATCAGACGGCCTGTAGCCGCTCCGAAGGTGTTTCCCCTGAGACGGCCTATAGCCGCTCGCCCCTCACTAAGGAGATGGCCTGTAGCCGCTCTCGCCTTCATCAAATGGCCTGTAGCCGCTCCGAAGGTGTTCCCCCTGAGACGGCCTGTAGCCGCTCAACACCCCTCCTACAGGAGATGGCCTGTAGCCGCTCCAAAGGTGCCCCTGGGTTTGCTGGCAGCCACCCACTCTCTCAGGCCACAGCCAGTAGCCAGGCCTTGGCGCTGGCCTGTAGCCATGACCCCAGGAAGCCACGGCCATGAGCTGGGCGGTACGGCAAGAGATGACCTGTAGCTGCTCTGCCACCTATAGCAGACGCCTGTTCCCCGTCCCGTGATGCAGAGGGAGTCTCGGGCATAGAGGAGCATTGGAGAGGCCCTGTAATCTCACCTGGCCTCTGCTCCCTATGACTGGCTCTGGAGGAGACCCACCTGTCGGGCCCTGATGCAGACCAGTGCTGCAGACCCTTCCTGTCGGTGCTGCCAAGCCACAGGGACCGCAGCTCTTGGGAACCCCAGGCCGCCCCAAGAACTCCCGGGTGGGAACTCCCCACACCTCGATGGCGGAGGTCCTCATCCTCCGTCAGGAGCCTGAATGACTGTTTCAGGCAATTGTTCAGCCCGAGTCCTGAGGGCCACACTCCTGTCCCCAGCCCTGATAGTGCTGGGCTCTTCGCCACCCACAGCCCTGGATGAGAACGGACGTCCCTGCATGTGGTCCCGTGCCCTCTGAGTACGGAGGCCCCTAGTAGTGCCCAACCCCGTCAGTAGCAGAGCTGTGCCGCCCCTCCGCCCACACCCCTGGGGCCAGATTCGGACGAGAGTGACCCTAACTGCGACCAAACAGTGCCTAGGCAGAGCAGTGAATTGACCTTATCAGTGACAATACCCAGTGTTGGAGAGAATAATAGATACAGGGAACAGGGTACCGAATGATACAGTGACTAGATCAAAGTGGTATAGAAAGTGATGATAATTAGTCAAAAGGAGAATACAAGTGGAGGGTAATGAAGTGAACATGCTACCATCAGAAATTGTCTCGTACTACCATAATCAAAATCAGACCCCAGTGCCTTACACACCCTACCCAGAGTGAATTAACCTTAGCCACTCCACACCTATAGAAACTCTGCATTTCCCTATTGAGAACACTCTGCCTTAAGTGCTATTACACTGTGACATAAAACAGTATCCTGTGAGGTACTATTAACCATATCTAGATGTAAGAGTTCATAATCGCCCAGTATACTTGTGTTTGCAACATCTACTGATTCCCCTGTCCAACTAAGCAATACATGTGTAAGGTTGTTGCCTGGAGTTTTTGTGTCCTGCCTCTCTCTTATTTGTCTAAGCACCAGTCTTGAAAGAGAGCCCCACTATACCCTAGGCGTCTACAGAACGGGAAGCTGAGCCTAAAACACCTAGCATTACACTTGTGGACAGCAGTGGTTCTTGACCCGGGCATACGAGAGAGGTAATCAGGAAATACCGGAGAAATGGTAACCAAACTGCACATGCAATTGCCTAAGTTCAACCCCGAACAGTATGATATTCACACATATCTGGTGATCATTAAACCTTTGCTAGATATCAGTTTTGAAAATGATCAACAAGAAATCGCAGTTACCCACTGCTGGGCAAAGCGGCAGCTAATATAGCACCCAAAATCATCCCAGAGCTTACCTAGCAGAATTCCATGAGACTCATGATCCAAGCCATCACCCCATCACTAGGGAAAGTGATGGCACTATCCCAACTGGATAGTTTGACGTTGGATGGGAATCTAGATGATACCCTAATCCAGGCAAGACACTGGTTACCGCTGCTTACCTGGAGGCAGATGACGAAACCTGGGAACAGCATACCTTTAATACTCTCCTGAGAGTGCTCCCCAGTGTAGTAAAAGAGCACTTTACAATCCATGACCATACGAGAGACATGGATAGAGACGTCTAGCTGATACAGCGCTTCCTGGCCTCCCACCCTGCACCCCAGCAGATCATGGTTGTAAGGAACTTTCCCACCAAAATTCCGGCTCCCCCAATCAAGCCACGTCCGCCTATGCCCTGCACCGGCCCCATCCCAGCACCTAGCTCACCTAGGGCACGCCCCACACACCGGCGCCCCGCCCACAGGGCAAACCCCAACCTCATCTTAGTGAATCCATGGGAATTCTTGGTGTGCAGCTCCAGGTGCCCACTGCACGATATCCGAGACCAGTTGAAGACTGCACGTCAGAAAGCTACCACCCCAGGCCAACGCAAAGTCTCCTTTCTAGAGGACGAGGCAACAGAGGACGAATCTGCACCTGTGGAAGAGACTGACCCCGGGGAACAGGAGCTGAAGCAAGAAGGAGGCCCCAGACCGCTGGATTTTTAGGCCCTGCCCCGCACCCTCCCACGGTGGTGGGGGCCATTTCCCCCAAATATCGCCCCCCAGTTTACCACAAGTTGAAGCTGAACGGGGTGAAAGCCAGACTTCTGGTCGATACGGGAGCAGCCAGATCCTGCCATAGCCATTACTTCTCCTGTCACAAGTAGACCTTTGGCACGCTCCGCCCCACAGCTACTCACCTTGTGGATGCGGGGGATGGCCCCCTGCCCATCCGTGGGGAGACACGGGCCCTAAAAGTCGACACACACTCACCGGTGTCAACCAAACACCAGTTTATGATATTCGACTCTTCCTGCCGGAATTACAATGGATATCTGGGGTTAGACCTGTTGCTGAAGTTAGGAGCCACCATAGATTGCCGCAACAGGCAGCTCCAGTTCCGTGCACTCCCCGACCCCCCCCCCCGGACCGTCTGCACCAGCACGCCACGGCCCAGGCCGGAAGACTCCGCCTGCACCAGCATGCCACGGCCCAGGCCGGAAGACTCCGCCCCCCCCTTCCTTCCCCCCTCCCCTCCCCCTTCTCCCACCACCACCCCCCTCCCTCTTTCCCTGCCACCTTTTCCGCCACGATCACCATTCCCCCCCACCATGAAGCTTGGGTGCCCCATAACGCCTAAAAAGCGGCCATGGACAGCCGACCCCCCCCCCCTGTGTGGCGGGGTTGGATCGCGGTCTGAGTACCTGTAGGAAAATATTAGCCAAAAATCAGAGATTAACCCTAGAACATTATACAGTAGGGCACCAACTTCCGCTACAGCAGGATTCGCGGAATCCACTTTCGCGGCATGCACCAAATATTCCCTAACTTCCACTTTCGCTTGAAAAAAATCAATTTTCGCGCACAAATTTTGGGTTTGGGACAATATTTTGAACTTTGAATTTCCTGCACCGCCCGCCCGCAACCCACCGCCATCTTGAATGACGTCATGTCAACACTCTGTCCACCCATTCCCGCCATTGTGTACGAGCGTGCTAGCTCCATTGTGTTGGATTCTCACGGTTCAATGGCCTCTACTATACCTGGTAGTGTGGGGAAAGGGCCTGGTGGTGTGGGGGGAGAGCCTGGTGGTGTGGGGGGAGGGCCGGGAGGCAGTGGTGGTGATAAAAAGTGGCCGGGACATTCAAAGTCGGGAGGAAAGGCCAAGGCTAAAAGAGAGTATCGTGTTGGAGTGAAGAAACGGCAGTATAATAAAGAAATGTTGCATCAGGTTGCATCTGAGGAGGCAGAGAGAGAGAGTGGTAGCGAGGCAGCAAGAGGTGGCGCCAATACGTCTGGCGTGGCTAAATAAGCCCGCCACGCACCTCGGATACTTACCCCCAACATCCATTAAACACCTCAACCTGGTCTCTGTGGTATGTTTCTCCTCATATAATGTGTACTGTACAGTTTTTATTGTTTGTATCTCACAATGCAATGTACAATAGTGATTTGATGTACTGTATTGCAAGTGAAAATGAAAATCTGATGTTACTTTAGGATAACCGGGAACCAATTAGCCTTTTTGCCATAAAGACAATGCCCCAACTTTCGCTAATTCCACTTTCGCGCATTATTTTTGGACCCAATTAGGCGCGAAAATTGGTGCCACACTGTACTTGGTATGGCAGATAGTACTTACATTCAGCTTTCTTCAGAGACAGGTGTTGAGCCTTCGTGGACTACCCAAGGACTTGTGGAGACTTGCAAAGTTGGGTAACAAATCCTTCACTTTCACACCTCCAGCAACCCGGTTTCCCCTCTACCACAGCCTCATTCTGTCACAGTAAACTTTATACTACAACGTACAGGTAGTTTGGAATCCGTATTAGTACAATAAGCACTGAAAATAAGGCTAAAATCAATGGAGCATACGGCCGACATGCAGCGCGGCGGCGGTCTTCCTGTCACTCAACAAACATTTCCATTTTCACAGCTAAAAACACATATACTACATTATTTTCAATCATAGTACTTCCCAAAAGACCACCGCGGCGCGCTTTTATTCTGCCTTACGCCCGTCACTTTATTCTCGTTCCTGTCGGCCGCTCGCACTGACTCGGAAGAGCTAGAACTCGCCATAATGTCACTTTGAAAGCCTGCAGTAAACTGACGCTAAACAGGGGAAAACCGCACAAAAAAAAGCTAGTGTGACTGGGGAAACAAGCGTTTCCTATTAACATAAACTGCTTGTGAGAGGAGAGCGCAGATTTACAGTTCTGAGCAGTCAGCGCACTCCCATATATCACAGCCAGGCTGGCCGGGCCGTGATTGGGGAGGGAGGGGGGGGAAAACGCGATACTTGGCAACAACGGAGGTCAGTAGTACAAAGGTCAAGTATGCTAATTGTAGCTAAAGGGTGGCAGTACTGATAGACAATACCAGCTGGAACATCCTTGCCCGCGTTTATTCAAAATTAACTCAAATCGCAAACACGACGATCCGCCGTTATGTCCTTTTTGACGATCATCGCAAAAGTGACGCTCCACGTTTAAAAGGTTAACCGGCCCTCCGGCCCCTCCATTCTATTTTCCCCACTCCTGCCGCCTGGAACCCTATCGGCCTGCCTCCTGTCCCCAACCTTCCTTCCCCTGCATCACATGGTATTCCGGATTGCCAACCTTGCCCTCACCCCTAACCCTCCCAAAAGGGCTCATAATTGGAGAGATGGAGGAAGCTGAGCCCCGTGCCCCTTCCCACTCCCCCACTCCCTTGCCCCCTATCCCTGACCATCTCTCCGCCCATCAATCAGACACCCTTCACCACCTACTCCTGGATTTCCAGGACCTGTTTGCAGCAGAACCAGCGGACATCGGACATACCACTTACCTGGCCCACGAAATTCATACGACGGGCCCGCTGATCAGACAGCCATCCCAACGGAAGAACCCCAAACAATGGGAAGAGGAAGACCGCCAGGTACAAGAGATGACAGAAGCTGGAGTCGTCTTCCCCTCCACCAGCCCCTGGTCCTCCCCCGTCTTCCTTGTAAAGAAGAAGGATGGCACGATGCGGTTCTGTGTCGACTACCGCCAACTTAATGACGTAACTACCAAGGACGCCACTCCACTAACACGCATAGACAATTTCCTGGATTCCCTATATGGAGCCTCCTGGTTCTCTACACTAGACCTCCAATCGGGATATTGGCAGGTTCCCGTGTGACAGGAGGATCGAGGTAAAACTGCTTTCTCGACCAGCAACAGGAAGCATTACAGTCTCTGCAATGCCCCCACCACCTTCTCCAGGTTAATGGAATCTGTCCTCAGCAGTCTCATGTGGGAAATCTGCTTCGCTTACTTGGACGACGTCATTGTCTTCAGCCAAACCTGGGCCGGCCACCTGCAGCACCTCCGCCAGGTTTTTACCAGGATCCGTCATGCAGGCCTCAAACTTCGACCCACCAAGTGAGTTTTAGCTGCCAGAACTGTCTCGTTCCTGAGGCACATCATCTCCCAGGCAGGAATATCTCCTAACCCTGACAAACTCCGTGCTATTGCGGAGATACCCCCACCGCAGGCCGTCCACGGGATCAGAGCCTTCCTCGGCTTGACGTCTTATTACCGCCGCTTCGTGAAGGGGTTCGCCCACATAGCCAAATTCCTCCACGACCTAATGCATAAGGGGGAGCCATTCCTCTGGACAGACGAGAGACAGGCTGCCTTCCAGCAGCTTAAAGACATGCTCGTTTCCGCCCCCATCATGGCTTTTCCTGACCATACCCTCCCGTTCCGCCTCTACACTGAAGTCTCCCTCCTCACAATCAGCGCTGTGTTAGCAGAAGTCCAGGAGGGCTGCGAGCACATCATTGCCTGTGCCAGCCGTACCCTAAATCAGGCAGAGAAAATCTATGCTGCCACCAAACGGGAATGCTTGGGCATAATCTGGGTGCATGAGCACTTCCGGTCGTATCTCTGGGACCCAAATCACTATCATTACAGACCACCAATCCCTCCAGTGGTTACGACAGTCCGACACCCACAACGTCCAGCTCATCCAATGGCGCGAAACCCTGGAGGAATTCAATTACAAGATTTCCTACCGTCCCGGCAAACTCCATACCAACGCGAACGCTCTCTCTCGGCTCCCCATCCACAATGCCCAGCCCGAACCAGACCTCCTCCAACAGTGACACCGCAAGGAGCGGCCCCCTTGGATTCCCCACCGCCCTTTCAAAAACCTGTATTGCTAGGGCAACCACCTCCTAACCCCATTAGGACACATCCTCCTAGACCCTGACACCGCCCGCGATGCCGTGCAACACCTTCACACCCACAATGGCATTCACCTGGGTACAAAGAAACTGCTGCAGGTGTTCAGTGACACCTACTGGACCCCCAACCCATCCGCCCTTGCTAAGGAAATTATCCAAACCTGCCATGCCTGCGCCCTTGATAATGACATTACCCACACCGCAGGACCATTGGGCCACATCACCGCCTACAAACCCTGGCAGCTGTTAGCGAATGACATGGTAGAACCCTTACTCCCAAAATCGGGCTACAGATATGTCATCATGTTCATTGACACATATTCCAAATTCGTCGTGACCTGCCCAGCGAAAGAACACCATGCTGTCACAGTCGCCGACGCCCTCCTTCAGCATGTATTTCCCTATTTCGGCATTCCCCAAGCAATCCACTCAGACAACGCGCCCGAGTTCACTGGTAAGGTCTAGGAGGAACTAGCCCATATCTTCGGGTACAACATCTCACACTCCTCCCCCTACTGCCCACAAGGAAATGCAGTGTATGTGCACAGCCATCATACGCTGATGAATCAGCTCCACACACACACAGAGGCGAATAAAGACGATGACTGGCCCATCCACATAGAAATCGTACAATGGGGCATCAACTCCTGCCTCCGAGAGGACAGAATCTCACCATATGACCGAGTGTTTGGAGAAACACCCCTCCTGCTGCCCCTCCAGCAGCACCTACAATCCCCCGCCTCCGCTCCCAAGACAGACCCACTACACCACCTCAAACGCCGTTTAACCCACCTCCAACACAACCTAGACCTCAGCCCCGACACTGCCTCCAACCCCTACAAGCCGGGTGACACAGTCATGATAGCCCAGCTCCTTACCCCCTACAAGCTCGCATCCCACTTCACGGGACCCCACACCATCACCCGCATCCCTAACCCCTATCAGGTCACTGTGAATAACCACGACACTCCTCGCACCCTCTGAAACAGGCACGTGCGCCCCTTCCGCACTCCTGCCACCACTGCCCAGGCCCCGCACCCCATCCCACCCTCCACCCCCACGTTACCCCCTCCTACTACCTATGAATGCTACATCTCCTCCTACCCATCCCCTTCTCCCTCCCCTTCCTCCACATCTTCCGCCTCACCGGCCATCACTCCACATCACACCTCACGTGACAACCCACCGACACCACCAACATCCTGCCGCTCCCCCACCCCATCTCTACCCACCACCCCCTCCCTGCACCCAGCATTGCATGTTCCACCCCCAACCCCACACCCCCACCTCAGCCATCACCCACCGCTGCCCTTACACCCCCAGCCCACCGCACACACACACACACCCACTCCTAACTCCCCCCGCCCAGCCCTAACCATCCCCTGCCCGCCCGTACATGCCCCACGAACCTCATGCCCACGCCAGCCCCGCTCACTCACTTCACCACCCACACCTACACTCAGAATAACCACCACCCGCTCCAGGTGCCTCTCCTGCCCACCCGCCTGATACACCCACTCCCCCACCCCATCAGCCTCGCCGCAAAATCACACTCCCACCCCTACCCTAAACCATCTCACACTCATTATGCATCAAGCACAAATCCCAGCCACCTACACTCCACCGAGATGCTATGCCGCATTACCCTGGCATAAAACCTGACACTCACCTTCCATCTCAAGCCACCACACCACTCCACGAGCAACAACTACCACCATGAAGATACAGCGAGCTGTATGGGCACCGTCACTCGGACACAACAAACGAGTCCAGGGACCACACCACCTTCTCCAACTCCTCCACCACCACGTCCACCCTCTTCCTCACCTGCGATGAGGAACAGAATGGAACACCGCCACCACAGCCTGGCACGCCCCCCTCTGACATCTGCAGCCAGTCTACACCACCTACGATACACAAGTCTATCACCTCCAGTCATGGGGAAGTGACTTTTTCCCAGCAGACGGTGGTAAAATGCAGCATAGTGCCCCCTTGAACACCCAGGCACCCCCACATGGAATGCAGCATAGTGCCCCCCTGAACACCCGGACACCCCCACAAGGAGCCCACAGAGGAGCAGCAGCAGCACGCCGGGACCCGGTGTGAAAATGGTCTAAGTCAGCACGGGCCGGGTGCCCCTATGACCCGGAGCCCTCCCGCCGTCACCATAGCAGGAATACTGCATTACCTTCCGAGCGAGCCTTCACCAACCAGCTAAGGGGTGGAGCTGCCTATCCAGCTCCTGCCAGCACCCCAGAGACAGCCTGTAGCCGCTCACCCCTCTTTAACCCTTTAACCGCAGGGCGTCACTTTCATGACGCTCGGCCACAATGGATCATACCGCGGGGCGTCACTTTTGTGATTCTGTGTTATTTTTAATTATCCCGGGCTCTCAAGTAGTGGCTTGTATCATCTATCAGTACTGCCAATGTCCAACACTAGTCAGCACTCCAAATCTCATCTGTACTCCCATCCATTGTTGACATTTTAGCAATTTTACCCCCTTCGTGACTCCCCTTCCTACCTGCCCTCCATTACCCTGTCCTCTCACCTCCCACGCCACGCTGCGCTATTTCCCCCGGATTTTTCCACAGATTTCATCCATTGAAATAAGCCCTATGTCCTATACTTATACAAAATAATATATACCAACAAAAAAATAAGATAAGTAATAGTGTTGTACACCAGGAATTGGCTAATTATCACCTGACAACACCTCATGTGCATTCATTCGCTACATTACCACGGTAATTTCCCCTTTGAATTATGCCTTGTAATCGATGTCTGTAATAAAAATATATATCAGAAAGGAAGGGAGAAGCCTAAGTGACATTTACATTCACCTGGAACTACCTATTTCTTTATGTATTGCCGAGATTTTCTACCTATAAAAAATTAGCATGTAAGTTAGCAGCAGTCACCCTCAGTGTCATTGTCAACCCTTCCCTTCTCAGATAAGCCGCGGCATTCAGTTCCTTGTCCTCCACTGTAGTGAAACGATGTCGCACTCGCGCCCCGCCATTCCTGCCGCTTCTGCGCCCATTCCAAAGGGCCCCGTCTCTACCCCTAAGAAAAGTAGTAAGGGTAACAGGAAAGGACTTAGTGACTCTGCAGTGGCACGTGAACTTGCAGAATTGTCCATGGTGATGATGGACAGTGATTTTGACGATTCGGGTGAATCACGTGATGAGCCGGGTGAGGTTATCGTGCCAGAAAGTGCTAGTACGAGTGCTTCAGTGTCGGAAGTAGTCTCTAGCTCCAAGGGAAAGGAGCCGTTAGTGCACCAAGGCAAGGAATTTGGGAAAGGAGTGAAAAGGCGGCGTGTTAGCCCCAGAACAATGCCCCCGCGTGACCCAGCCCACCATGAGTCCCGAGTGCATTCACCTCCCCGTTCCCCAAGCTCCACTTCACTCATTTCTTCCTCCTCATCGGCTGAGTTATCTCCGGAGTCTTCGTTGTCGGAGTCACCACCAGCATCAACAGTGAAGGCAGGCCGTAGAGGAAGAGGTAAATCCAGGACTGTGAAAAGTAGAGTTGTTAGTAGGGTAAGGGCTGCTAGTGCTGTACAGCAACTCAGGGTCACTGCGAGTGACCTTGAACGAGATAAATCTGCTTCACAGCCAACCACCACCACCACCACCACCACCCGCCCTACACCGCCACGACAGGGAATCCTGGACGCCTTCGCCTGGACGAAAGGGTCAGATTTTGTGCCTGAAAATTTAGTATTTGATGAGAGCTCCTCAGGAGTTCAGCATGCCTTCACTACTGACGAAAATGCTGAGTGTGTGGACTACCTTTTGGCCGTCCTAGATGACGAAGTCATGCAGCACATATGTGATGAGACCAACAGGTATGAATCACAACGTGCTGCAGTGTGGTACAGGTGCAGCCAAGATGAAACAGTGGTCCATGCTGGGAGTGCAGGAGCTGTATGTGTTCTTTGCCCTCATGCTTCTCATGCCACACTCAAAGAAGCATGAGTTGGAAGAATACTGGTCCATGGACCCCTTACTACCCTCACCCACCTTCAATAAGTACATGGCCAGAGATCGCTTCTGGAACATCATGGGAAACCTGCACTTTGCCGACAACAATGTACCTTCCCAAACTGACCCACTCTGGAAGATCCGGGAGATTCTGAGCAGAATGAAGGATAAGTTTATGTCATTCTTCCACCCCTTTCAGAAGGATGTCATTGACGAATCCTTGGTTTTGTTCAGAGGATGTCTTCGGTTTGTTCAGTACATTCCAAGCAAATACCATCACTTTGGAATTAAGTTCTTTGTACTGTGCGACTGTAAGACGGGGTACATCCTTGTCTTCATCATTTATTCAGCCAGCACTGTCGATCTGGATAAAACACACCCCCTTGGCTTCTCAGGCTGTGTAGTGAAAGTGCTCCTTGAAAAGTATTTTGGTGGGAATCATGTGCTGTATACAAACAAATACTATACAGCACCGAAACTTGCCAAATACCTTTCTGAGCACGGCATTGCTCCTGCGGCACTGTGAAAAGTAATCGTGCCCACTTCCCCAAATTCCCAGAGGCAGGAACCTCGCAGCGAGGAGACGTGCACCTACGGAAGTCTGAGAAGATGCTGGCAATACGGTGGCATGACAAGAGGGTCGTGCACATGCTCACCACCGTACGTAAGGGGGAGAAGGTCAACCGTAGGACAGGCGAACCTGTGATGAAACCTGATGCTGTGTTGGACTACAATATCAACATGCGGCTGGTGGACAAATCCGACATGATGATTGGTGAGATCGACTGCCTCAGGAAGAATACTAGGTGGTACAGGAAAGTTTTTCTGCATCTCATAGATATGACGATGCTGAACGCCTTCATCCTGTACAAGATGAAGGTCAAGCCACCCAAGTCCTTCTCCCTGAGGTTGTTCGCCAGGACTTGTGTCCAGCAGCTGCTGGAAAGATATGGTAGGGTGACAGCAGCAACTCCAAGGCGCCATCCAGTAACACTTCCCGACCGACTTGAGCAGAGGGCGTATATGGATCGGCACAGACTTGAGCTTATGCCTGCCACAGGGAAAAGGAAGGCTGCGATTCGCAGGTGTCAGGTGTGTGCACATACCGCCAGCCTCACACCTGAGCACAAACGCAGCTCTTGGCAGTGCGATGATTGCCAGGTTCCCCTCTGTGTTACCTGCTTCTTTGATTACCACAGTCAGAAGTAGTTCTAACAGTGCAAGTGTGAAAGGAGAATAATGTGTAAATAATGTGTTAATAATGTGTAAATAGCAAGTGAAAGCAATGGATGTTCAGTACATAAGATTGAACAGTGTATTATAGTTTTATCTTACTGAAAGTGACAGTGAATAAAATAGTGTAAGTAAAATAGAAGGGTAAATATTGAAAATACAATAGAAAATGTAAATAGTAATGTAAGTAACTAGTAATATAAGCATATGAGTACAAATAATTTATGTCATAACAGGGAAATGAATCCGTGGCTCTCTACGTATTTTACTGAATGAAAAATTGAATGACTTCAGTGACACTAAACTAATACTACTGAAGGAAACTTATGGAGAAAGACTCCAGATATATATAAGTGTGATATAGTAATAGAAATATAAAGTGTGAGGGGTTTTATGAATAATAAATGACAGAATACCAACAGCGAACTAGCGCAAGTGGGAAGGTCATACGCACTCGTAATTTTCATTGCTTTCACAGTGTTTTTTTTTTGGAGAATGGATCCCAAACTACTTGATAATCATAGAGTAGTGTTTATAGTGTTAATATCTGGCTGTGGTAATCATATTACGGGTTGTCGGAAAGTGTAAACTGGAGATTTCGTTACCCAACTTCAGAGGTCTCCACAAGTCCTACGGTAACGACGAAGGTTCAACAAACATTCCAGGAGAAAGCTGAAGGTATGTACCATAAGCATATTTAATTTTAATATTCTAGGACTAATAACTGATTTTTGGCAAATATTTTTTGAGAGTCTGTCGGAGCCCGAATAACCCCGTGGGACACACAAAACATTGGTAAACATGCCCAAGGTGTAGGGGTTAAGGAGACGGCCTGTAGCCGCTCTGATGGCTTTAAGGAGACGGCCTGTAGCCGCTCCCGCCTTCGTCAGGAGACGGCCTGTAGCCGCTCTGATGGTGTCTTGTTTGAGATGGCCTGTAGCTGCTCACCCCTCACTAAGGAGACAGCCTGTAGCCGCTCTGAGGGTAAACAGGAGACAGCCTGTAGCCGCTCCCGCCTTCGTCAGGAGATGGCCTGTAGCCGCTCTGAAGGTGTTCTTCCTGAGACGGCCTGTAGCCGCTCGAACCTCCTCCTGCAGGAGACAGCCTGTAGCCGCTCCCACCTTTGTCAGATGGCCTGTAGCCACTCCGAAGGTGTTTCCTCTGAGACGGCCTGTAGCTACTTGCCCCTCGCTAATGAGATGGCCTGTAGCCACTCTGAGAGTAACGAGGAGATGGCCTGTAGCCGCTCCCGCCTTTGTCAGATGGCCTGTAGCTGCTCCGAAGATGTTCCCCCCGAGACGGCCTGTAGCTGCTCAACACCCAACCTGCAGGAGACGGCCTGTAGCCACTCACGCCTTCA
The DNA here is from genome assembly GCF_032717465.1 of Coenobita brevimanus. Taxonomy (NCBI): domain Eukaryota; kingdom Metazoa; phylum Arthropoda; class Malacostraca; order Decapoda; family Coenobitidae; genus Coenobita; species Coenobita brevimanus. The sequence goes on along the minus strand of NC_136973.1, from coordinate 13,802,596 downwards.
TCAGACGGCCTGTAGCCGCTCCGAAGGTGCCCCTGGGTTTGCTGGGAGCCACCCACTCTCTCAGGCCACGGCCAGTAGCCGGGCCTTGGCGCCAACCTGTAGCCACGCCCCAGGAAGCCACGGCCAGTAGCCAGGTGCTATGGCAAGAGACGGCCTGTAACCGCTCCGCCGCCTGTAGCAGACCCCTGTTCCCCGTCCCCTGACACAGAGGGAGTCTTGGGCATAGGGGAGCACTGGAGAGGCCCTGTAATCTCACCTGGCCTCTGCTCCCTACGACTGGCTCTGAAGGAGACCCACCTGACGGACCCTGATGCAGACTGTGCCCCTTCCTGTCGGCGCCGCCAAGCCCCAGGGACCGTAGCTCTCGGGAACCCCAGGCCGCCCCAAGAACTCCCGGAAGGGAACTCCCCACACCTCGACGGCGAAGGTCCTCATCCTCCGTCGGGAGCCTGAACGACCTTTTCAGGCAATTGTTCGGCCCCAGACCTGAGGGCCATACTCCTGTCCCCAGCACTGATAGTGCTGGGCTCTTCATCACCCACAGCCCTGGACGAGAACAGACGCCCCTGCTTGTGGTCCTATGCCCTCTGAGTACGGAGGCCCCTAGTGGTGCCCAGCTCCATCAGTAGCAGAGCTGTGCCGTCCCTCCACATGCGCCCCTTGTACCAGATGCGGACCAGAGTGACCCTAACTGTGAAATATTAGTGACCAAACAGTGCCTAGCAGAGCAGTGAATTGACCTTATCAGTGACAATACCCAGTGTTGGAGAGAATAATAGATACAGGGAATAGGGTACCGATTGATACAGTGACGAGATCAAAGTGATACAGAAAGTGATGATAATTAGTCAAAAGCAGAATACGAGTGGAGGGTAATGAAGTGAACATATTACCATCAGAAATTGTCTCGTACTACCATAATCAAAATCAGACCCCAGTGCCTTACACACCCTCCCCAAAGTGAATTAACCTTAGCCACTCCACACCTACAGAAACCCTGCATTTCCCTAATTGAGGATACTGCCTTAAGTGCTATTTCACTGTGACATAAAACAGTATCCTGTGAGATACTCTTAACCATATCTAGATATATGAGTTCATAATCGCACAGTATACTTGTGTTTTTAACATCTACTGATTCCCCTGTCTAACTAAGCAATACACGTGTAAGGTTGTTCCTTGGAGTTTTTGTGTCCTGCCTCTCTCTTATTTGTCTAAGCCCCGGTCTCGAAAGAGAGCCCTGCTATACGCTAGACGTTTACAGAACGGGAAGCCGAGCCTAAAACGCCTAGCATTACAAACCCCATCACCCAAGACGGTGGAAGGGGAGACGGGAACATCTGCTGTGCCGCAGTAATTTTTAAGTGAAGCACATTAATGACTAAATTGCTGACAGTGAAGGATGACATGACCTATAAAAAAAGCTGCACCACAGATGTCGAAGTGTGCAGGAAATCGTCTTCCGATATATTGCAACCTATGGGTGACAGGGAGTACACTGTAGCACCAGTCTAACAGGTCAGTACTCCCAAGGTAAGTGGAGAGTTGATGACCCGGAAAACAGGAGCTCCCGTTTCATCAGCCCTCAGGACCAGCTTCTAACCATTCCCCTTTGCTGAACCTGTTCAGTGTTTCAGAAACACAGAGTGCGCCAGCATACTCTCCTATACAATTTTCTCTGACTGTCAGCACCAAACTACACGCACATTACACAATTCTTCCTATTCCAAAATCAGCAAATATGATCTCTCAACCCCCAGCCTTGGAATTCCGGGAAGGAGAGGGCATAAAAGTCCTCACCATCCGCCTCTCTCCCGGTGATGGTCAAGTGAGATGCACAGAACCACCGTTTGACTCACTTCTTGTCCATATCTGCAACATTTGTGGCCTTTCCTCTAATTTTCTCTTTGTTGAACACCATCTCTCTCCACCTAAATCGTGCCTTCTCTTCCTGACTGAAATTCAGCTGTCTGAGATGACTGACAGCTAACTCTTCTTTGTATCCTCCTACTATCTCTACAGTATACTCACTCCACAGCCAACGGTGGATGTTGTATATATGTAAGGAAAAACATATCTTGCTCTCGTTTTCCTGATTCTGAATCTTCTTAATTCTTTACTCACTGGCTCCAGCTATCCTGTCATTTTTTGACTAAATATATCTGTGCTGTGTACTTATCCCCTAATTCTATTGATTATGAAAAATTCTTTAACTCTCTTATTTCTAAGATGGAACACATCCGGCATTTTTTTTTAATATCCATTGTAGATGATTTCAATGTTTAGCACCACCTTTGGCTCTCCTCTCCTTTGACTGATCGACCTAGTGAACAAGCCTATATCTTGTCCACCCTTAATGACCTGGAACAGCTTGTAAAGCACCCTACCTATATCCCTGACCGCCATGGAGAGATTTCAATATACATGACTTGTTCCTTGCAACTAATCCTTCTGCTTATGCTGTTAATCTTTTATTTCTTTCCATTACCTCCTCTGATCAGAGCTTTTATCACCTGAACCTGTCCTATTGATCTAAGTAAGACCTGTGGACCTTCCCCAAAAGCATCGCCTATGGCACTGAAGAGCTGCTGATAGGGGGGCCCTCTGGCAGTACTTCTTTGATTTCCCCTGGAATAATTATTGCCTCCTTGGGCAAGAACTATCTGAGTGTGCCTCGTGCATTATGGAGGTTATTCTCTCGGGCATGGAAACTTCATTCCTTTCTGTTATCCTGTGACGAATGCAAAAAAAAAAAAAAAAAAGATTTAATCCCGCTTGTTCTAATGCTGTCCACAACAAAGAGAAGGCCTACAAAAGGTACCAGAGCCAGCCTACCACTGAATTTCATGTCTTTTATATCTCTGCCCGGAATCGTGCTAAGTCTCCCCTTCGCTCTGCTAGGAATAATTTCATTCGTACTAAATGCTCTGAATTCTCAGACTCAAATTCTTCCCGATCCTTCTGACAGCTTGCCATAAAAAAACTTAGAGACAACTTTATCTCATCATGCTTCCCTGCTCTTTTCCAGTCTGATGGCTCTGAAGCTGTTTCCTCTACTGATTGACTGATTGACTGAATATAATTACAATCTGGTGGTGCAACTGCCAGGGTCATATGCCGCCGGAAAACAAGGTAAAGGACGTCACAAATATAATGTGCCTATTCAATATAAAGTTAAGACCCACTATTAGAAATAAAACACAGAAAAGAAAAGAATAGTTTATAAAATACCAATTACATATAAATGTGGAGAGAGGCCCACTTCCTGAAGGAAGCTAAAAACATCAGTAAAATCGCTGTAGGCTCCACCAAGCATTGAGGACAGACAGTAGGCACCACCTGCCCCCTTATGCCCATGGAGGGATCTCTGACGTAGGTCCCCCAGACTTGGACACTCGACCAGCAAGTGACGAGTAATAAGGGGAACAAGACAATCATAACAGTACGGCTGAGTCATTCCACTCATCAAGAACCCATGCTTAAACTGAGAGTGGCCAATGCAAAGCCAGGAAAGAGCCACCCCCAATCGCCAAGGCATGGAGGGAAGAACTGTCGGCACAGCCACTCTCTGAAAATTTTCTTCTAGCTTGTTATTAGCAACACCATCCCACTGTCTGCCAATACTTACGAACCACGTATCTCGAGCAAGGTGTTACATCGAAAACGGGAACCGGGTAGTTGGTAGGTGACCATCGAAAAGACGCAGCTTTAGCTAACGTATCTGCCCTCTCATTACCCACCACACCAACATGTGCAGGAACCCAACGGATATCTACACAATGGCCACAACAGCCAAGAAGAAAAAGCCACTCTAATATCAACAAAACCAGTGGATGGGATGCATTAAAAGACTCCAGTGCAGAAAGAGCAGTACGGGAGTCACTAATAATCACAAAAGCAGATAGGGGGAGAGTCAAAATTATTTGGAGAGCAAATAAAACTGCAGTCAGTTCCACTGTATACACTGAAGCAACACCAGGAAGGCTACTCCCCCTACTGAAGGAAGGGAAGACAATACCAAAGCCTATTCCAGTATCAGTTTTAGATCCATCAATATAGACAGGGACAGAACTCTCATGCATGGAGGCATCTTCTAAAAAGAGAGAGAGGGACACCTGAGGGAGTAATAAACTCTTTTCTTCAACAACGGACCTACAGAATGTTACACGAGGGAGTAACCAGAAAACCACCCTCGGGATCCGATGTGGACAGACTGTCAGTCTTTAAAGAGAGTGGGCCAACATGACAGATTGGACTTCGTAACCAAAGGGCTTTGGGAAACTAGGAAGGGAGTTATAAACAGATAATCAGGAGTCCTGGGAGACAATAGTACAGGAAACAGAGTCTGGAAGGCAGGAAAGACGATACCATCATCTCATCATCAATGACTTGTGATGCAAAGCCAAAGGGAGGGCATCAGCATCCACCAACAAAGTCGCAATCGGGGACGACCTGAATGCCCCAGTTGTCAATCATACACCAGCACGATGCAAAGAATCTAATATCCAGAGATGGGCATTGGTTGCCTAGGAGTAGACCTCACACCCATATTCAGGTCTAGAAAGGATAAGAGATCTATGCAAGAGGAGGAGGGTCTGACGATCAGTTCCCCAAGAAGTATGTTCCAAAACTGACCCAAAGGTTTAATACAAGTTGCCTTCACAGAATGAATGTGAGGAACCCAAGTTAGTCGTCTATCAAACAGAAGACCCACAAATCGAGTCTCTTCCACGCAGGGTATCGTCTGGACATAAAGATGCAAGTCAGGGTCTGGGTGAACCCCCCTAAGACGACAAAAATGCATAGCCTCTGTCTTCCGTAACGAAAAGCAGAAGCCAAGATACTCAGCCCACTCAGAAAATCTATTAAGAGCCAGCTGTAACTTCCTCTCTATCAGAGACCTTCTAGATGCGAAGAAGGAAACTGAGAGGTCATCTTTTTTTTTTTTTTATGCGAGGAAGAAGGAACCAAAAGCCATGAGCCCACAGTAACAGTTCCCTCCAAGAGAAAAACAAAATACAATAGAGAGCAAAATTCAAGATCCGATCATTTTGAGATGCCTGGACACACTGCGTTTGAAAGACTGGAGATCATAGGCAGCAGGAAATAAAGATAGAGGGAAACAGTTCCAGAGCTGACCTGTTGCATAAATGAAAGACTGGGAGTAACGGTTAACTCTTGCATTAGAGAGCTGGACAGAAAAGGGATGAGAGTTTGCTGCCAGATGCTACGCGCCCGTCGTAGAGGTGGAGGAATGCAAGCAGACAGTTCAGAGGATCAGTGACCATTAAAGTAGCGATAGGAAAGAGATAAAGATGCAACAGTGCGGCGAAGAGACAGAGGTTGAAGGGAGTCAGTAAGAGGAGGAGAGTTAATGAGACGAAAAGCCTTTGACTCCACCCTATTGAGAAGAGCTGTATGTGGGGAGCCTCCCCACACATGAGAGTTGTACTCCACACAGGGGCGGATAAAACCCCTGTATAGAGTCAACAATTGTGCAGGGGTAAAGAAAGAGCGGAGTCGGCTTAGCACACCCAATCTCTTGGAAGCAGATTTTACAAGAGATGTAATATGATCTTTCCAAGATAAGTCCCGAGTAAATGAAACCCCAAGCATGTTCAAGGATGATGCAGGATTAAACAGAATATTATTAAACATTAGAGGGTACCCCTGTGTAAGATTTTGTCGGGTTGATAGGTGTAAGAACTGAGTCTTAGATGCAATAAAGACAACCATATTATTTTTACCCCAGTCAGAGATACGAGCCAAGTTAGACATTAGGTGTGCCATAGCCTCATCCCTTGTTTCTTGAAGTAACTGTTGAGATGGGCGTTGTGGGAACCGAATGGAAAGGTGAAGGGTGGAGTCATCAGCGTATGAGTGGATAGGGTTAGATGTACAGCTTAGAAGATCATTGATGAATAAAAGGAAGAGAGTTGGTGATAGGAGAGAGCCCTGAGGAACACCACTGTTGATAGATCTAGGAGAAGAACGATGGCCGTCTACAACAGCGGCTATAGAACGACCAGAAAGGAAGCTAGCGATGAAGGCACAGATAGAAGGATAGAAACCGTAGGAGGGCAGTTTGGAAATTAAAGATTTATGCCAGACTCAATCGAAAGCCTTTGAGATGTCAAGTGCAATGGCAAAGCTTTCGCCAAAGTCCCGAAAGGAGGATGACCAGGAGTCTAAAAGGTAGGTGAGAAGATCGCCAGTGGAGCGTCCCTGACGGAACCCATACTGACGATCGGAAAGAAGGTTGTGATAGGAAAGATGCCTTAAAATTTTTCTATTAAGAATTGACTCGAAAACTTTTGAAATACAGGACGTTAAAGCAATTGGACGATTGTTGGAGGGTTGGGAGTGGTCACCCTTCTTTTGGACTGGCTGAATGAGAGCAAACTTCCAGCAAGAAGGAAAGGTACAAGTTGACAGACAAAGGTGAAAGAGTTTGCCTAGGCAGGGTGTAAGCACAGAAGCACAGTTCTTGAGAACAACAGGAGGGACCCCATCAGGCCCATATGCCTTGTTAGTACTGAGGCCAGTGATGGCAGAAAATACATCAACTGAAGAAATTTTAATGTCAGCCATGAGGAAGTCAGAGGGGAGAAGTGATGGAGGAACAGCACCGGAATCGTCTAAGGTGGAATTGGAGGAGAAAGTCTGTGCGAAGAGATCTGCTTTATCAGTAGAAGAAATAGCTACAGAACCATCAGAGTAGAAAAGAGGAGGGAAGAATGATGAGGTTAAGTTGTTAGAAAGATTTTTGGCAAGGTGCCAGAAGGAGCGGGAAGAATTCCAGTTGGAGAGTTGAGAGCATTTAGTATGGATGGAAATATTTTTAGTAGAGCGAAGAACAGACTTAGCACGATTCCGGGCAGAAACGTAAAGATGATGTGATTCAGGGGTGGGTTGGCTCCGGTACCTTTTGTAGGCCTTCTCCTTGTTGTGGACAGCATTAGAACAAGCGTGATTAAACCAAGGCTTTCTTGCGTTAGTCAAAGGATATGAGAAAGGAATGTATGCTTCCATGCCCGAGAGAATAACCTTCGTAATGCGCAAGGCACACTCAGATGGCTCACGGCCATGGAAGCAATAATCACTCCAGGGAAAATCAAAGAAGTACTGCCTAAGGGCCTCCCAGTCTCCGGCTCCAAAATGCCACAGACGACGTTTCCCTGGAGGGTCCACAGGCCGTACCGGAGTGATAGGACAGGTTAAGGTAATAAGGTTGTGATCGGAGGAGCCCAACGGAGAGAAAAGATTAACAGAGTAAGCAGAAGGATTAGTTGTGAGGAAGAGGTCAAGTATGTTGGAGCTCTCTCCAAGGCGGTCAGGGATACGGGTAGGGTGCTGTACAAGCTGCTCTAGGTCATTAAGGATAGAAAAGATGTAGGCTTCTTCACCAGGTGGATCCGTGAAAGGAGAGGAGAGCCAAAGGTGGTGGTGAACATTGAAATCTCCAAGAATGGAGATTTCAGAGAAAGGAGAAATGGACAGAATGTGTTCCATCATAGAAGTAAGATAGTCGAAGAATTTTTGATAGTCAGTAGAATTAGGGGATAAGTAAACAGCACAGATATATTTAGTCAGAGAATGACAGGAAAGCCGAAGCCAGAGTGTGGAGAATTCAGAAGAATCAAGTTCAGGAACACGAGAGCAAGATAAGTCGTTGCGTATGTATACACAACAGCCACCTTTGGCTTTGAAATGAGTATAGAGAAAGTAGGAGGATACAGAAAAGGGTTTGCTGTCGGTTGCCTCAGACAGCTGAGTCTCCATCAGAAAAAGAAGGTGAGGTTTAGAGGAGGAGAGGTGGTGCTCAACAGAGCGAAAGTTAGATGAAAGGCCGCGAATGTTGCAGAAATGAAGAAGAAGAGAGTCAGACAGTGGTTCCAGGCACCTCGAGTCGTCACCGGGAGAGGGGCAGATGGCGGGGGCATTTATGGTCCCCCCCCCCTGGGGACTCCGAGGCTTGATTAATCGACGCCATTTTTGTTGAATTTTGAATAGGAAGTGTAGTGTGTACTGTGCATGTAGTTTGGTGAAGATAGTTAGAGAAATTTGTACTGGAGAGCATGCTGGCCTACTCTCTGTGTAACTGAGACACTGAAAAAGTTCAGCAAAGGGGGATGGTCAGGAACTAGTCCTGAGGGCTGATGAAACGGGAGCTCCAGCACTCCCTGTCATCAGCTTTCCATCCACCTCGGGAGTACTGCCCTGCCCTGCTCGACTGGTGCTACAGTCTACTCCTGCATATAATGAGCCTTATACACCATCAGCATTACACTGATTACACTGTTGATGGCCACTGCAAAGAGAGTAAAACTGAGGATACTCCCCTGTGGTACTCCATCTTCTATAATGAGCATTAGAAAGCACTCCCCCCACATGGACTTATGAAACGGTTAGATAAAAACTGCAGAATAAAAATGGGCAAGTGCCCACAAAGACCAAACTCTTGAAGAGAAAGTAAAATGCCATGATGCCAGGCAGTGTCGTATGCCTTCTCTTAAATCGAAGAAGACCGTGGCCTGGTGTTGGTTAGTGGAGAAAGCCTCACAGACAGAAGATCCCAAGGACAGTAGGGTATCAGTGGTAGATCGCATTTTATCAAAACCATACTGGACTGGTGACAAGAAATTGCCCCTCTCTAAGTACCACATGAGCTGACCATTTATCATCTTCTCCAAAACCTTGCAAACAGAAGAGGTCATAGAGATGGGACAATAATTTGTCGCTTGCAGATGATCCTTTCTGGGCTTAGGGATGGAGATAATCACAGCAACACCCCAAGAAGATAGAACTTACCAGTACACCACATTCTGTTATACAGCGTCAGTAAAAAGGAAAGGGATTCATCAGTCATATGACGTAAAAAGGCGTATGCAATATCATCACAGCCTGGAGATGAATCATGACACTGTGACAAAGCCACCCGAAGCTCAGAAACAGAAAAGGGGACATTATAAGATTCACCCCCAGATGAGGTGAAACAGAGACCATAAGATTCCAAGCACAGATGGTGGCAGGCCGAAGGCGATGCAGTGGCCATTTGAGACACACCAGCAAAATGGTCAGCAAAGAGTTTGGCTACAGTGAAGGCATCAGCCACAGTCCCACCTGCATCAGATAAAACAGGAGGGGAGGAAACAGTATATATCCCAGAAATTTTCCTCACCCGGTTCCACACATGGGTGAGGGATGTCCATGAGTTGAGCAACGAAACACAGGTCTTCCAAGATGCACGTCTGACCTCCTGTACGCAATGTGCACGAGCACGCCCCCTCCAAAAAGCCACCAAACACTGTGAGTCCCCACAATGGCAGCGAAGGCATGGGAAGGCAACACGCTTAGCTTTAACTGCAGAGGTGCACTCAGGAGTCCAAGGAACTGGACATTTAGGAAATCGACCAGAAGTATGAGGAGGAATATATATATATATATATATATATATATATATATATATATATATAAAACAGCTGCTGAATGCATTACATCAGTTACATATGCCACCACCTCATCAGTATTCTAAAATCGTGCACAATGCGGAGAGTGGATCATAAATTCCTAAAGAGTGGCCAGTTCGCCTTATCGAAGCACCAGTGAGGAAGACGACATTGTGGCTCATACTCAGCAGAAATTAAAATAATCGGGAAGTAGTAACTGCCATGCAAGTCTGGCAACACACCCCAACTAATATTTAAAACTGCAGTAGCTGAGCACAGACAGATCAATGGCCATGAAAGTACCAGTCTGGCCATAAAAGTGCATCATATCACCTGAATTTAACACCCTTAACTCCCCATCCTCCACCAAAGAAGTAAGCATAGCACATCTAGAATTGGTTACATTGCCATCCCACACTGGGTGACGACCATTCAGATCACCCAGTAAAAGAAATGGGGAAGGAAGATCATGAACAAGGTAGTCGAAATCTACCCTGTCAACAGGAGCACGAGGGGGGAGATAGTCACTACATACTGTATAACAATGGTGAAGGGAAATCTGATTGGCAATAGCCTGAAGTGGAGTTGAAAGACTTAGACAAGTGAATGTGACATCACAGCAAACTTGGATAGCAGCACCACCATAATATCCTTGGCCAGGAAGAGGAGCAGTATAAAATACTTGGTATCCAGATGGACTAGAAGGAGCAGCATCCCTGATCATAGTCTCCTGAATGCAGATGCATACTGGGGAAAAGTGGGCAATAAGACCACGCAATTCCTCCCAGCTAGCATGCAACCTTCAACAATTTCACTAAAGGATAGCACCCATAGAGGGAGAAGAAGCAGGGTAAGGGGCGAGACAATTTTGCCCCCACCAGTCGATCAGATTTAGGCTGATGCCTAGAAAGGCTCTTAGAATAGGTCTGCCTGGCACCACCATGCTGCACATTATGCCTGCCGTCTGAAGGCAACCTAGAAGAAGACCTGACAATGGTCTTCTGTGGTGGACCAAGAGACGGCCTGGCAAAGGAACTGCAAGCCACCTTATCTATAACAGAGCAGGCAGTGTCACCACGAGAAGGAATACAATCAGTAATACTAGAGGACTAGGACGTGCTCCTGGTCTGCCTCGCAGAACTGTCCACCAGCCTCATCTCTTCAGCATTGTGACGGGAGGAGAATGGTATAGGCGCCGGCAGGCAGCCACCTTGGACCAGGATCCCAGAGGGTGCAGTCACTGGACAGACAAGGTCTCTGGGAGAGTGGTGATGGCCAAAGTCGACACCACGGGAGCCTCAACGGGTCCATCAGAGGTCCCAGAGGGCTGGATTTTAGTAGGAGAACTCTCATCGCAGGAGTCCTTGCTCTGGGTGCGCTTCCGCCTCGTAGCAGAGGTTATAACCTCTGCTTGTGTCATGGATGAGGAGGAGGAGGGAGGTTGTGCTGGAGCAACAGCAGATTTAAATGGATGTGATGGATTTTGGCAAGTGATGAATTTTGACAGGACCGATCCATAAGTAGTCCCTGGTTGAAGAAATCTAGTCAGTACTCGTTTTTTGACTTCAGGAAAGGAGACTTTCTCCTGAGAGCACACCAAGAGAATCTCCCTCTCATACTTATACCTATCGCAGTTCTTGGATGATGCTGGGTGGGCTTCACCACAGTTGTAAGATTTAACAGGGCCAGGGCAATCCCCATTATGGCCAGCTTCACCACATGACATACACATAGCAGGGAGGCCAATTTGAAGGCACCAGCATGAGCACGCCACAAGCTCAAATCTTTGGCAGTGGAAACAACGTCGGAGGTTAGGAATGTAAGCCCAGACTGGCAGGTGATACCATGCACAACGTACCTCCTCGGGTAAAACTAGTCTCTTGAAGGTCAAAAGGAGGGAAAGCATTTGTGTAAATATGCCATCTAACTTCTTTTGGAATCTGTGAACTGCCACAACACCTTGTCATTCCATCTCCTGTAATAGTGTAACCTCAGAACACTGGAAGACATCCTTGCAGAAGATCACTCCTTTGCACTGATTCGATGTTGCATGAAGGGTGGAGGACACTTCAGCACCGGGTACAGCAGACAGGGCACGAAGAAGAGCAGCCTCATCTGGGGGAGCAACCTCCAAGAGGAGGCTGCCATCCCTCCATGGTGTTACCCTTGGCTCGCCCACAAGCCTTCACAAGAGAATGGTGAACTGCAAAAGTAGCCAAGTTCAAGATGGGCTGGTCACTGAAAGACTGAATAAATAGGTACTTTTCATAGAACACAGCCTGAAATTGTCCAGGAAAGTATCTCAACTTAGGGGCCTTTAGGCCAAGCACGTTTCTCGATCTCTACCTGCACCCCTTGGAAAAGGAGACGCTGGACTGGGGAGCCGAGACAGAGGGGGTTGAAGTTCCCTTGGCGCCACTCGAAACCTAAAAGGGTTCAAGGGTGGTGACAAAGGAATGTCGAGAAGAGGAATCCAGGTACGTGTGGATGTTGGGGAGAGAGGCAGACCAGGTTACTTTAGTATCTGGTGAGTTAATCATGTTGGGGTTCAAATACTTCACTTCACCACCCCCCTACCCACCATTGAGCCCAACAAGGGGAGAAGGAAGGACAGGGCATCGAGCACCTGTCAGCCCCAGGGATAGTGGAGGAGCATACACAGGTCACCACTAGGGGACCTGGGCAAGCATGACTCAAGGATGATAGGAGCAACCAGGTCCGCCAGTGCCCACTTGAACCTAGCTAATGCATGACCAGCCGATTGACCTGGTCGGGATAAACCATTCCACCTATCTAGCCAGAACAAGAGACCAAAGAGGTGTATTGCTAGCTGCAGGGCACATCGTGCAGCACCACTCAACCCCCAGGACTCCCATCTCCCAGCATTATGGGATGCCACACACGGCAAACACGCGGAGAGGCAACAGTCCAGCCCTAGATGGCAGATGGGCAGGGACTAATATCACCAGCAGGCCTCCTCCACCAGTGATGCAAGGGGTGCTTGGTCCATGAGGCCGACAAATACCGAACCCTACAAAGGTAGGCATGCCTCCAGAGTAGGTAGCACAGCAGCCACACTTCAAGCCCTGCCACCACGTCAAGGTAACCCTCCACCCTAGCAGGGCCTCTACTGATAAAGCAGAACTCTTCACTCAGAGTTTCTCCTCCCTTTTCACCTTAGACAATTCCAGTGCTGTTCCTTCATCACTTCCGCTCTCTGACTTCCTCAAAGCTGACATTAAAATTTCTGCAATTGATGTGTTTTGTGCCATTACTTGCCTAAATACTAACAGGGCAAATGGGCCCAATGGTGTCCCTCCTGTTGTCCTCAGGAACTGTGAAAAAATTTGTTTACACTCTGGCTAGGTTAACTCTTTCACCTTTATCAATCAACTTGTACCTTTCCTTCTTGCTTGAAGTTTGCGCTCATTCAGCCTGTCCAAAAGAAGGATGATCATTCCCAGCCCTCTAACTATCGCCCAATTGCATTAACATCCTGTATTTCTAAAGTTTTTGAATTTATTACTATCTATCTATATACCTAGGCTGCTTTTCCCAAGGAAAGGAAGATAGCCGAGACAGGACAACACATTCCCAATTTACTCATCCACTCAAACATCTTAGCCTCAAAGCGGAGAAGGGACAGATTCTCTCCGCACCACACCGCATGAGGGTCAACTGCGCAATGCAATCAGTGACATCTGCAGCAGGGCCCAACAGCAGAGCTTGTTTACCCCTGCCACATCATAACAGACCTGTCCCCTTACCCACACCTGACCTGATTAGCTGCTCAGACCAAATGTGGGAGAATATCCCCTCAGGGCTGCGTCATCATTTATTCATTTACAATTTCTCTCCATTTATTTCTATCACGCACAGCCACTCTTCCTTGCTCAACAGACATCCCTCTTGCATCCAACGCTCTCTTCACACTCTCAATCCATCCCATTCGTGGTCTCCCTCTCAGTCTTACACCCGTCACAACAGATCTAGTTATCTTTTCACTAATCGCTCATTATTCATTCTCTCTATATGCCCAAACCATCGTGACACCCTCTGCTCAACTCGATCAACCATCTCCTGAACAACTCCAGTTCTCCTTCGCACTTCATCATTTCTCACTTGATCCATATGCGTCATTCCACACATACTCCTCAGACACCTCATCTCCATTACCTTCAAATTTTTCCCCTCTGCTACACCCATATTCCATGTTTCAGCCCCATATAATGCAGTCGGTACCACAACACCCTCATGCAGCCTTCTCTTTACATCCATTCCAAGCGAACGACATCTAAACACTTTTTTCATTCCTTCCATCACCTTTCCTACTTCATTCATTCTAAACTTCACTTCTGCATCTATTCTTCCATCCACAGCAACAAGTGACCCTAAATACTTAAAACACTCTACCTCCTCAAGCAACTCACCATTCAAAACTATATTCATCCTCCTACCATCTACCAACCTCGTACACTTCATCATTTTACTCTTATTCTCATTTACTTTCAATTTCCTCCTTTCACACACCCTTCCAAACTCCTCTACCAACTGTCTCAGTCTCCCCTCTGAATCAGCCACCAGTACAGTATCATCTGCAAACAGCAGCTGCTTCAGATTCCACTCTCTACCATCAATATTCACCAGACTTAGACCTCCACCTATAACTCTTGCATTCACCTCCCTTACAACACCATCCATATCAATAATAAACAAGCAAGGTGACATCACACATCCCTGCCGCAGCCCCGCTCTCACGGGAAACCAATCACTCACAGTATTTCCCACTCTTACACACCTTCTACTATCTACATAAAAACTCTTCACCCCTTTTAGTAACCTACCATCAAGTCCATACAATCTTAAAACAGTCCATAAAGCTTCCCTATCAATTTTATCGTACACTTTCTCTAAACCCATGAATGCCAAAAACACATCCTTGCCTTTCACTAAATACTTTTGACACACTTGTCTCACAGCAAACACCTGATTCACGCAACCCATCCCTCTCCTAAAGCCACACTGCTCATCACCAATCACACCCTCAGTACCCTCTCTAACTCTCTTAATTAACACTCTACCATACACCCTACCTACAACACTCAACAGACTTATACCCCTAAAGCTGGTACATTCATAATTATCACCCTTACCCTTATACAACGGGACCACACAAGCACTTGCCCAGTCAACTGGCACTATATCTTTCACAAAGCACACATTCAACAATCTTACTAACCAGTCAACAATAGTTGCTCCACGACCCTTCAGGCATTCCACAGCACACCCATGCATACCTTTTTTCATCTCCTTTGCTGCCTCCTGCACTTCCTCCTTCGTGATCAAAGAATCCTTCAACTCTCTGAACACATTTATTCCTTGCACCCTTCCATCCGCCACAATCTCAGCCACCCTTTCCTCCTCTACATTTAACAATCTTTCAAAATACTCTGCCCATCTCTTCCTTACTGCATCCATCTCAATTATAACATCCATCCATCCTCTGTTTTTACTCGCTCTTCCTTCCCAGACTCTCCCTTTCGCACCCTTTTCATCTCCTTCCAAACATTTTCTTATTCTGCTGAAAATTCTCAGTCGACCACCTACCCCACCTCTCATCTGCTGGCACTTTTCTTACACCACCATCCACATGTCTCACACCACACACCTCTTCCTCATGCCTCACCACAGCACCTCTTCTGTATGTCCACTTAAATAATTTCTTTACAGATATTATTGAAGTACCTTTCCCATCAGAACCTTCTTTCCGATCGTAAGTATGGGTCCCGCCAGGGATTCTGCACTGGCAATCCTCTCATCCTCCTCTCAGACTCCTGGTCATCCTGATATCTGAACTTTGGCAAAAACTTTGCCATTGCACCTGACATCTCACAGGCTTTCGATCGAATCTGACATACATCTTTAATTTCTAAACTGCCCTCTTACGGTTTCAATCCTTCTATCTGTGCCTTCATCTCCAGCTTCCTTTGTGGCCGTACTATTGCTGCAGTTGTTGGCGGCCACCATTCTTCTCCTCGAGCTATGAATAGTGATGCTCCTGAGGGCTGTGTCCAATCACCAACTTTCTTCCTTCTTTTCAAAAGTATCCTTCTAAGTTGTACATCTACCACCACCCGCTCATACACTGATTGCTCCACATTTCACCTTTCCATCCACTTCTAACAACGTCCTTTTAAGCAGTAACTTCAACAAACAAGGGATGAGGCAATGGCTTATATATCTGGGGTAAAAATAATCTTGTTTTCAATGCATCAAAAACTCAGCTCTTACATCTTTTGACCGGTCAAAACGTTCTACAGGAGTATCCTCTAATTTTCAAAAATATGCAACTCAGTCCAGGATCATTTGGTAACATAGTTTGGGTCCCATTCTCTCGGGATTTATCTTGGGAAGATTATATTACCTCTCTAGTAAAATCTGCTTCCAATAGATTAGGTGTGCAAAGCCTCCTTTGTGTCTTCTTTACCCCTGCACGGTTTTTGATTTTGTACATGGGTTTGATCTGTCCCTGTGTAGAGTTCAACTCTTTATAAGAGCGGCACCCAACATACAGCTCTTTTCAACAAGATAAGGTCAAAGGCTTTTCGTCTCATTAGCTCTCCTCTTGCTGGTTCCCTTCATCCTGTGTCTGTTCGCCACACTGTCACGTCTTTATCTCTTTTCTATCGTTCCTTCAATGGTCGCTGCTCTTCTGAACAGTCTGCTCGCATCCCTCCACCACTATGGTGGGCACATAGCACCCGTCTAGCTGCAAGCTTTCATCCTTTCTCTGTCCAACTCTCTAATGCTAGAGTTAACCACTACTCCTAGTCCTTCATATATGCAACAGGTCAACTTTGGAACTGTCTTCCTTCGTCTGTATTTCCTACTGCCTATGACCTCCAATCTTGTATACACAATGTCCAGGAAACTTGAAATAAAACGGATCGTTAAACTGGCCCTCTGTTATCTTTCTGTTTTTCTCTAAGGGAGTAATCTTGTGGGCATCAAGCCTTTGGTTCTTCCTTCCCTGCATTTAAGAAAAATGTGTACAATTATTACGAGCGGCAGCGCAATGTTAACTCTTAGTTAAGTCTGGAAATGAGTGGCCTGATCCGGCCTGGCCCAAGCCGACCATCACGTTAAGCAGAAGGTAATAACTTTACTCCTATGTGAAGTAGAGTCAAAATTATTTCTACATGTGATACATTCATTCAATAAATGTTTATGGCAGTTAAAAACTCACCTATAAATGCATAGGAACCCTTGGAATTTCGAGTTTTCCAAGTGAGTGTATGTGTGTGTTTCAGTGTCTGTGTGGGAGTGTATGTGTGTTTCTGTGTCTGTGTGGGAGTGTATGTGTGTGTTTCTATGTCTCTTCTTACCTAATTGTATCTTTACATGAATGAGTCAAGCTCGTACTGTCCCGTGTCTTAAACCATTTTCATCTTACATCTTAAATTTATGAATTGTTTTGGCACACACTGTTTCATTCGGTAGTGCATTCCACTGATCAATTGCCCTATTTGGGAAACTAAATTTCCTTACGTCTTTATCGCCTCTTTTTTTATGCAGGTTTTTGCAGTGTCCTCTTGTTGATGTTTCCCCATACGTTATATATTCATTTATGTCTATTTCCTCCTTCCCTGATATGCACATGTATAGCATGATCATGTCTCCTCTTTTCCTTCTCTCCTGTAGTGTTGGCAGATTCAGTTCTTCTAGTCTTTCTCCATAGCTTAGATCCCTTAAGCTTGATACCCATATTGTAGCGGCCCTTTGAACTTTTTCAATCTTATCTATGTTTCTTGAGATGAGGATTCCAGACTACTGATGCATACTCCAGGTCTGGTCTGATGAAAGACGTTATTATCTTCCTCAGCATGTCTTCATTTATGTATGTGAATGCTGTTCTCATATTTGCAAGCAGTATATACATGTTCCATACCTTCTCACTTACGTGGTCAGCCAGAGACAGTCTGTTATTGATAATCACACCCAAACCCTTCTCTCTTTATGATATGTGTAGGGTTTTACTTCCTAACTTATAATCCCAATCTGATCTTTTCTCACATTTACCAAACTTGATTACATGACATTTGTCCGCACTGAATTCCATTTGCCATGTATTACTCCATTCATGAAGTTTATTTAATTCTTCTTGTAGCCCTTGACAAGAGTCTGTGTTAGTAATTCTCCTTTGTATTTTTGCATCATCAGCAAACATATTTAAATAGCTTTCATTTCCACTGTCATTTATATACACTAAAAACATAATTGGCCCCAGCACTGAGCCCTGTGGATTTCCGCAAGTCACTTCCCTCCATGATGAGTAATTTCCCCTTAGTATTGTTCTCATTTCCCTTTTTCTGAGAAATTCTTGCATCCAACAGTACAGTTTGCCTCGGATTCCTCCTGGATGGTACAGTTCCCATAAAAGTCTTTGGTGCGATACTCTGTCAAATGTTTTAGATAGATACTGTCCACCCATCCTTCTTTTTTCTGTAATGTTTCTGCAACTCTGTCACAGTAGCTTAATAGATTAGTAACATGATTTTCCCTTTCTGAAACCAAATTGCCTTTCTGTTATCATACTGTGTTCTGGATGTTTACCGAAACTTTTCTTATCAGCTTTTCCAGTATCTTACTTACAACACTGGTTAGTGATACTGGTCGGCAGTTGAGTGGATTTTGTCTATTCCCTTTCTTGAATGAGGGAATAATGTTTGGTTTCTTCCAGATATCAGGTAGTTTACCTTGACCCAATTATTTCTTGAATATTAAAGATAATGGTCTACTTAATTCCTTTGCACATTCATGTAGCACCCAACATGAAATTTCGTCTGGACGATTTGCTTTTCCTTTGTCTAATTTACTGAACTCCTCCTGTATTTCTTTTTCTGATATTTGTATATCTGGTAATATGTTTGGGCATGAATGTACCATATAATCCCTCTCAAAATTATTTTCTTTTGTGAAAACTGATCGGAAATTCTTATTTAGTGCCTCGCAATTATCTTTCTCTTGTGTAGAGAGGATCCCTTCATCCGTAATGGATTGTATTTTATCTTTTACTTTGGTTTTGCTCCAGATATAGCTGTAAAATAACTTCGGTTGATCACTACATTTGTTTATGATGTCCTCCTCAAACTGTTTTTGGGCTTCTTTCCTTATTCTTGTGTTTTTTTTTTTTTTTCTTGCCTGTTTATATTTGTTCTAAGATGTTTAGTGGAGATGTATCTAGAGAAGGAAAGAAAGTGTATGCTGCCTTCAAAGACTTCGAGAAAGCTTATGACAGAATAGATAGGCAAGGTACGTTGAGTACACCGCTTCCCGTCCGATCAGCGAAGTTAAGCAACGTTGGGTCTGGTTAGTACTTGGATGGGTGACCGCCTGGGAACACCAGATGCTGTTGGCATCCCTACATGTCAAGTGGGGTTGGTGGAGGATTAGTGCCCCTCCCTGTAAAACAATTAACTCTAAGCCATTGGCCACCCCATCTGGGATACATGGCGTCTGGCAATGAATGAATGAATGATTAAGAATATATGCAGTGGATGGGAAATTGTTGAATGCTGTGAAGAGTATGCACTAAGGAGCTAGGGCTACGGTGCGAGTGGATGGTGAGCTGAGTGAGTTCTTTGATCTCAATGTGGGACTGAAACAGGGTTGTGTGATGTCTTCATGGCTGTTTAATATATACATGGATGGCGTTGTAAAGGAGGTGCAAGGTAGGGCAGTGGATGTGGGGGTGGCTCTAATGAATAAGGGTGAGATTTGGAAGATTCCGGTGTTCTGTTTGCTGATGATACAGTATTGTTGAGTGAAGATGAATGGGAGTTGCAAGGTTTGGTAAATGAATTTGGGACAGTGTGTAGGAGGAGGAAGCTGAAAGTTAATGTAAACAAAAGTAAAGTTATGGTGTTTGAGAGGAATGAAGTCACAGAATGTACAGTGAGGTTGGATGGTGAGGATATGGAGAATGTGAGTGCATTCAAGTACGTGGGTAGTGTGATGAGTAAGGATGGAACTTTGGGGGATGAAGTGCGTGAAAGGGTACAGCAGGGAAGGAAGGTTGTTGGTTCACTGAAAGCAGTGATGAGAAATAGAGAGGTGAGTATGGAAGTTAAGAAGTCACTGCATGATAGTATTGTGATCCCTTCCCTGACGTTTGATAGAGTGGCATGGACCTTGCAAGAAGGGAACAAGTCAAGAGTGAGAGCGGTGGAAATGAGTTACTTGAGAGGAGCATGTGGAGTGACATGGAGGGACAGGTTGACGAATGAAGAAGTGAAGGAACGTTGTGGGGTGGATGTGGATGTGGTTGAGAAGATTAGGAGAAATACACTGAGGTGGTTTGGACATGTGGAGAGAATGGAGAATGACTAAGAGGGTGTATGTAGGTGAGGTGGAGGGAGGGAGAGGGAGGGGTAGACCGAGGATGAGGTGGAGGGATGGAGTTGAGAGGTATATGCGGGGGGGGGGGTGAGTTGGGGGGAGGGTAGTCAAATGGTGGGTGACAGAGCGACTTGGAGCCGTTTTATCTGCGGCCACCCTTTGCGGGATTAGGGCGTCGGGCTATAGATAGATAGATTATATTTGTTATGTGCCCTCACACTATTTTGTCTTCTGTATCTATTCCACAACAAGTTTCTTTTTCTTTTGATTTTTTGCATTCTTTATTAAGCCATTTCTTTGTTTTCATTTCTGGTTCTTTGTGCTGAGGGATGTAATCTTGGACTCCTGTTTCATAAAGTTCACAGAATTTTCTATATCTAACATTTAAATCTTATCCTCTAAGCTCTTTTTCCCAATATTTTTCTAAGAAGTATTTCTTTAGGTAATGACAGTTGCCCTCTTTGTAGTTAAGGCTCCTTTTGTAACTTTCATTACTGTTAACTATGTCATATGCAATCCTGAAGTTGCAGTTTAATACTGAATGGTTGCTTTTGCCGATTGGAGGGTGATCCACAATATTGTCAATATTATTTTCTTGCCTAGTAAATATAAGATATAGTCCTCTTTTTCTGGTGCTTTCTTTTTCATGTCGCGTTAAGAAAAAATCCTGCACAAGGTCCAGGAGCTTTTGGTCCTAACAGCTTTCCTGGCTTTTTATATCTTGAGTATTCCAATTTATATTTGTACTGAAATATCCAGGAAGTATAATTCTTTCAGATTTCTCCTCCATTCTATGTAGTAATGCTCTTAAACTTTGAATTGTACTCTCTACCAGGTCATCATATTCGCCTTTTCCCCAAATGTTTGATCTGGGTGGCATGTATAAATTTGCCACAATTACATTTCCTTCAGACGTACTAATCTCTACGGCGATCAGTTCTGTCTCTGTAGGTACAGTCACGTTCTAAAGTCCTGTCCTGAGAGCGAACCTTGTAAACCCTGGAGCAGTGAATCTGAACCACCGATCATGAAGTCCCAGTTCTGGCAACAGTTGGTGGTCCGCGGTGTGAGCTGTAAGGAGGAAGGGTAGTGATGGTGGGGTGGGGGGGTAGGTGGGGGGGAGGTTGTTATTACCGAGTTAGCAGTGCGGTATAAATGTTAGGCATATTTCCTATAGATGTAAAACCAACACCAACATGTCACACGACTCGGGTGGTTACGTGCCACATGTGCTGTTATGTCACGCATATTCAGTTTCCTAATTCCAGTTGAAAATGGTGGTCAGTTACACTGTGACACAAACTACTCCTCAGCCCGGCCACCCTCCCTCTCCCACCGTGAATCGACTGATACGTAATATGGGTGGAATAGAAAACATTTCCTTTAGACTAGTTATCTATGCATAACAAATGGAAGTATAAAGGAAACCATGAGGGTGAGAAACCAGGTTGTTATAGCACGTCATTTGAAAAAAATAATATTAAAACATCGCATGGCAACAGTTTAGCTAGAGAGAGAGAGAGAGAGAGAGAGAGAGACCTGTATCTACTATAGATGAGAATAATAAATATCACCTGTGCAACATGTCTGATGCATTATTTGTCCCACCGTAATTTTTGTTTGGCACCATGCTAAAAGCTAGGAAACGGGCAGGTGGAAAAAAATATGTAGTGCATCGGCATGTATATGCCACCTACCCAAGGACTACGATGACATTTGGAGTTGCAAACATTTGCGCTTACCAAATACAAGCATATTAAACAGAGAAACAGCATCGTATTTCACGTCTCGCTTATATAATTATGGCAACGCACACTACATGGTTAGAGTAAGTTACACCGGCCGTCGGACACAGCATTCAGGACCAAACGGGTAAGGAGCGCGGTGGACTATTGTGGATACATCTCTCATTGCGACACCCTGACTAACTTAGTCCCTGTGTATACAGTATCATAATGCCCTAGATCACCACCGTGACGGTGTGAGCAGAGCCATTGCTAATATAGTTATAGATTGTTTAATATATGGTGACTGTACTCATAGCCTGTGTTATGACCGTTTTTGAGGTATCAATCGATAATATACAATAATATAAACGTGCGAACAGAAGACATACCGGCTAGCGTGACCCCCATGTGAAGACAATGCCATGTTTATGAATACACCACAGATTGCTTGTTAGCTTTTATTTTTTTTATTGTTTTGGTCAGGAACTAAAATGTGGTATTTTTACATGAGGAATCATTACTTTAGACAGTTTTGTGACTCTCGCTTTCTCTGGCTTTCTTCCGCAAATGACTGATTCACCGAAAACATCGCGAGAAAAAATTGGTGACAATAAGCATAATCGGTTTGATATTTTTGTCGCGTGTCACGAGTTAAGTGACATAGATCCTCGGTTCAGTGGCTTAGATGGGGTGTCCAGGGAGTGGTTATGGAATAGGTTAGGGTAGGATTCGTTTGGTCAGTTTCATTTGCCTACTTTAGCCCCCCAGTGTTGGATTGGTTAAACTTTCGAAGACAAATTATGTTCTTCGGATGGTCTTTGATGTTACTTGAATGTTTCTGACCTTAATTTCCATCGTAGATTTAGTGACACTTCCCCGCCAAACATCAAAAGCCATTGAAAAAACTTAATTTCGTCTTCGAAAGACATTTGTGACTGAAATGATTAATTCACCCATCAAAGTAAATGTAGTGTATCTACCTGGGTAACCGATCCACTGCAGTAATTACTCGCTGGGTTATAGAACGAACTCATTACAGCTTACAACACATGCCTCACAGTGACATATAGTGTGATAATTATTGCTATATCAGATACTATTATCCACCTGATGGTACTCGTTTTGTAATCCGGCCTGACATTCATGACCTGGCTATTTGTTTGATCACATTATAGTAAAGTTAGAAAAAGGCAAGTAACCCACGCCACTGCACCCGGTGGGTGGGTGTCGCGGGGGGTTGGACATACATTTACCAGACATAACCTGACCACCTAAAGTCCTAAACGTTAACAAGGACATGAACTCACATGACACAAGACACTAATAAGAAAATAAATAACCTCACACAATAAGTCTCTTCCGTGACCCTTCCTAATGTGATCAATACTCGTATGTTGGTTTACTGTACTAATTCATTCTGTCTATATTAGAGTCCTTTTTCAGTTTGGGTTTTTGTTTTTTCCGGTACCTTTTTTTTTTTTTTTTTTTTTTTTTTTCAATGTGGTGAGTGTTGTCTGGTAAGTTATTGTCCTGTAATTTTGTCTTTGTAGTGAGTTTTTGGCCGGTGTGATTTTGTTCTTTGTCATTTTTTTTTTTCGTTGAGTTTGTGCCCGTGGCCTATGCTTAACGCTGATGTGCGTTGGGGACGGGGTGTCAGGGATTTGTTGGTTGGGCAAATCAGGTGTGGTGATGAGGAGGGGGTTATGGGCACTTCCTGAGGGAGTAAGTGGACAGGGGCGACTGCTGCATCCCAAACAACAGGAGACGTGTCACTGGTATTACAACAGATAGCTCTAGTGCGAGGCATACCAGAGTATTTCCAACGGGAGCTGATTTTGCTAAATAGTGTGCGTAAGGCCCAGTGCCTTATATGTAACTGGATTCACCAGGCAGAGTGTTGTTCACACACAGACACACACACCTAGTGCCGTCAAAGAACGATAGGCTGTAAATGCGAAGACGAATACAGTTATATTTCGTTCACAGTAGATACAGGTATATCGCACCTTTACGATAGGATGGATATAGTTTAACCTATTAGTCACGTTTCATATCTCTGCGATAAAACATCCAATTTACTGCAGGTCAAATCTGATAAGATAAGCAAAGCACTGCCAGGGTCGTGTTTGTCAACAGATGTATCACTGCTATCGTTGTTCTCACCATGAACTATAAGGTTACCAAGTGTGGGTGGAAATGGCATCTTTATCTAAATCTATACATGTTCATACAGTCATTCCGCTTGGCCTAATATGGTCGTCAACACGCTAGTGGAAGTCTGGTGTGTGGAAGGGAACGGCCGTATGGAGGGAACATGAGTCCCGTCCTCGAAGTGGGGTGTGGAGGCATACAGATGAAGGCAAATAGTCAAGTGCATGATGGGTGTAGGTAAGCACGGGTGTACTGGAGAAAATGACTCACGAATGAACAATGAAAACATATTTGCCACTATTTAAAATACACCACCGTTTATTAGGGAACGGCAAATGGAACCTGACTCTGACCTCAAGCCATCTACCATCACCTACCCTTTCTTCTCCCAGCTGTCTTCTCATCATTCGCATAGCCCTCCCTTCCAGTGCTTTAGTGTAAACTATTTCCCATGTCTTAAATGTCGATGTGTCTCATGGGTGACGGCGAGGGGAGGCGGCACCACATTTTTCCGTGGGTGGACGTCATGCCTCATATACTGTATATATATCTATAACTTTCGAAAAATTTGACACTCAAGGTTTGCTGTCAGTACTGAGTATGATGTGTTGTATTTTACACATGACTGTAATAAAACTAAATATTCAGGTTAAGGAAAACGTGTAGAGGCCTGAGTGTTAACAACTGTCGGTGGTTTCTGTTATTAAATAGGTCAATGTAACTTCATACCTGACAAACACAGTGACTACAGACTTGTATGTTTGGAATGCTGATTTTTCATTGTCTTTAAAATTTGTTTATTTCGAACTGAACAGCCATTTTACTGTATTATAGGTGATAAGCACAGGTATAAATACTGCTTCACTCATGGCAACAGGTAGTGCAAATGCCCCCGATGTCATCACAACCAAGGGCAGAATTATTGGTATTTGGGAAGGAGGCTGGTTGCCATACCAAACAGCACATGAACTGGGTGTGAATACGCGAACTGTGAAGCGCTGGATTACCCGCTGGCAGGAAGATGGGTCACTTCGCATCCGACCCAGAAGTGGACGGCCCAGGGTTACTACAGACCAACAGGTTCAAGCAGTCTTACAGGTTGGCACGGAAGTAATGGATTATGTGAAATATAATTCTCTGATTTGCTAATACATTACCACCAGTAATAAGTAACCAAACTGCAATATTCCTAGTGACACACAGAAGACGGCTCTTATATCTTACATTAATCCATTCTCACCTACAGACAGGTAGATATAGACTAATAGACAGATCTGACAGATAAATGTCACCGTTACTTATAAGTTTAGTTTATCCTCCACTACAATTAACACACCAATGTAATTTCCGTTATATTCCCTTTAATAAAGATTTTTTGTAGCATAACCCGTCGATGCGTGTTCTGTTTTGGTTTCTTACTGTGACTGTGCCGTTAATGGCTCCCATTTCTTTTATCAGACTATCTTTAGACCTAAGGTCACCTATATCCGTACGGTTTCGTAAAAAGTGTAAAGCTTTTCATCATCTATCCCCATACAAACGGACATGATAATATGTATCGTTTTAGACACTCTCTCCGTAGCCTATACCTTACAGATCACGGGCTCTTACACTTTTCTTGCACATTGACCACTCGGAGTCATCCAGTGAGTATGTAAACTATTTCGAAAAACGAAACATTTATTCAAATGTAATGTGTCATTAATTACCATTTCAAGTATGTCGATACACGCATACTGAGATAAAGGTATAAGTAGATAGAAAATGTAGCATCGTCACATTACAGCTAGATCAATATAAACCAATAAGATTCACATCCAACACACAGGAACACCATATAATTCCATATGCGTGGACAGATGTTTGCTGTGTCATACAGATATGGGTTACAATTAGCAGCACCTTTTATGCGTTGTGTAACATGATTTATGTAATACCCGAAACCAACGTATACACAATGGGGTCATTACGGTAGGGTAGGCTGGTCACCATTTTCCCGGTGTTTGTATGTTTATAGTACAGCCATTTCAGTCACGTTGAATGTATTCTTTCCCCTCCTACGCCTTGTACTGCACCTCTTGCCCTGTTGTTTGTCCTCTATACACATTACTTTCTCTCCTCCGTGTCCTTGTCTTTGTAGTTACAACAGGTATTTTCACAAACGTGTCACATCATTATCCCCAACAATATGTCTACCACAGCAGATGTCATACTAGGCATGTACTGTATGCATTGCCTGACGTTATTTACACGTTCTCTCTGGCTGTTATATACTAATGGCATCTGCAGTAATAACTATCTACATCAGAATGCATACGGATAGCCCCAGTTCTGTTACACCAAAAAATAATAATAAAAATAATCGTGATGATGATCCTGATGATCATGATTATACTGTTTCTACCGCTTCTTCTTCTACTACTACTACTATTACGAATACTACTAATCATAATGAAGAACATGTCAATATTTTCCGCCAGCCTTTGCCTGTGTGTGTGTGTGTGTGTGTGTGTGTGTGTGTGTGTGTGTGTGTGTGTGTGTGTGTGTGTGTGTGTGTGTGTGTGTGTGTGTGCATTAGAGGGATATGTAGCACATGACTTTCGCAGTGTTGTAAAACTGTTCAGCAGTATCTACATTTTTCCACTCTTCAGTCCTTAAGGGGAGGTCGGATCCCACCCCTTACATATACAAGGTATTAAAACATTACATAAGGGAAGTTAGAAACACTTAAGGTAACTCAATATGTTGTAAAGCACAGTTTCAGGCACTGCTGTTAAACCGCATGGGTGTATGTGGGGGTAATGGCCCTACCAACCGTTAAACTCGCTACACATTGGTCAAGTACTGCAGATACGACATCGGCATAACAAAGTTGCTGAGTAAAATCTCATAATAAATGTATGTGTTGTTATACGCTGCTGGCCAGTTGTGGACGTTAAGGCCCTACTAATATTTACGTTAAGAATCACTGGGAAAATGAAGACCAATAGGACATGGGCACATAAGTGCAAAGTTGTAGACCAGGGTCTCATAATAAACGTATTCAACATACTGAGGCCCAGGGCCGTATCTGGTGTCAGGGCCACCAGTATTAATGGGTGAAAGTGGTTAGGGACAGAAACTACACAGCCAAATGTTATGGCATGGAATAACAGTAACGGTGGCAACGCATGGTCCATGTTTTACCCTAGGGGACGCTTTTTCTGTTGCCAGTACCATCCTCCGCACAACCTTATGTGGCTGTAAATGAGTGATGGACGGATAATTAATATGCCATCATTATATCACTGCACCGCTACACTTGCGGGCGTGGGTATGCAGTGGTCATAGCATTAGCAAACAAACTGCACATCTACTTTATTCTATGCATTCCTCTCTAACACGCCTTGTAGGTTATTCACAGGTACTTTGAACACAGTCATAGCCTAAAAAAAACATGCAATTTTATTGTTTCAGTACATATTAATAACGTTATTAAGAGACCCACCATGTATGACAAAATATTCGTATAAACGTTAATGTTCAGCGACAGAGGTTTGCAACTGGAGCTGCATTCGTTGTCATACATTGATAATTTGTGCGCTCTTTAGCTCAAGCTTTCAGTATACAGTTTAGCCAGATACTTAGTGAATCCTGTAATGGAGCTGCACACAAATCTGTGACATGTATAATAAACGACACATTAAATAATTTACATACCAGTAATATATGATACGAAAACTATACGTACTCTGGCCACTTTTAAAGGAAAGGGTGAAAACTCCGACTGGTAGGATATATAGAAACTCCAGCACATTATGAGAATATTAATTGCGTTTTGAATCTGTTCATTCTGGTAATTAAGGGTGATGGTGCGACGGTCGGATCTGTGGCGCGAGGCAGGCCGACGTTAATGTTGTTGGGGAAGGGGGATGGTAGGTTGGAATAACTTTAGCACCCGACGACACGCATATCTGCAGTGAACTAATTGGCATTATTAACATAAAATAATATCTTAATAATTCTTTCTTACGCCATGTGGTCTCATATTTCACAGGCCTGAGCCATGAATATTATACTTTTTCTCTTTAATGATAACAATATAGATAAACACTTTGCTAAACCTGTTCGAGATGGTGGCACTACGAAATTACTATGTCCGTATGTTATTTTTCTTTTTACTGCTTATGCGACTGTAAAGTGCATGATAATTAACTTTTGAACTGTATTAGGTAATGATGGGTGACTGACATCTACTGTACTGTATATGACTGGACCTATGTGAGTGGCTGAGTGACCCTCTCCATACCTCTCTCCCTCTTTATCTCACGCTACCACAGTTGTCTGACCTCTATTGGATACTTTCTAATAATCACTGTGTAACAGTACCTATATAACTGGTTCTCCAAAACATCCGCACCCACTACGTCTTTCTCGTAGCCGCCTCCTTCATCTACTGTATTGTCCTGTGACAATGTATGATACCGTGATGTCTTGTGTAACGTAGTGGGCAGAGGGTAAAGATGAACAAGCCGGTTTTGGAAAGGCAGCAACAGGGAGGAAAATTGTAACCTAACAAGGAAGCCCCACTGTTAGGGCTTGTTTACACAAAATTACCAAGTGTGATGGTCGAGCACACTAGAATATGCATCGTTTATTCTTTTTCACTGTCTCCGCTATTTAAAAATGATACTAATGACAAAATACGTGCAGCCAATATACAGTGCTCTGTCATTATCGGTCCCTCATGATTTAAGACATACTACAGTAAACATATTCCTATGTGCAATTCCGTTTCTGTGAGTTAAATTATTCCATAGTTCTAACTAATTACGTTTGCAGGATGGTGTTGATGTGAAACTACAAATCATTTAATAATGTACAGTGTTACATGTATATGAACACAATTATACATACTTTTATCATTATATCATAAATAAAATTTATATAAGATGGCCAAATCTAGTTTTAAAAATATTTAAAGAACCACCTTCCGGTAGTTAATGTCGCCAAGTTTTATACTTTATCCCGGGAATTCCCGAGATACAAGAGAATATCCGGGGATTTTTTACATCCTGAACATTGTCTGCCGCTAGGCGAGGGACGGTACCATAGATGTGGTTAGCCAGTTGATTAGAAAGTATAGTGGTTTTAGAATAGAAAAGTGCCATGTCGACTGGCTGACAATTAGTGGGGAAAATGTTTTGTATTATTACATATGATCACCATCCAATGTGAATATCATCACAGTGCACAGACAGAATACTGCTGCAATTGCACATACGGCCAGGCACACCACCAGCCCTGCTAAATGGCGCCGCCAAGCTTATATGGTGGCCCACCACTTCCACACATGGCGCCTCTTACATCAAACTCATTCGTGTATTACGCTGGCGTTAAATAGTTTACAGATAATAAGTCCTGTTGTCGTATCATAGTTAATGGTGAAGGAGGAAATGCCTCGTGACACCAGTCGTAAGTTGATGTAACGATTCAAGGGAATAACTGTCTGACCTCTATAAACACTGTCACATTTACTACTTAAAAGAAAGATAACACGTTTCTGTGGAACCTAGTCAAAACAGCCGTTTGTTAGCACTTCCATGCGATGCTATCACAACGTCAGGTTGCAAATGGATAGCACTGTATAACAAAAACAGATGATTAAACATGATTCAAGACAGAATAAAGAGACAAGACTCACAGCAGGAAACATCAATTATTCCCTCACGCACTAAAAACACAAGCGACTGGACTCTGACTCTCTCTCTCTCTCTCTCTCTCTAGCTAAACTGTTGTCATGCGATGTTTTAATATTATTTTTTTCAAATGACGTGCTATAACAACCTGGTTTCTCACCCTCATGGTTTCCTTTATACTTCCATTTGTTATGCATAGATAACTAGTCTAGAGGAAATGTTTTCTATTCCACCCATATTACGTATCAGTCGATTCACGGTGGGAGAGGGAGGGTGGCCGGGCTGAGGAGTAGTTTGTGTCACAGTGTAACTGACCACCATTTTCAACTGGAATTAGGAAACTGAATATGCGTGACATAACAGCACATGTGGCACGTAACCACCCGAGTCGTGTGACATGTTGGTGTTGGTTTTACATCTATAGGAAATATGCCTAACATTTATACCGCACTGCTAACTCGGTAATAACAACCTCCCCCCCACCTACCCCCCCACCCCACCATCACTACCCTTCCTCCTTACAGCTCACACCGCGGACCACCAACTGTTGCCAGAACTGGGACTTCATGATCGGTGGTTCAGATTCACTGCTCCAGGGTTTACAAGTTTCGCTCTCAGGACAGGACTTTACAACGTGACTATACATCTAGTTCTATTTCTTTGACTTGCAGATTTTTCTTTAATATTATAATTTCTCCTCCTTTTTTAAAGTTCCTATCTCTTCTCCATATATTGTATTCCCCTCGGTTTAGGGTATCGTTTGATATCCTTGATGTTAATTTTGTTTCAGTTAGACAAACAATATGTGGTTCCTTTTCTTTAATATAATCATTCATCTTTAGTAATTTAGATACCATTCCATCTACATTAGAGTACATCAACTTAATCATCTCCTTTACATGCTTGTCATGACTTGGGTCTATTACCTTCTACCTTTTTATTCCCTCCTTTTTATGTACCACCTTCGTACCTGCAATCCAATTACTTTGTAAAAATAATGTGTCTCTCTTCCTCTGACTTTCCCTCGTTCTTTGTTTTTGCCTCCTCCCTCTTCTCTTTTAGTAATTCCTCTTGAGTTAGGCATCTTTTTATCCATACATTTTTGAAGTCCTCTTTCTCCATAAGTTTGTTTGCATTTTTTAGTATTTCCTCCACAGTGTTTACACTCCGGAAGGCTACCTTCAGAGGCCTTGATTGATTTCTCTCATATTTCCCTAGCCTTTTGTTCCTCTATGGCATTACTACAGATATCCTCTGATACTTCCTTCAATATGCTCATTACGTTTGCCATCTCCATTTTGTCTCTCGAAATCTGTGTGTGTGTGTGTGTGTGTGTGTGTGTGTGTGTGTGTGTGTATTTCTGTTTGTGTGTGAGTGTAAGAGAATGTCTTTTGTTCCAGTATATAATTTTGTTTTGTTTAGCTACCATCATGAAGAAGTACTATATCAAAGGGAAACTGAGATCATGGCGCTCGCTCACTCGCTCATCACGTGCTTACAAACTGCACTTTACTTGTTCCTTAATCGTGGCAACATTCTTCCTTCAAGGCGACTGGGATGATGTGCAGTATCCCATTCACTAAGGAGTGGCTTTCACGTTGAAATATTCAGTCTGGTACACTGATCTTGCCGCAAAATTTAGTAACTTCTTTCCGAGGGAAGGACTCGACCATAGTCCGCGAGAAACGTGGCGAGGTTCCCTAGGTTTTGTAGCTAACGTCGCAAGTAAGTCAGCCTGTTCATTGCCGCAAATATGATAATGATCAGCCACCCAGATCAGCGTGAAGGACTTGTTGCATGAATGCAGTTTATTAATGATGCCATTCTGGATCTCATGGGAATACATGGTGCAAGAAGCAATTGCCTGAAGGGCTGACTGAGTGTCAATTGACTTGGAGCCATCGGTGTACAACTGGTGGTACCCAAAATGATGCCTGTTGATGTTAACAAACAAGTGGTTGACCTCCAGCTCCTGCACGTTGGTCTTCTGAGCTGGGTGCCATGATACATCAGCAATAACCCGCTGTGTCCCGGAGACGTGAATTCACATCCTCACATGATGTGCACTCATATCCCGGAGACGTGAATTAACGCGGCAACATTCCAAGGTCCCTAATTTGCACAATTTTCAATTTTCGCGAGTCTGGTTAGTACTTGGATGGGTGACCGCCTGGGAACACCAGATTCTGTTGGCATCCCTACGTGTCAAGTGGGGTTGGTGGAGGATTAGTGCCCCTCCCTGTAAAACAATTAACTCTAAGCCGTTGGCCACCCCGTTTGGGATACATGGCGTCTGGCAATGAATGAATGAATGATTTCGCGAGTGATTTTTGGCACTTATACATGGGACACCTTCCTCTATTCCTCTACAAGATGCCAAGCAGGGACAATGCCTTACACCACATAACCTCTCCCTCCCCCCTGCACGCCATTGTCTCGGCAATTCACCTGTTACCAGTGACCTGGCCAGTAAAGACATTCAGGGCCAGAGTGATTCCCCAATCGATGACAATGTGGAGGACAAAGTTTACATAGCATTAGAGGAAGAAACAAGTCAGAAATGATGATCAGGTAATGTGGGAAAAAAAGGTCATGAATGGTGATGAGTTAGTGAGTGAAACAATGCTTATAATGCCTATATTACTGTTTGAAAACCAATATACTCTTGTACTACATATAAATTCGTACCAAGTAAATAAATAAATACTGTTTATGAGTGGATAAAATAGTTACCCTCCCATAGGACTCGTTTTCTTTGGTGCCAGCCTGTTAGAAAACCCAGTCAGGTAAGGAGGTACTCGTACCTAGATCGAGTATTTTAAACCTCAGGTGAGCGATTTCTCTATGAATTTTCGATGTTTCTCACCAAAAACAGATGTTTGAGCCCCCTCAAAAAAAGGTCCAAAAATGTCGGGACTGGGGCATACCACTGCCCAGAAAACGTCGGGATGGGGCAGGTTAAAGATGGGTGTGTCCAAAGGCGCTATATTTTCAAGGACCAACTCGTCACTTTCATTGAGGTCAACACCAAATTCCTGAGTCAGTAAGTGGAGGCAAATGGCAAGTGATTGGTGAATTCCCCACAGAAGATGATGGTGCTGCAGGGGAATACAGGCCACATCCGATATCAGGTTTCCTAATGGTCTTAAGCTATACTACAAAAGCTGGCGATCACAACAAATACAGAGAAGAGGTACAGCCACCTTCACTTCCGTATGACCTGCTCACATACACCTCAGGACTGCAAGAAATATTCACAAGCCTATCTGCGACATATCCAACCTCATCAAAATGATATCAGATGCTGACCCATACACCTGTGAGCCATAGTCAAGCTTAGTTCTAATAAGGAACTTATATACTAATAATAAAGATTTTCTGTTGGCTCCCTAAGTAGTACCTGGTATGTACTTAGGGACATTTAATGGTTTATGAAAACGAACAATTAAATTGTTAACAAGATACTTAACCCCAAACACTGGGGTACTTTTAACACAGTCATCACCTCATTATAGGCAATTTCCTTGAAACTGCTGAAAAATGCTTGTTTTCAAACCTGAATAATTCGTAAACTATAGCATTTAGGAAACGAATTAACAACTCTTATTCTCAACAGCTCTTCCTCTTGCGAATGAAGGTATCCCCAGGTCCCTGGGTCGTTGCGTTGATGAGTAACGATGCGAGGAAGAGTACACATTTTCGGGAAAGAGCAGGACATGTTCGTCCGTCATCCCACGGCGGTGACTATGGCTTTGCTTTTAATGTGATAACTTTTCCACTACCAGATAAACTAGACACTGTTGCACCCACGGCATGCCTTATGTCACTATCACTGAGCCCTTTTCTAGAGTCCTTGGAAAGGGGCTTGGGAGGGGTTGATGATGCAATTGGCTACAGGCGGCGTGGATGGAATCAAGCAAATAGGAACCTGAAGATATCGTTATAGACCTGGCAAAATCATAAGACAGACTGACTTTCACCTGTTCACTGTGGAGGGACTCCCTCCCTGACCTTTGGTGCCGAGATGAACTGGCCACCAGTTCAAATGGTGGTGGGAAGACACTTGAGTGTTTACCGCGATCTGGCAGGCATGTAACACCCTGACTGTGACGTTTATAGATGTTACCCGAGGGATAGGGGTTAAAGTTAAACTCTGATACTGTACAATTACAAAAACTTCAACGAACTCTGAAATGGGACCGGTGCTTACCCAAAGTAAAATGCAAGTCAGGGATGGTACGGGTGGTTAAAACAACAGCAGTACACTTACGGATGGAAAATGTAAATCCTCACTGCAAGGCCCACTAGTGGACAGAATCAAGGGTGACTTGAATCTGACCAGCTGAAAATATTGCATTATGGGAACGAGTGCCCTTTTGCACAATCATCGGCATAGAGTAAGTTTTTATGATTCCTCAGGATGGGAGCTGATAACAGAATATTATTGATCCTAGTGCTAAAATAACATGAGAATATGCATCCTGTCCTGAGAAACCCTGTTATCTTCAGAAAAAAAAATCCGATGTTAAGCAATGTGGCAGTATGACAGAAAGCTCAGTCCCCCTAAAAAATGGAAATAAAATAGGCAGATTACCTATCAAACCATTAGCTTAGAGCTTCATTGGTATACCACATTGCCACTTTTTTTTATGTGCCCAACTCTGGGCAAAGGCTTCAGGGGTCGTCTCAAGGCCCAGTACTCCTCCTACAGACAACCACATGTCATAACTTTGGCGCTAACACCCGCCGTCCATAGTCAATACAAGCTAGGGCTGTTTCGAAAAGGACAGGTGTACTGATATTAGCAGGGGTGTTTTTACATGTCGGTGGGTCTTCTAGTAGATCAGTAATATCTGCTTTTATGAAATTCAAATCCTTAAACTTTTCCCTGTCCCAGCCGGGATTCGAACCCGGGTCCATTACGACTGCAGGAAGCCTCTCTACAAATTAAGCCACTGCCTCCCCCATAGGCTTTATGGATCTCCATAAACACCCCTGTCATAAAGTCTTTGTTAGCAAATGCCTCAGAAATGCAATGCTCTAAATTTGTTAAATAATTTAGTACTCTTATGATTTTAAGGAACCCACACTGTCAATCAGTTAATAATTTTTTTTACTCTGAAACAAAAGGCCTATTATTAACCATTTGCTCCAAAATTTTTGAGCACAAGAAATGAACACAATGGGAGGGAATGAAGTGGGATTTATAAGACGACCAGCCTGTTTGGGTATTGAAATGACGTCTGCAAAGTGCCATGAGTTTGGGAACGTTTGGGATGCCCAAAGCTCACTGTACAATGCTAACATCTTAATCAATTTGTCCTGGTTAAGTTGCTGGATCGTACCGTACGTGATGGTGTTTGGTGTCGTTACAGGATTTTAGGTCAAGGAGAAGTTCATCTATCGTAAATTCCTGGTTGTATGGGGAGTCTGAGTCTTCTGCGACAAAGTCTGTTATCTGTAGCTCAACCATGCGTTTATGATGTTCAAAACACTGGTCTTAATTGACTGAGCTACTTAGATGAGAGAAACTCCAGGCAAGGATGTCAGTTACGTCCACAGAATCGGCATAAATGAAATTGTCCACGTGTTGAGTGGTCAAAGGGAAATAATGGCATTTATTATGTCATACTTTAATAGTGGACCAGACTTTATTGAATGGGGGATATCAATTCACTGTGGACAAAAATAATGTCAGAAGTCACGTTTCGCCCGGCTGATTGTTCTCTTTGTCTCAGCCCGGCCTGTTTGTAAATCAATAAAGATTTCCTCCGGAGGACGTCTGTAAAAAAAATCTGGTATCTCCTATTGTGTTTCCTTAATGCTTGTCGGCAGTCCGGCGTGTACCAGTGAGCTCAATGCCTTGCATGAATTGGAGAAATCTTGAGAACAGCAGCCTCAGTCGTGTGCAAGGTGTAATCAGTAAAATTTTGGACTTTTACAACTATGGTCTCCCTAGATATAATTAAATCTGATCCTTTAAAAGGATCAGCAGTCTGCTATCTTAATGTTAAATTTTGGAAGTGGAGAGCTCAAAAAATAGTCACAAGTATAAGAAACATATATATGCAAATGATCATTTCCAAACGAGTTGACATAAGGATCCCACAAGAAATTTTGATGTATACCTGGGAAAGCCATATATAAGTCAGTGGCCGAAATATTACCAGTACAATCATTTACACGAGTTCGTCTACCGTCGTTCAGAAGACAGTTGTATTAGGTCAGCTACTTGTTCCCCATGACCGTCAGTTATCTAGCTACCCCATCGATAGTGATGAGCATTAAGGAAACGAGGTCCGTTTAAGAGGAGGTTCTCATGTACTTTGCTGAACACATTAATGTCCAGTGCCTCCAGAGAGGACAGTGTGAGACTTACACAGGTAACCTAAACAGGATTATCCTAATCGTAGAACAAATGATGAGTGTGACCCAGCCTGTAATCAGAGCATGTTATACTGAACAGATTCCCTGACAAATTGCACATGGAACAACTCATGGCATTAAAGGCTCAACTGCTAGTAAAATACAGCAGATCAGAGTAAAATACATATTACATGGTCGTTTTGTTTGGAAATGAGAATGACAATTTGTATTCCCTAATCTGTTGCCTTTGAGGATAAAGGAAAATAAAATACTACAAACCCATATCCTTTTTAACAGAGAAAACCATTTATTGGCTTTGGGGATGAAATTACAATGGGAAACTCCTTCAACACTCTCCTTGTTAGTTGCAATATCATTTGTGAATTAAATGGAGAAGACAGGTCAGAGCAAATGTCATCCGTGAGAACTCAAAATGGTGTGCTTTAATGTGAAAGGATGATATAATGATAGGAAGAATTGTAAGACAGGCAAGCTTTGGAAGAAAAACAAAGAAATGGATATATGATTTGGAAATAAAGTATGGAAGAAGTTCAAAGTAAAAAGACTGGAACATAACGGCAAGAAAAAAAAAAATGTTTTACTATTAATGAGCGAAGAACTACGAGACTGAATATACAAAGGAGAGTGTTAGATTCTCGTATTTTGCATTAAATGTAAAGTATTACGGGTTTGTGTCCGTATGTACTGCCCAGTCATTGTGAGGAGTGGAAAGGAGAGGAGGGAATATCTCAAGGCGAATTATGAAAGTGTGTGGGATGTTTTGAAGAAAGGGTGAAGAGTGAATACTGGAAGAGACTTTGATTTTAAATACTGAAGACAGAAGACTGGAAGAAATACTTGCGTATATTGATGCAGATGAGAGTGATGAACATATTATAGAGTTGGGTAAACTCATACAATAAGGTGGTTTTTCTTCTTCTTCTTCTTATTATTATTATTATTGTTATTATTATTATATGTGGGATGTTTTATAGTGTTTTTCAATATTCTTATCTTTTCTTCTAACCCCCTCACACTAGATGACACAATGTGAGTCATAAGCCTTGCAATCTGAAGAGTAACCGATGATGCAACGTGACACAACTTCCTTATAAATGGTCATAGAAAATTTTCCTGTGGATGGATTTGCATCAAATTTGGTTGAGTCAAAGCTGAGGGTAGCCACATCTAAGGGAATTATATGGCAACAGCCAGGAGCTTATCAGAGGGGCAAGCAGACTATGTTTAGCTCAGTATTTTCCCGACAGTCAAGCTCGAAGGGTGTGTGAGCGTGTGGCCGGGCATTTAAACCTGCATTTCCTCCTACCGCACTGTCCATACCTTACGTGTGTATAGTGATACTGTGTTATATATAGTGCAGTGTACTTGTGAAGAAAGCATATAAGTGTTTCTTATATATTTTCAGAGAAAGCCAGATTTGAAAATTCCTAACTAATTTATACCATTCCCTTCCTATTTTACACTAAACCTACACTGTCTTGCAAGGGCTTATCAGAGAAAGAATACATGACAACTGACACCACTGCCATCACTCCTATGACACCTGACACCACTGCCATCACTCCTATGACAACTGACACCACTGCCATCACTCCTATGACAACTGACACCACTGCCATCACTCCTATGACAACTGACACCACTGCCATCACTCCTATGACAACTGACACCACTGCCATCACTCTTATGACAACTGACACCACTGCCATCACTCCTATGACAACTGGCACCACTGCCATCACTCCAAGCATACACACACACACACACACACACACACACACACACACAAACACAGCCATCTCCCCTCAAGAAACACTACAACAATGCTAGAGGACGTGAGTAACCAGCTTATTTGTCTAGTTTTATACTATTGTATTGTAAGGTATAAAATGTGTGTTTCCTACATATTTCTCATAGGAAAAACATGGTGGATTTCATTGCTATTCTCTCAGTCATTATACTCGTAAAGTATAGGTCGCATCAAATTCTGAAGAAAGCTTGATCAAGCTGATGATTTCTTTTACATCCTTTTGTAAAGCAAAGTAACTTATGTATGAAAATAAGTGGGGAAAAGTTACGAAAGACAAACATACTCAGTCTAGAGGCCAGAGGGAAGTTGCTGCCACTGCACGCAACCGATCATAACTTTTCAAAAGTCATTTTCTCCACAACAATAAGGGTTATAACAATGTGAATTATATCATGGGCTTCTTTAACCTTTGGGCTACAAAACTGGAAAGAATTTATATACATGTCTGTTACAGTGTCACTAACAACATATGAAATAATATACAAATCAGATGTTTTCAAGCAATATTCATATTTTTTTTCGATTTCCTCAAAAACTATTGGACGTATCAACTTGAATCTATCACACATGAAAGATCATGAAATTGTGCATATAGACACGTCCTTTGCAACTGCGCGTCACGGAAAAAAATTTTCACGGTGATGTTGGAAAGTTATGAAAAGCTAGTTTTCATGTAAATTAGGTTTATTCAGGCTTCATTTCTGTACATTTATTCATCTGTTTTATGTTCTTTTTTTTTCTTCTCTGATAGTATAAACATCAACAAAGATGATGGGAAGCAATTTATAACAATACAAGCACTTTCCTAGGGTAAATTGGGCCATTGAAGTTTTTCCCTTGCTGCGCGAGCGGAGCCAGCCTGAGCGAGGTTTTGGTTCTGTGCATGGAATCAAAATTTGCTGAAAATTTACGGTGAGCGAGAGAGTTAACCCACCCCGTCCCAACCGGTTTTCCACCACTGACTCCCCCCAGTCCCTACTAATTTTAGATTTTTTTTTTTTCTTTGCTCAAACCTCCGCTTTTGGTGAGAAACATCGAAAATTCATAGAGAAATCGTTCACCTGAGCTTTAAAATATTGGATACAGTTAGCAGTTCCCTTTACCTTACTGAGTTTTCTATCAGGCTGGCTCCAAAGAAAACTAGTTCTATGGGAGGGTAACTATTCCACACCACTCATAAATGGTACTTGATTATTTATTTGGTACAAATTTATATGTAGTATGAGAGTATATTGGTTTTCACACAGTAATATAGGCAATATAAGCATTGTTTCACTCACCAAACACATCAACATACCTGACCTTTTTTGGCGACATTACCTGATCATTATTTCTGATTGTTTCTTGCTCTAATGCTACATAAACTTTGTCCTCCACATTGTCATCGATTGGGGAATCACTCTGGCCTTGAATTTCGTACCGTGGCACGACATGTCTTTATTGGCCAGGTCACTGGTAACAGTTGAATTGCCGAGACAATGGCGTGCGAGGGGGGGGGGTCATGTGGGGTAAGGAATTGTCCCTGCCTGGCATCTTGTAGAGGAAGGTTTCCCGTGTATAAATACCAAAAATCATGCACGAAATTTGAAAAACGTGCAAATGATGGACCTTGCAATTGCAGCATGTTCATATATGTCAACAGGAGTCACAGCAACAAAACGTGTGGACTTTTATACACGTCAACGAGAGTTGGCGGGTTAAAAAGTAGATGGCCATTACTCGAAGGTTGTTTAGCCAAGAGCCTTCAAACTTTGTCAGGTGAGTCATTGAGCCAAGTTCATTTGCAATACAAAGGTCTTAATTAGTTCCAGATGTCACCTAACTTTCCATGAAGGATTAAAGCTAGAGCCACCAAACTTGATGGACTTGTAAACTGTGATGACCTAAGGTGACAGGCACATGATCAATAACGTAGACTTCAAGGTCCCTTTAGAGCTCGGCTTCAAATAGTCAATGACATATGAAATAATATACAAATCAGATGTTATCAAGCAATATTCATATTTTTTTTCGATTTCCTCAAAAACTATTGGACGTATCAACTTGAATCTATCACACATGAAAGATCATGAAATTGTGCATATAGACACGTCCTTTGCAACTGCGCGTCACGGAAAAAAATTTTCACGGTGATGTTGGAAAGTTATGAAAAGCTAGTTTTCATGTAAATTAGGTTTATTCAGGCTTCATTTCTGTACATTTATTCATCTGTTTTATGTTCTTTTTTTTTCTTCTCTGATAGTATAAACATCAACAAAGATGATGGGAAGCAATTTATAACAATACAAGCACTTTCCTAGGGTAAATTGGGCCATTGAAGTTTTTCCCTTGCTGCTTGCTTGGCGGAGCCAGCCTGAGCGAGGTTTTGGTTCTGTGCATGGAATCAAAATTTGCTGAAAATTTACGGTGAGCGAGAGAGTTAACCCACCCCGTCCCAACCGGTTTTCCACCACTGACTCCCCCCAGTCCCTACTAATTTTAGATTTTTTTTCTTTGCTCAAACCTCCGCTTTTGGTGAGAAACATCGAAAATTCATAGAGAAATCGTTCACCTGAGCTTTAAAATATTGGATACAGTTAGCAGTTCCCTTTACCTTACTGAGTTTTCTATCAGGCTGGCTCCAAAGAAAACTAGTTCTATGGGAGGGTAACTATTCCACACCACTCATAAATGGTACTTGATTATTTATTTGGTACAAATTTATATGTAGTATGAGAGTATATTGGTTTTCACACAGTAATATAGGCAATATAAGCATTGTTTCACTCACCAAACACATCAACATACCTGACCTTTTTTGGCGACATTACCTGATCATTATTTCTGATTGTTTCTTGCTCTAATGCTACATAAACTTTGTCCTCCACATTGTCATCGATTGGGGAATCACTCTGGCCTTGAATTTCGTACCGTGGCACGACATGTCTTTATTGGCCAGGTCACTGGTAACAGTTGAATTGCCGAGACAATGGCGTGCGAGGGGGGGGGGGTCATGTGGGGTAAGGAATTGTCCCTGCCTGGCATCTTGTAGAGGAAGGTTTCCCGTGTATAAATACCAAAAATCATGCACGAAATTTGAAAAACGTGCAAATGATGGACCTTGCAATTGCAGCATGTTCATATATGTCAACAGGAGTCACAGCAACAAAACGTGTGGACTTTTATACACGTCAACGAGAGTTGGCGGGTTAAAAAGTAGATGGCCATTACTCGAAATTTGTTTAGCCAAGAGCCTTCAAACTTTGTCAGGTGAGTCATTGAGCCAAGTTCATTTGCAATACAAAGGTCTTAATTAGTTCCAGATGTCACCTAACTTTCCATGAAGGATTAAAGCTAGAGCCACCAAACTTGATGGACTTGTAAACTGTGATGACCTAAGGTGACAGGCACATGATCAATAACGTAGACTTCAAGGTCCCTTTAGAGCTCGGCTTCAAATAGTCAATGACTGCAAGAAATTTTTCTTCGTCAAAACTGACTTTGAGCTAGTTTAACCCCTAGGTGCCAGTCCACGTCATATGATGTGTTGGTAGAGGCCTACAGTCCACGACATACGACATTTTAATTTTTTGCCGGCGTGTTTGAACATCGTAGCATGCCATATGGACTCAGAGTATTGTCCCGGCATGGCTGGTGCGTGGGATCATGCTGGCTGGCCGGGGGATGGGGCGGGGGTGGGGGTGGGGGAGGGGTGGGAGGGCAGCCCAGTGGGGAGGAGGGCTGTGGTGGAGGGTGGTGGGAGGCCTCCATAGGGAGAGTGTGTCCCTGGAAGCAGCTGATACTGGTTCGGGGTAGGGGTAGGGGTCGGGAGGGGTGGGGTCGGGTGGGGTGGTGGGGATTGCTACTAAGGGGCCGTGAGGGGTGTGGGGGAGAGTGTGTGGGTGCTTGAGTACACTTGTACTGACCATAGCCAGCCTTTAGGGAGTGTCACATTGTCAAGAAGTACTAAAAACAGTGAAATAATGTTTAAATAGTGTGTAAATAATTGTGAATACCTAAAGAGACATTAGTTTGTTAGAAAATAAATATCATGGAAAACATAAAATAAGCCAGTTTTTATTACTTTATTGTGTTTTTTGGCTATTGTAGTTGTAATATTGTATTGATACGGCATTGTGAATTGGTAAGAGAAAGAAAGACACATTCAACACTTTTTTTGGCGTGAGATATCATCCTTCCTCTCTCCACCACCACACCATCGCGACCTTGAACACAGCCCAGCCGCCACACACCTGCTCCCTCACACCAGACCACCACCTCCAAATCGCCAACAGAGAGTAAGTACGCACTTTTTATGTGTTTTTTGTCATTTGTGATTGATTTGTAATTAAAAAATATATATTTCGGGGAAAATCGATTTTCCTGAAAATAACCCGGTTCTGGGACGTGGATGGCGAAACCCATGCCCGGCACCTAAGGGTTAAGGTTTTCTAGTCTTCATGCTATTATTATTCCTTCTTCTTAAAAAGTAGATGGCCATTACTCAGAGGCTATTTAGCCTAGCCTTCAAACTTCGTCAACTGAGTTCCCCAGCTAGCCAATTCATCTGGCAACATTGGAAGGAAATCAGTTAACTGAATCTCTGGATATTATCAGGAATATAGAAAACCATATGTTGGACACTAACTCAGAAACCCATTAAGCTGCAATGCTGAAATTTTTGTAGCATATGCCCCTTGCCAGGGAGCAGTTCTGAAATGAGTATGATCTTAAGTGGATGAATATCCTCCAAAATCACATATGGTCAATTATTGGGATTTTCCTGGATATTCCGAATGTCGCCTAATTTTCTATGAGAAAATAATCCTACAGCCACCAAACTCGGTGGACATGTAGATTGTGATGACCTAAGGTGACATGCACAACATCAGTGACCTTCACCTTGTCTGAGGTCAAAAACTGGGACTTCCTGCTATTATAGATATTGCCTAATTTTCCATGATACATTAGAGCTAGAGCCACCAAACTTGGTGGACTCAGACTATGATGACCTAATGTGACATGTACAAGATTAGTGACCCTGATCACACCTGGAGTCAAAAATTGAGACTTTTCCGGATATTCCAGATGTCACCTAATTTTCAATGAAAAATTAAATCCAGAGCCACCGAACTTGGTGGGGTTACAGGCTGTGATGGCCTAAGGTGACATGCACAAGATCAGTGACCTTGACCTCAAGGTCCCTTTATTGCTCGGCTTCAAGTAGGCAATGGTTGTGGGAACTTTTTTGTCCTTGGAGATTTTTATGGTGTCCTAATTATTATTATTATTATTATTATTTTAATCATCATCATCATTATAATAACAATAATAATAATAATAATTATTATTATTATTATTATTACTATTATTATTTTATTAC
Source organism: Coenobita brevimanus (assembly GCF_032717465.1). Lineage (NCBI taxonomy): Eukaryota > Metazoa > Arthropoda > Malacostraca > Decapoda > Coenobitidae > Coenobita > Coenobita brevimanus. Next base: position 13,759,634 of record NC_136973.1, on the reverse strand, counting down.
TATTACTATTACAAGCATCTGATTCTTTGACTGAGCCAAGGGGACGTATACAGATGGGGATAGTTTAAGATAAATTTCATTAACCTTTTCATTTCTAAAATGAAGAAAAAAGAAATCATTGTAGCAAAGGGGTTCCACATGGACAGTTTTAAATTATGTGTCCAGAAATATACATCTGTGAGTGGAGAGAATGGCCAGCACTTACGATATATCCAGGAATTTCACTTGGCCGCAGATTTTCGTCCTTTTGCACCTTCTTTCGCAGAGATTAGTAGCAGAAAATTACAATATCACGGCCCTATTTTCTTTCTACAACACGTCTTTGTGACTAGCGCTATACTCAATACATATGTGAGTGGAGAGAATGGCCAGCATTTCCTGTATTTCTTTCACCTTAAGTAAGCCCTTGATTTATGTCCTTTTGCAGCTTATCCAGAATTGTAAAGTAACAAAGTAAATTTACTTGGGTACTTTATTCAAGTAACTTTTGTGGGTATCGACTTTTTAAAAACTACACATTTCTGTTACCACTTTTACTTCTACTTCTCTACAGTTTTCAAATACTTTGACAAGAATACATGTGGAAAAAGAAAAAAAGTATTCGCTATATTAAGTAATGGAGGACTGTAGTCACTGGACAATGACAGAACACAGAACAGTGCAAACACAGATAATAGCTAATCGCAGTAAGTTCTTCATGTTTGGACCTATATATATATATAAACTTTAATTTTTGTACCAGTCACCACACTTTCTTCCCGCAGTGACATTGCCATCACGTGTCTCTCGCTTCATCATTTTCTTCCTGACTCTTTTTCCCCCTCTAAGGATGGGGTAAAGTAGGGTCCACAAAGCATGAAAGAAGAATAAGACAGAGGGAGAACTAATGAGCAGCATCTTCAGCGAAATGGGCTACACACCCATTCATTTGCCATTGAAGCTACTGGAGCCCTGATTCTACCTCAAAGGCATAAAGATCGGCAATAAAAAAATAATAATAAAAATATAGATTCCCACTACCTATCAGGCAAGGTCAGTCCGACAACTCACTCAACTCTCGTCAATTCACTTACCTTGACTTCATACCTCGCTTTTTCACATGCTAATTTACCATATCGATCCACTATCTTTTTGGCCTAACGCTCGCACACAGATACCCATCTCATCATCCTACTTATATCTTTTCTTAGCCTACTATACCATCCGAATACACTCTCTCTAGCTCTACGCCATGATACTTCTTAACTCTACATCTTTCACTGATCACATCTTATACAGTAACTTATGCACTTCACATATGTTCCTCAATAACCCAGTTTCCACTGCTCTTTACTCATTACTTTTCTCTCTCATGGAAACTAAAATTTCAGACCAATATCTTAACGTTGGCACCCAATCAGCTTTATGTAATCCTCTGTTTAGTATGAAGGTCCTAAAACCACCACACTTTCATCATTGTGCTACTTAACTTTCCACTTTATTTGCTCATTTTCCTCTCTTTTCAGTTATTGTACCAAGGAAAATGCAGACTTCCTTGCCAGCTTAAGTCACCATTACATCACAGTGGGAATCAGCTCCTCCTCCGTGGCCGAAGGCTCGGAATATTCCGTGTACACCAGGCTGACGCCAGGGCCATTTTTTTAAGTTTCGAAAATTGATTTTTTTTCTTGCCATATTGAAGAGAAAATTCAGATGCACCTAACAGTGCAAATCCCAGCTTCCTAGACGTATTTTATTGCTTGCAATGGAGGGCGGAAGTTGCAGAAATATCGGCAACCGATATCGCCGCCCAGGGGCATGGCGCAACGCAATTGGGCAAGTGTTGTTGTTTTTTTTTACCTCCCAAAACAATGCGAATGGTGCTGAAAAGTTGTGCATATATGAGATATGATGATATCGAATGATTTCAGTACATAATCTGTTAGGAATGGCTGGAAAGAAAATTGTTATGAATACTTTTTCACCTTTTTTGATATAAAACACGTTTATGGTAGTTTCGAGTTATTTTTTAAGTTATCGTTGTGCCCATGCTTGGAAAACGGAGCGAAAGAGTTGAATTTTCGGTCCTAAATGAGAAAACTGCACGTCCTCCAAGGTTAGACTGCCACAGGAGAATAAAGTGGAGGGTCAGATCCGATTAGCAATGCGGGAGTTGAGTCGCAACTTCGAGCTCCCACACCACGAGCATGGCTAAAAATTTAATCGTAATGCAGTTTCAGAAGTCTAATTATTACGAATACAGATACAAAGCAGAAATAAATAAGTTTACAGACAGGGGAAAACGTATTTTTTCCGTAGTAACATGTTCATCTTTCTCTATCATTTTACGTTCTTTATCATTGTACCTTGTTATTTTCGCAATATATATTGCTGTCTCGTAAACGGGGTGGTTGTATGTGTTTTGCAAGGGAGGAAAAAGATTGTATTTTCTGTCTGGGTCGAGATAATGGGTGTAACTATGTGTTTTTAGGCATGGCCATGAGCGAAAAAATCATACATCAACTCGTCACGACAGCAGGTGGTGAACTGACAGATGATATGTGAGAGGGTGAAGTCAAGGTCAGTCTCATGTCCTAGATTTTCGTTCACTTCCCGAAGGTTTTCACAGTTTTCTACAAGTTGCGCTGCATCAAATGATCCAAACCATTACAACAAACCTGAGCAAATAGGTAAAGATACCAAGACAAAAATGTATTTTTCACTTATTATCATGTCTTTTTTGTATGTGCCTGTATTACTTCATAATCGTAAGCAGGTGGTTGTGTGTGTTTTGCAAGAGAGGACAAAGATGATATGTTCTGCCTGGGTCGAGATAATGGGTGTAGTTGTGCTTGCTTAGGCATGGCTAGGAGCGAAAAAATAGAAAATCCACTCATCACAGCAGCAGGCTTTGAACTGCTTGTTGAGGTGTATGGAAGTGTAGTGTAGGTCAGTGTGAAGACGTTCAGAACGTTCGTTCACTTCCCAAAAATTTTTGCAATGTTACATAGGCCGCGCTCAAACGACGCCTGCGGCCATTGATCAGCTAAACGTCATTCAACGCCGGCGGCCATGGAGGGATTAAACAGACATCACTTTTCTCTTATCAACAGTTATGAAAGCATGACAATCACAGACCTAAACAATTCTGCAACAGTCCAGAAACCTTGTGTTTATTACCAGCAAGCATCACTCATCTGCACGCATCAGATATTAGTTAATCTGTCATGTGCATTCACCTGCAGGAGTCATTACCCCCTTGCCATCCCGCTGTCACTCATGTAACAATGGTGCACCGCTCATGTGGGTAGGAGCCACACAGCAGAGATTTTTAGTAACAAGTATTGTGTTTTGCATTCCACAACACGAATGCTTTCTCCCCTCCCCCCTACAACCAGCTGGCACTCCAAAAAAGTGTATTCTCGGCTTATTTTCACCACTGAATCATAGTTATTTTGCCACAAAACCTACATATTCCTATTCGTCGATGTTTGTTCTACATGATAACAAAACAAAAAAAACTATGTGTACATTAGGGCAGTGTGAATAAACATTCTGGAACATTCATCTCACATCCCAACATCATAGCCCGAATGTTTCCTGCCATATCTCTAATATTATACCATCATTTGAAAGAGAATTTTATTAGCTTTCGAATGTGGCACTTGTCATTTTGATATGAGGTATGGTTTTCGAGTAACAGGCAAAGAAGTAAAAACTTTTTTTGCAAGACAACAGAGTTTTTAATAGGGGAGCTCTAGTGAAAAACTTTTCTCGGCAGTGTTATGTTTTTCTTTCATCATCTTGTGCATAAATTCATGGGCTTTCTCATGATATAATCAAATTTCTCCTATGTCTCATAGTTTCCAAGAAAAATGCAACAAATTACGGTGTACCCATGCCGTGTAGTGACTGTAGGGTGGTTTCCCGCTTCCCCCTAAGCTGCTGCATGTGTTTCACTATTTCCTTGCACAGTAGGCATTGCACACCATATTCACATGATTCACTGCCAATATTTTTATAGCTGAATACTCTCATTTGGTGCAGGGTAGAGGCAGTGTAGTTCTGGGGCCAGGGGTAGAAACAATAACACAATCTACATTGGCCCAATGGCTGATAACGGTCACAAACGCTTCACAAACACCTAATTCCCTATTGCAAACACCAAATCTAATCACAATAGTGCCCAAAAACTATACATAAGCACTATTGGTATTGTGAAATACTGTATGTCGCGCAGCCAGGACGGGGGTAATAGAGGAGTTTCAAAGGGACAAGGGACCTTGCACTACCTTCACCACTGACAGCTTGTGTGGTACTGAAAAACCTTTATGCACTGTCACGGGTATCAGGACTCACTGTTGTCAACTCATTACTTTTGATGTGAGCCAGGCATGCTATGATGCCTCCAAAAAATTACACAAATTGACTAAAAGCTTTTTTTTTGGTAATTTTTTTTTAATGGCTTTATGACGCTAAAAGTGTCACTGTGCATTTACAGGGAAAGACCCTAATGATGACAATGCATCATCGTGTAAGAAAGGATTAACATGGATCTCTATGAGAGTACGTGTGTAATGGGGTCTATAAATGCCCGTGTTGCCCAGGGGCAAAGTGGGGATCCTCTGTTTGGCTCAGTGGTAATGTCCAAGCATGTGAAGCGCAAGGGCCTGAGACTGAATCTCGGTCAGACCAGTGATTAATTTGTTAAGTTTCATTTTGGTTATTTCATTGGTTGGCAGCAGTGTGGGATGTGAGGCGAGGCTTGGTTAGCAATTTGATGTTGTTCCTTGGTTAGCTGGTAGCGTCCGTGTCCTTACATCCCGAGGATGAGCTGTTTGTTGTGGTCCACAGTTTCCTCAATGGTGGCCTCCAATGCTATGCTACCTCGTGTGTTCAAAACTCACAAAATTTATCAAGAAGGGGAGAAAAGAGGAGTGTAATGAGGTTTATAAATGCCTGGATTGCCCAGAGGCAAAATGGGGATCCTCTGTTTGACTCAATGGTACTGTGGGCGCATGTGGATCATAAAAGCCTAATATCGAATTTCGGTCAAACCAGTGATTAATTTGTTAATTTTCATTCGGTTATTACATATGGTGTTACATACAGTAAGGGAAGGGAGGCAGGGAGGGAGGAAAGACAGGAGAATGGGAATGCCAAAGTGAGAATGAAGCAGCAAAACAACTTGTGAACCACAAGGATACCAACACCCTACAATTTATGACTACTAAGGCCTTTTGAGACTTTAGGGCCTGGATGTCCCCATAAGCTCCTACTCTCCCCCCCCCCCCCGAGGCATGTGAGACAATGACCGAAGGGAGATGGGATGATATTATTACCCATAACAACTCAGTTGAAACGTGGGACAACTTCCCTCCCTTTCCCCTCACCCCTTTGTCTCCCATTCATGGTGCTTCGTTGCTTCACCATCTCCTCCATTCACCTTCCCATTCTCCTGACTTTCCCCCCTACTCTCTCTCCCTTCACTTACCTCATCCCTTCCATCACCCTACCTCTACCACATCTCCACTACTTTGTTCTTCAGAGGCAGCATTATACACTGTAACACCATATACCCTCCTAGAGATTCCATATTATATTCTGTCCTCTGTGGATCATTCAGCCACATCGTATTATGTTGATTTACCGTATTCAGGCATGAGAAAAAATCTCTGCTGTCTGCTTCCTACCCACACGAGTAGTGCGCCGTTGCCACATGACCGAGAGCAGGGAGGCAGGGGGCAACAAGGCTCTTGGAGCCAACTGTGCCATTCATCACCATCTCTCTCTCTCTCTCTCTCTCTCTCTCTCTCTCTCTCTCTCTCATGACTTATTCTTAAGTCTCAATACTCCTTGTGTGTGTGTGTGTGTGTGTGTGTGTGTGTGTGTGTGTGTGTGTGTGTTCTCATGACTTATTCTTACTTCTCAGTATGCTCTGTGTGTTTATATATATATATATATATATATATATATATATATATATATATATTTGTGTGTGTGTGTGTGTGTGTGTGTGTGTGTGTGTGTGTGCTCATGACTTATTCTTTTGTTTCAGTACCCCTTGCTGTGTGTGTGTGTGTGTGTGTGTGTGTGTGACATTCTTACTTCTCAATTCCCCTTGCTCTCTCTCTCTCCACACACAGACACACACACACACAGACACACACACACACACAGACACACACCTGTATTCTGTACAACCACGCAGACATCACACTTCTTGTCTCACTCCAGCACTGACATGAACCATTCAATGCTCACCATTCCTAACACAGGTGTCATCCCTGTCATCAAAACTCTTGGCAGCATTCACATGATATGTCAATGCCCCAAATACCTTACAGTCCTTTTCACAAGCTTTCTCTACTGTGTGTTTCATTTCACATACTAGTTCCGTACATTCCCTACCACTCCTAAAGCCACGCTCTTCATAATTCATCAGATATGCCGGTGCATTCATCACCTTCTCTCGCATGATTATTCCAGATGTCTTTCGTACAGCCATCTGCAGCCATACAGTGTGATATTATCCCACGTATTATTTTCACCGTTGTTTCTGTACCAAGGATAATTACAGCCTTCTTCCACTCTACAGGTGTACAATGGCGGTCATCCAATCTTCCCTACATATTTCCAACGAACTCTTCAATGTTCTCTTTTTACTCTCATCATACACATCATCAACATCTAATGCCTTCATATTTTTCAGCCTCTACACAGTATTCCCCACTTCTCAGTACGTCACATTTCCGGGGCCAATTAGCAAGTCTTTAGCTTGGAACTGACTGAGAAGTTAGTGGTTACTTTTTATTTTCTGTACTTGAGTACTTCATGAACAAAGCACTTTTATACATATACTCAGCGACGTTTGCTTCATGATACTTCGAATCTGACGACTGTGCAATAGTAAATATAATAAGATGTAATATAGGCAGCAGGATGGAGGTAGTGGATGCAATGAAGAAGGTCAAAATGAGGAAAGCCCCAGGAACTGATGGAGTGTGTGGTGAAATGCTGAAGTATAGGGGAGATTGACTGATTCAGTATAATTAAAATTTTCCGGCGCAACTGCGAGGGTCATATGCCGCCTGACAACAAGGTCAAAGACGCAGCAAATAAGGAGTGCATATTCAATATAAAGTTAATACCTGTTAGTAGAAATAAAACACTGAAAATAACAAAAGTACAAAATATCAATTACTTCTAAAAGTGTAAGAAGACCCGCCTCCTGAAGATAACTAAAAACATCAGTAATATCGCCGGAGGCCCCCCAAAGTATTGAGTACAGACAGTTGGCACCATCTGCCGCCTTATGCCTACAGATGAATCTCTGACGTAAGTCCTCCAGACTTGGACACTCGACCAGCAAGTGACGGGCAGTAAGGGGAACAAGGCAATCATCACAGTACGGTTGAGTCCCACCACTCATCAAGAATCCATGCATAAGCCAAGAGTGGCCAATGCGAAGCCTGGTAAGAGCTATTCTCCAATCGCCGAGGCATGGAGTGGAGAACCCTTGGCACAACCACTCTCTGAAAGATTTCCTTTAGTTTAATAAGGGCAACACCATCCCAGTGTCTCTGCCAACACATACGAATCGTGTACCTCAAGTATGGTGTTACATCAGAAGCAGGAAGTGGGTAGTCTGTTGGGGGCTGTTGAGAAGACGCAGCTTTAGCTACTCGTACAGTAATGTATCAGCCCTCTTGTTACCCACCACACCAACATGTGAAGGAATCCAACAGAAGCTCACATGACGGCCATGATGGCCAAGAAGAAAAAGCCACTCTAAATTTGATAAAACCAATAGATGGGATGCATTACAAGACTCCAGTGCAGAGAGAGCACTACGGGAGTCACTATAATCACAAAAACAGATTGGGGAAGAGTAAAAATTATTTTGAGAACATATTAAATCGCAGTCAATTCCGGCATATACAATGACGTAATACCAGGAAGGCTACCGCCCCTACTAAAGGTAGGGAAGATAGCACCAAACGCTACTCCAGTATCAGTCTTAGACCCGTCATTATAGACAGGGAAAGAACCCTCATGAGTGGAGGCATGTTTTATACAGAGAGACAGGGACACCTGAGAGCAAAGTGCGCCCTTTTTACGAACAACTGACCTACAAAATGTCATATATGAGGGAGTTGCCAAATACCCACCCCTGGGATTCCATGTGGACAAACTGCCAGTCTCCGAACTGAGAGGGCTAACACAACAGACTGGACCCTGTAACCAAAGGACTGTGGGAAACTAGGACGGGTGTCATAAACAGAAGATCAGGAATCTTGGGAGATGATGGCACAAGAAATTGAGTCTGGAATGCAGCGAAGACGATACCAATACCTCATCATCAACGACTGGCATCACAGATCCAAGGGGAGTATACCAGGATCCACCAACAAACTTGAAATCGGGGATGACCTGAATGCCCCGGTTGCCAGATGTACACCAACATGATGCACAGGATGTAACAACTGGAGACGGGCATCTGTTGCAGAGGAGTAGATCTCACATCCATATTCAAGTTTAGGAAGAAAATCTGACCTATGGAAGAGGATGAGGGTCTGACATTCAGCACCCCAAGAGGTACAGTCTGAGCCAAAACCCTCAAAAGACTCAAAGCTTAAAGACAAGCCGCCTTAACAAATAGAATATGAAGAACCCAGGTTAGTCGCCTATCAAAGAGAAGACCCAGAAACCGCGTCTCTTCCTCACAGGATATTCTCCAACCATAGAGATACCAATCAGGGTCTGGGAGAACCCCCCAGAGATGACAAAAATGCTTAGCCACTGTCTTTGTTAAAGAAAAACGGAAGCCACGAGACTGCGCAGTCAGAAATTCCATTGAGAGCCAGCTGCAACTTCCTCTCTACCAGAGACATTCTAGATGCGGTGAAGGAAATTGAGAGGTCAATGACATATAGTGAGCCTCGTACACAAGCAGGAAGTACACTGATATACTATTAATGGCTACAGCAAAGAGAGTAACACTAAGGATACTCATTTAAGGTACTCCAACTTCTATAAAAGGGCATTAGACAGCACTCCTCCCACTCGGACCCTTAAAAAACGAATAGATAAAAATAGGCAAGCCCCCACGAATACCAAATTAATGAAGTGAAAGTAAAATGCCACAACGCCAGGCAGTATCATATGCCTACTCCAGATCGAAGAAGACCGTGGCCTGGTGTTGGTTAGTGGAGAAAGCCTCACAGACAGAAGATTCCAAGGACAGTAGTGCATCAGAGGTAGATCGCAATATTCGAAAATCATATTGGGCAGGGGATAAGAAGTCACTTCTCTCCAAAAGCCACACAAGCCTAACATTGACCATCTTTTCCAGAACATTACATATACAAGAAGTCAGAGAAATTGGCCAATAATTCATTGCCTCTAGGTGGTCCTTACCTGGTTTGGGGATGGGGATAACCACAGCAACACCCAAACAAGCAGGAAACTCACCAGAACACCAGATCTTATTTAATAAAGAAAGCAAAAACGAAAAAGACTCATCAGACTGATGACAATAAAAGGCATAAGGAATATCATCACAACCAGGAGAGGAATCATGGCACTGCGACAGAGCCGCCTGCAGTTCAGAAGCAGAAAATGGAACATTGTAAGACTCTCTCCCAGAAAGGGCAAAACTGAGACCACGAGATTCTAGGCACCGATGGTGGCAAGCCGAAGGCGTATATGCATCCTTCTGTGACACACTGGCAAAATGATCAACAAGCAATTCTGCAACAGTGAAAGGATCAGCCACAGTTCAAACTACTGCAGATGAAACAGGAGGGGAGGGAACAATAAATTTTCCTGAAAATTTCCTTACCTGGTTCCACACCTGAGTGATGGAAGTCCTTGAGTTCATAGAGGAAACATAACCCTTCCAGGATGAACTCCTGACCTCCTTTAAAACCTACCTCATATGAGGTCGTGCCCTCTAATAAGCCACCAAATACTGAGGATCTCCACAATCATGACGAAGTCCAGAGAAGGTGACTGTACTCAGAGTACAGGATCCGTACTCAGAGTTCCACCAAGGAACCGGATGTTAAGGAATTTGACCCCTCGTTCTTGGAATAGATAAAAAGGCTGCTGAGTGTAGCAAGTCATTGAAATATGACACTGCCTCAGTAAGACAGCCAAACTCATTGACAGAAAGGGAAGTGGAACTTAACCCTTTAACCGCGGGCATTGTTTTGCCCTGACTGGCCTCTCCCGTGGGGGTTTCGACCAAAATGTAAACAAACTTTAAACCTTTATAACTGCACAGAATAAATCTAGAGCGAAAAATGAGGTACCATTAGAAAGTACTAACCTTCGGCTTTGCAATGATGTAGGTTTCATGATTTCGTTGACTATCACTGGATGGGCAGTGCCATTAGAAGTGAGCGATCTAAAATCACTATTTTTCGCTCACACACCATTACCTTCGCTCATACACCATTACCAAATGCCAACCTCATTCTGATAATAATACTATAAACATATATGAACACTGTACATACGATAAACACCCACTCTGTGTTCACTGAGGCAGGTAAAAGGCACTGTAATTACCCGCACTTCACTGCCACATCAGCGGTGTTGTAATCACTATTTTTCGCTCACACACCATTACCAAATGCCAACCTCATTCTGATAATAATACTATAAACATATATGAACACTGCACATACGATAAACACCCACTCTGTGTTCACTGAGGCAGGTAAAAGGCACTGTAATTGCCTGCACTTCACTGCCACATCAGCAGTGTTCTCACTCACACAGCTGGACAGATACTGATGCGTGTTTGGTCCGGGGTGGGGTGGGGGACCCAGGGGGTGGGAGGTGGGGCCCCAGGGGGGGGAGGAGGGAGGTGGGGGTCGGCTGGAGTGAAAGAACTTAATAGCTACTCTCCCTTGAAACAATTGGCGCACGGAAAAAACGCGGGGTATTCAAAATATTCACAAACATTCGAGAATGACACCTGCGGTTTGGTCCAGTTTTTGCAATGTCATTCTGGAATGACACCCGCGGTTAAAAGGTTAATTTCCTGAATCATGGTCAGTCAGCCTAACCCAGAAGCTAGCAAGGAAGACATGGCTGAGGTTCACCTGCACTAGCAGTTAAGAGTAGAGAAAAATTATCACTGCCATAAAGGTCTGGCAACACATCCCAGGTATAATCTAAAACAGCATCGGCTGAGCATAAGGACAAATCAACTGCAGTAAACGTTCTTGTCTGGCTATGGAAATAAGTCATTTTACTGGAGTTGAAAATGCCCAACTCCTGATCTTCCGCTAAAGTGGCCAGCATGACACCCCCAGGGTTGGCCTCACTGTTTCCCCATTGTGGAAGCTGACCATTTATATCTCCTAGTAACAGAAAGGGAGACGGAAGGCCATGAACACAGCATACCAGATCTGCCTTTTCAACAGTAGCACTAGGAGGAAGATAAAGACTGCAAACTGTATACTGCCGACTTAAAAACATCTGGACAGCAACAGCCTGCAGGGGAGTGAAGATGTCCAATCGACTGTATGGAATATCCTGATGAAGAAAGAGTGCTTCACCTCCATGATGACCTTGGCCTGGCACAGGATCAGAATAAAAGGCATGGTAGCCAGAAGCACTGGAAGGAACAGCATCGCCTACCATGGTCTCCTGGATGCACATGCATAGAGGAGTGAAATGAGAAACAAGATGACACAGTTCCTCATAGTTAGCACGTAAACCCCGACAATTCCACTGGATGATAGAACCCATAGTGAAGGGATGATGATGACTGAGTGCGGGATTGTACACCTCCTGACAAGCGAGAGGATTTGGATTGATGCTTAGGAAGACCCTCTGGAGGAGCCTGCCTAGCACAAGAAATCTGCATGCTATGTTGAACATCTGAAGGCAAACGTGAGGACGAGGAAGTAAGTTTTACAACACTCCTTCTTGGAGTGGCCATACCAGTTTGTTTGGAAGGGGGCTTGGGGGCCACCTTTGGAGATGTAAGATAGCCAGTCCCACCACCAGAATCCCCAGAAGCGGAAGTAGAGTCTAGAGGTCTCGAATCATTTGAGGAGGACATCCTATGCTTCAAATCTGAAGCACTAATAAGCTGTTCAACAACATCCTCAGGTGGGAACCAGGTCAAGGGTGAACCATCAGCTTCAGGTGCCACCTGGTTAGATCCCTCTGCCTCTTGGACAGAGGGAACAGAGAGGGGTCGACACACGGGTCAACAACAGAGATCTTAGGTGGCTGGTCTTCAGTCTCAGAGGACTCTGATGAACAACAGTGACGTTTGCCAGGTACAGATGGAGAGGCTCGGGCATAGTGGGTAAGACGAGAGAAGGAGTCCGGTCAACGTGGACATCTGCCACCATCACAGAAGTGTGCAAGCCGTCAGCCACCAAAGTGGGGTAGGAAACAGTTGGAGTAGCGGTCAGACAGACATAATTCTCACAAACACTACTAACCATGGGGACAGCATTCTGCAAATCACGAGTTGAAGAAGTGGGTACTGGAATGGGTCGAGGCTGCCTCTGTGATACAGGGCAGCTGGCAATCCAGAAAGGACAGAATCATAAGTAACTCTGGGCTGAAAGAAGAGAGTTTGGGCTCTCCTTTTTGCTTCAGGAAATGAAACCCTTTCACGTGTATGAATGGACTAAATTTCCTTTTCCAGGCAATATCTTGGGCAATTTTTAGAAGAAACAGCATGAAGACCTCCACAGTGATAGCATTCAAGGGGTCCTGTACAGTCGCTGGTATGGTTTGGTCTGCCACAGGAGACATAGACAGCAGGAAGGCCAGCCTGTGCACAATGGCAAAATCGGCTATCATGACCATACCCCTGACAGTGGAAACATCGTTTTGGGGCAGCACATATGGCTTAACAGGAAGTGACAGCCAAGCTAGTTTAACAGACGTAGGCAATATTAGCCTCTCAAATGTCAGGAACAAGGTCATTGTCAGTGTCAAGATACCCTCTATTTTCTTGTGCAGGCACTCAACAGTTACCACACTAGAAGACAGCAGTTCCTCCAACAACTGTGCCTCTGAGTATCGAAGGAGGTCATGGGAATAGATGACACCTTTACATCGATTAAAAGTTTTGTGAGGAACACAGATAACCGCTGCACAAGAGACAGAGGTCAAATTCAGTAATCGTGAGCTCTCTTCTGGAGAGGACACCTCAACAAGGAGGCTTCCATCCCCCTGGGAGCAGATTTTGGGTTCCCAACCACGGGCCGAAAAAATGGCACGGTGCAAATAAAAAATGTCAATATCTAGTACTGACCCAACCACAGTGGATTATAGTACCAGCTACTTGGCGTATGATGCCAGCACTGTTTCGTCTGGGGCCAACCCCAGAGCCACACTAACCTGACGGAAACGCCTCCCAGATCCAGCAGAACACTGGGGCAGAGGAGGATACTCCCCAGAGGCGTGAAGAAGAGTCTAAAGAATGGTCAGGGCCAGATGCAGCGTTGTCAACAGATTTAATAACATTTTCTTCCGTATACCAACAAATCAACTTCATTCCCCCACTCCTCCACCCACAGTGGAGCCCAATAAAGGGAGGTCTTATGCCAGGGACAGCACCATTGATGGCCCCAGAGGTAGCAGGAGAGTATACGCGGGTAACCACCGGGGGACCTGGGCAAGGGTGACTCCAGGACGATAGGAGCCACCAGGCCCTCTGGTGGCCACTTGACCCTAGCCAATGCATGACCAGCTGATTGACCTGGTTGGTCCCAACCAGGCCACCCATCTAGCCAGAATAAGAGACAAGAGAGGTGTATTGGTAGCTGCAGGGCGCATTGTGCAGCATCGCTCAACCCCCAGGACTCCCGTCTCCCAGCATTACAGAATGCCACACATGGCAAACACGTGGGGAAGCAACAGTCCCATCCTAGATGGCAGATGGACAGGGACTAACATCACCAGCAGACCTCCTCCACCAGTGATGCAGAGGGTGCTTGGTCCACGAGGCCAATAGATACCGAACCCTACAACGGTAGGCATGCCTCCAGAGTAGGTGGCACTGCCAGTCACTCTTCAATCCCTGCCACCGGGTCAAGGTGACTCCCCCCTCAGCGGGGGCATGGGAGAGAGATAGTAGTAGAATGGATATGGAGGATGTGAAGATTGGCCTGGGAGGAAGGTAGAGTCCTGGATGATTGAAAATCGGTTGTAATTATTGCCCTGTACAAAGGAAAGGGGGAAAAAGAAGTGTATGGTAATCATAGGGACATTTGTCTTCTTACTGTAATGGAAAAAGTATATGGTTGGACAGTTATTGATAGAGTTAGGAAAAATAAAAGAGGAATTAGCTGGAGTAGTAAAGGGAGGGTTAAGGAAGGGAATAAGTTGTGTATATCAGATATTCATCCTTAGGTCTTTAGTGGAAAAGTTTCTAGAGAAGGGAAAGATGTTGTATGCGGCCTTCATGGATTTGGAGAAAGCATGTAACAGGGTAGCTAGACAAGGAATGTGGATAATATTAAGCATATGTGGAATTAATGGGAAGTTGTTGAATGCCGTGAAGAGTAAGCATGAAGGTGCAATGCGTGTGTATAGTGAACTGAGTGATTGTTTTCTGTCTAACTGTTGGACTGAAATAGGGATGTGTCAGCTGTACATGGTTGTGCAATCTCTATATGGGTGGGGTTATAAAAGAGGTACAAGGCAGGGCAGTGGATGTTGGAGCGGCCCTAACGTGTGAGGGCAGCGCTTGGAAACTTCCTGTACTGTATTATTAAGTGAAGATGAAGGGGAACTGCGAGACTTATTGAATTAGTTTGAGAGAGTGTGCAAGAAACGGATTCGAAAGGTGAATGTAGGGAAGAGTAGAGTTCTGGTCTTCGAGAGAAATGAAGTCACTGATTGAACAATGAGGTTGGATGCTGAAATGAAAAATGTGAGTGTATTTAAGTACCAGGGTAGCGTGATGAGTAAGGATGGAAGCTTGGAGGATAAAGTGCTTGAAAGGGTGCAACAAGGAAGAAACGTTGTTGGTTCTTTGAAAGCAGTGATAAGAAATAGGGAAGTGATCATGAAAGTAAAAAGTTCGTTGCATGATATTGTGATACCAACTCTTACGCGTGGAAATGAAGCTTTGACCTTGCTGGAAGGACACAAGTCAAGAGTGAGAGCAGTGAAAATGAGTTATCTGAGAGGAGTGTGGAGTTACATGGAGAGATAGACTGACAAATGACGATGTGAAGGAGCATTATGATGTGGATGTGGATGGGGTAGAAAGCATTAGGAGGAATACAGTGATGTGGTTTGTCCATGTGGAGAGGATGGAGGGCAAGATACTAACGAGGAAAGTATATGTGAGTGAGGTGGAGAGGGGGAGATGGAGGGTGAGACCGAGGATGAAATGGAGGGATGGATTGGAGAGGCATATGGCAGAGGGGGATGTGAGCTTGGGGGAGGACAGTGAAATGGTGGGAGACATGGCGACATGGAGGCGATTTCCTTGTGGCCACCCTTGACAGTACTGAGGCGTCTAGCAAAAGACAGATAGACTAGCTTAAGTACCGAAGTTGGGTACCTTTGACAACTCTGCTTAATTCACATAAGAGTGGCAGAAAAAGACAATATAACATCCTTTCCACAGCACCTCCCCATGACTAGCACCAATCTATACATCTGAGTGGGAGAATTGGCCAGCAGGAGCTGTATTTCCTTCACTTGGCCCTAGATTTTCGGCCTCCTGTCGTTATTTCATATAGCTCAGTGGTAAAAAAAGACAATACCACGGCACTACATCCTTTCCACCGCGCTGCTTCGTGACTACTGTTAATTTTCTATTATAGTTCAGCATCCAAGTTAGAGAGACGGCAATTTTACGCCTAGTTAAAGTAAACAGCGTATAGTGGATCAAGACTGTGTGTAGAGGAATGTGGAGAAATAGTGTTGTTTACACTAGAAAGTTCTTCTGGCACACGGAAAAATGCGTTGGCTGAACTGCGTCATGTTGCATTCACCGTCAGCTGGTGTTATTATGTTGCATTCACTGACAGCTGGTATTATCTTGTTGAATTCGCTGTCAGCTGTTATTATTGTGTTGGATTAGCCGTCAGATGGTATTATCGTGTTGGATCGAATATCAGCTGATATAATCATGTTGGATTCAAAGTCAGTTGTTATTATCGTGTTGGATTCACCATCAGCTGGTATTATCGTGTTGGATTTACCTTCAGCAGGTATTATTGTGTTGGAATCGCCGTCAGCTGGTATTATCGTGTTGGATTTAACTTCAGATGGTATTTTCATGTTCGATTCACTGACGGCTGGTACAATTTTAACACTAGACCTCCTTTTGAGAAGGGGCAAAGATTTCCTTTAAGATGACTGTAACTGTGTACATAAGCAAGAATAATACTAAAAGCACTGATTTATTATCTCTTCTTTCACTGGCCCATGAAGACAGTGGGATTCTCAGGCTAATGTAGATTACTTGGTCCAGAAGCTGACGGTGAGGGCGACCAGTCGCTATCTCCAGGCTGAGATAATTTGAGGCAACAAGTTTGTACTACCGGTTATTTTATGCATGCTTTTCCTCACAGATAATACATTATCAGGGGCAGTGTGTACGTGCAGCTGCCATACGCCAGCCTTGGTGGTTACCAGGAGCGAGTCGCGTCTTGGAATTCAGTGTCTGGTTTAGTCAGCAAATCCTACCTCCCGTTGTTCCCTGAAAAGTTTAAAACGTAAGTGTATCAGACTAATTTTATAGGTAAATATACGCTTTATTTTAAGTAGAAGAAGCACCTTACCTGATCATTTCTTCTTCATGACAGTCTTTTATATTTTTCTGGTTTTTATCAGGGTGGTAAATGGACGTTTCATGTTAAATTTCTTTTCTTATTGTTTTTAGCTCTGTCCCTTCTGCAGTATCATCTGTTTCTCAAGGGTAATGGCGGTCACGTCGAACATACGTCCAGGCCGCTTTCTAGTACCTCTTCCTAACGTTACATTTTAACCTTACCTTATCTAACAAAACCTAACCTAACATATCCTAGCATTTTAACCTAACCTAACCAAGCAGTTCGTAGAAGTTCGCACTACAAACGTCAGTGAGGCATAAGGAACATGATGACAAAAATATGAAAATAAAAAGAAGTCAATAGAAAACATTTGTTTACCACCCTGAAAACAGTCAGAAAAATCCAGAAAACAAACTGGAATAATAGCAACTAACTTGATAAGGTCCTCCTGCCTAAAGTAAAACGTACTACTGATTTACGCAATACAGGGGAAAAAACGAATAACTTTTTTTTTTATGCGAGGAAGAAGGAACCAGACGCCATGAGCCCGCAATAACAGTTCCTTCCAACAGAAAAACAAAATACAATAGAGAGCCAAATTCAAGATCCGATCATTTCGAGATGCCTGGACACACTGCGTTTGAAAGACTGGAGATCATAGGCAGCAGGAAATACAGACAGAGGGAGACAGTTCCAAAGTTGACCTGTTGCATAAATGAAGGACTGGGAGTAACGGTTAACTCTTGCATTAGAGAGTTGAACAGAAGAGAGATGAGAGTTTGGTGCTAGACGGTGCTACGCACCCGTCATAGAGGTGGAGGAATGCATGCAGACAGTTCAGAGGAGCAGTGACCATTGAAGTAGCGATAGAAAAGAGATAAAGATGCAACTGTGCAGCGAAGATACAGAGTTTGAAGGGAGTCAGTAAGAGGAGGAGAGTCAATGAGACGAAAAGCCTTTGACTCCACCCTATTAAGAAGAGCTGTATGTGGGGAGCCTCCCCACACATGAGAGTTGTACTCCACACAGGGGCGGATAAAACCCCTGTATAGAGTCAACAATTATGCAGGGGTAAAGAAAGTACGGAGTCGGCTTAGCACATCCAGTCTCTTGGAAGCAGATTTTTACAAGAAGTGTAATATGATCTTTCCAAGATAAGTCCCGAGTAAATGAAACCCCAAGCATGTTCAAGGATGATGCAGGATTAAACAGAATATTATTAAACATTAGAGGGTATAACTGTGGAAGATTTAGTTGGGTTGATAGGTGTAAGAACTGAGTCTTAGATGCATTAAAAACAACCAGATTATTTTTACCCCAGTCAGTGATACGAGCCAAGTCAAACGTTAGGTGTGCCATAGCCTCATCCTTTGTTTGTTGAAGTAACTGCTGAGATGGGCTTTGCGGGAACCCAATGGAAAGGTGAAGGGTGGAGTCATCAACGTATGAGTGGATAGGGTTAGATGTACAGCTTAGAATGTCATTGATGAATAAAAGGAAGAGAGTTGGTGATAGGACAGAGCCCTGAGGAACACCGCTGTTGATAGATCTAGGAGAAGAAAGATGACCGTCTACAACAGCGGCTATAGAACGACCAGAAAGGAAGCTAGTGATGAAGGCACAGGTAGAAGGATAGAAACCGTAAGAGGGCAGTTTGTAAATTAAAGATTTATGCCAGACTCGATCGAGAGCCTTTGAGATGTCAAGTGCAATGGCAAAGCTTTCACCAAAGTCCCGAAAGGAGGATGACCACGAGTCTGAAAGGTAGGTGAGATGATCGGCAGTGAAGCGTCCCTGACGTAACCCGTACTGACGATCAGAAAGAAGATTGTGGTAAGAAAAGATGCCTTAAAATTTTTCTATTGAGAACTGACTCGAAAACTTTTGAAATACAGGACGTTAAAGCAATTGGACGATAGTTGGAGGGTTGGGAGTGGTCACCCTTCTTTGGGACTGGCTGAATGATAGCAAACTTCCAGCAAGAAGGAAAGGTACAAGTTGACAGACAAAGGCGAAGGAGTCTGCCTATGCAGGGTGTAAGCACAGAAGCACAGTTCTTGAGAACAACAGGAGGGACTCCATCAGGCCCATATGCCTTGTTAGTATTGAGGCCAGTGATGGTAGAAAATACATCAGCTGAAGAAATTTTAATGTCAGCCATGAGGAAATCAGAGGGGGGAAGTGATGGAGGAACAGCACCGGAATCGTCTAAGGTGGAATTGGAGGAGAAACTGTGTGTGAAGAGATCTGCTTTATCAATAGAAGAAATAGCTACAGAATCATCACAGTAGAAAAGAGGAGGGAAGGATGATGGGATAAAGTCGTTTGAAAGGTTTTTGGCAAGGTGCCAGAAGGAGCAGGAAGAATTCAAGTTGGAGAGTTGAGAGCTTTTAGTATGGGTGAAATTATTTTTAGCAGAGCAAAGAACAGACTTCGCACGATTCCGGGCAGAAACGTAAAGATGATGTGATTCAGGGGTGGGTTGGCTCCGGTATCTTTTGTATGCCCTCTCCTTGTTGCAGACAGCATTAGAACAAGCGTGATTAGAACAAACGTGATATGAGAAAGGAATGTATGCTTCCATGCCCGAGAGAATAACCTCCGTGATACTCAAGGCACACTCAGAGGGTTCCCGGCCATGGAAGCAATAATCATTCCAGGGAAAATCAAAGAAGTACTGCCTGAGGGCCTCCCAGTCTGTGGCTCCAAAATGCCACAGACAACGTATCCTTGGAGGGTCCACAATCTGTACCGGAGTGATAGGACAGGTTAAGGTGATGAGGTTGTGATCGGAGGAGCCCAAAGGAGAGAAAAGGTTAACAGTGTAAGCAGAAGGATTAGTTGTAAGGAAGAGGTCAAGTATGTTGGAGCTCTCTCCAA
Source organism: Coenobita brevimanus (assembly GCF_032717465.1). Lineage (NCBI taxonomy): Eukaryota > Metazoa > Arthropoda > Malacostraca > Decapoda > Coenobitidae > Coenobita > Coenobita brevimanus. Next base: position 13,739,997 of record NC_136973.1, on the reverse strand, counting down.
GGCGGTCTGGGATACGAGTAGGGTGCTGTACAAGCTGCTCTAGGTCATTAAGGATAGAAAAGATGTAGGCTTGTTCACAAGGTGGATCAGTGAAAGGAGAGGAGAGCCAAAGGTGGTGGTGAACATTGAAATCTCTTAGAATGGAGATTTCAGAGAAAGGAGAAATGGATAGAATGTGTTCCATCGTAGAAGTAAGATAGTCGAAGAATTTTTGATGGTCAGTAGAATTAGGGGATAAGTAAACAGCACAGATATATTTAGTCAGAGAATGACAGGAAAGCCGAAGCCAGAGTGTAGAGAATTCAGCAGAATCGAGTTCAGGAACACGAGAGCAAGACAAGTCGTTGCCTATATAGACACAACAGCCACCTTTGGCTTTGAAATGAGTATAGAGAAAATAGAAGGATACAGAAAAGGGTTTGCTGTCAGTTGCCTCAGATAGCTGAGTCTCAGTTAGAAAAAGAAAGTGAGGTGTAGAGGAGGAGAGGTGGTGCTCAACAGAGCGAAAGTTAGAGGAAAGGCCGCGAATGTTGCAGAAGTGAAGAAGAGAGTCAGACAGTGGTTCCAGGCATCTCGAGTCATCACCAGGAGAGGGGCGGAAGGTGGGGCCATTCATGGTCCCCCCCCAGGGGACTCCGAGGCTGGGTGATGAGACGCCATGATTTTTTTGGATATTGGTAAAGGAAGTGTAGTGTGTGCATGTAGTTTGGTGTAGATAGAGAAATTTGTGGTGGAGAGCACGCTGGCCTACTCACTATGTAACTGAGACACTGAAAAAGTTCAGTAAAGGGGGATGGTCAGGATCTAGTCATGAGGGCTGATGAAACGGGAGCTCCAGCACTCTCTGTCATCAGCTATCCGTCCATCTCGGGAGTACTGCCCTGCTCGACTGGTGCTACTTTGATCTATCATATTCATCTAACAAAGCACGATACTCAGTTTGGGAAGAACCATTGTATTGAGGAGGTTAGAAAGTATGTTTTAACACATTAATGGCCAGAGTTCCTGTGAGGGGAATTTTGCTGGACGGGTACTGAGCCTACCGCCCTCCGCCTGTCGGCTCATGGTCGTGAAGCTCATAGGTCCCTACCCCGGGGTTCCCTTCTTTATAAAATTTTGAAAATTCCCTGTTCTGTCCATTGTATTGGACGCTGGCCACTAATGGGTTAAGCATCCTATCCATATACAAATAGACAGCTATTCTATCTATCTATCTATTTATTGCCAGACGCCTCAATCCCGTTTGGGGTGGCCACAAACAAATCGCCTCCACGTCGCCCTGTCCCCCACCATTTCACTGCCCTGCTCCCAACTCACACCCCCCTCTCTTATATACCTCTCCACCACATCCCTCCATCTCATCCTCGGCCTCCCCCTCCTTCTTCCCCCCTCCACCTCACTCACATACACTCTCTTCGTCAGTCTTTCACCCTCCATCCTCTCCACATGGCCAAATCACCTCAGTGTGTTCCTCATAACGCTTCCTATCACATCCACATCCACACCACAACGATCCTTTATATCCTCATTCGTCAGCCTCTCTCTCCATGTGATTCCACAGGCTCCTCTTAAATAACTCATTTCCACTGCTCTCACTCTTGACTTGTGTCCTTCCAACAACATCCAAGCTTCACTTCCATACGTTAGAGTTGGTATCACAATACTGTCATGTAGTAACTTTTTCACTTCCATGCTCACTTCCCTGTTTCTTATCACTGCTTTCAAAGAACCAGCAACCTTTCTTCCCTGCTGTACCCTGTCGAGCACTTCACCCTCCAAACCTCCATCGTTACTCATCACACTACCCAAGTCCTTAAACGTACTCACATTTTCCAATTCCTCACCATCCAACCTCGCTGTACATTCACTGACTTGACCTCTCTCAATGACCATCACTTTACTCTTCCCTACATTCACCTTTAGATTCCGTTTCTTACACTAAAGGTGAATGTAGGGAAGAGTAAAGTGATGGTCTTTGAGAGAGGTGAAGTCAGCTATTCGTAGGTAGAAAAACATGCTATCCCTATTTTATTTTATCCACCTTAAGGTTAGATACAGCATCTATTAATACCCATAGGTGTTCTAAAGATGTCCATAAAAAAAAAAACAGGGCTTGCTTTCTTTCCAACTGAAGGCTTTGCCTGTTCACTCCGATGATGTATTTTTTTTTCTTTTTCCTCCATATGATAATGCTGAGATTGGAAGAACACCCTTGTACAGACAGAATTATTGGAGGCTCTAACCAAATCCTGTAGTACATAATTATAAAAAAGTCTCTGCTGGTGTGAACGTAATAGTAGGTAAGTAGGAGGCATTATGTGCCAACTAGTCCGGGCCCTGTTGTAGAGACTCGTATACATGTCTTAGGAAGAGGCTTTGACTGGTGTTTTGAGTAAAGGATACCGCCAGCTTCAAAACAGTATTATGTTGAATTGCTAGAATCATGGTATTAGTGAGAAAATGGTGGTTTTCAAAATGGCCACCACCAGGGTCTTCCAGGACTAAAGTCTTACAATTTCTAATAGAAATGTAGTACCTGGAAGACTATTAAGGGGTTTTCAGGCACGGCCGACACGATGGTGCCTATAGGAAATCAGTATGACCTTGCGTAGTGCCCGAAATCCAAGATGGATGCCATCCAGACTGTCCTCAAACGAAAAAGTTGTGTATCTTTTGAAAGAAACATCGTGACTGGATGATTTTTATGCTAATTATGAGGTTTTCAGGCACTGCCGACACGATAGTACCTTTACTGATTCAATATCACATTTGATACTCAAAATTCAAGATGGGCACTTTCAAATTCCGTAGCTAACAAGAAAGTTGTCAAATTTTCGATATAGCTGGAATATAGCAGTACTCTCTGGATATTACAATATCATTTTTTTTTTTTTTTTGTAAATGTCTGCTTGAACTCAGTTTTGGAAGGAAGTCATTACATATGTTCCTTCCATGGAATCATGATGGCATCAGATCTTCTCAACTCCTTGGCATGGGAGGCATTCTGGGAGTGGTTGGTGCAGAATGATCGTAATATCAATGACGAATTCACTGAACGTGTACACGAAGTACAGAGAGCCGTATGTGCAAAGGAAAGACCCACTGAGAAATTCGCAATACTATTCGACCAGTCATCAAGTCTCCATGAACAATTTGAGTGTTTTCCGGAAGAATGCTGTGCAAAATCGGTGTATCAGTACCAGAAAGTGTTTCAACAGATGGCTGCTACTATCAAGCATGCGGTTGCATTGGATCGAGAAGGAAATTTCCCTCTACACAAAGCTTCCGTGGAAGCTTCTCTGCCAATCTTGTACGAGAGCGATGCACCGGATATGAAGCTAGAACAATCCATCAACAGGGCATCAAAAAGTGATGGTGGCATTGTTGGCCAAACATGATGTCTGGGGGTCGTGATCGAGTGGCAATTCATTTTCACAAAATTCTCATCTCAGAGAACTTCAGGGATATTATGAATGATGTGTCGATGAATTATAGTGAATTGGAGAGGGTTCTTCATGAACTTACTGGACGCAAAGCTCATCAGCCGAATGAAAACTTTTCAAAGCTCCTGGGCTTTGTGTGAGAAAGGGGTAACCCTTACATCATCAAATCTCCTGCCTTCAAACTGCACAATCTAATCACTAAGCAACTGGCACTGGATGAATGGGCCGCCTGGCTGCTCCAAGTGCAGGTGAACGGGGATCAACTGGTAAGAGTATTCCGGAGAGAGAGGTTTGTTGACAAGACCAAAAAACTCTCGAAACTATCGAAGAGGAAATTATCTCAACAACAAACCATCCACTGATGTGAGTGCACCTTCAGCTGTGACATCGCAAATGATAGCAGTGGCTCAGTGCGACATCGAAATTGTGAAAAAGTAAGGCATGGAACTTTAATCTACCTATGCCCAAATCCTGCCTGTTTCATCTCTATTTGAAGGCGATCTTCCTTCCAAGACTGACAAAAGTGTGCTCATTGCAGACTTGGAGAAGAGATTAACAGGTGATGAGTTCCACTTTCCTGCCTTTAGATGCATCCGTTATACTGGACCTCATGTCGAAAATACATTCCTTTTCAAACTTGGCTTCATTTTGAACATTCGAAAATGCAATCAATTGTGTGCTATCAGAGGGCCACTCTATTTGTTCCAGGTCCAGCCTCTATAATTATCGTGTTTGGCAGCAACTTAGTGTCATCTGTTCAGGGTGGAGAAAGGCTACGTCTCGTCGGTGGAGTTAAATCAGTTGACCTCACTGAGCTCACTGCAGGTGTCCCAATACCCCAACAAATGAACAAGTTGTGGACCTCCTCAGTAAACAAAACTATACTACAGTGTCTCGTTCACGATCTCGTCTCGACTCCTGAGATGGTGAAGTTGAATGTTGTGCGTGGTGGATGCGTCACAGATGATGGTGTTGTGTCAGCAGAGTTTCTCCACTCTGGAAGGCCGTCCAACCAACCGCCTTCTTAAACTACAGAAGATATTGACATGCTGACATGTGATGTGGAAGAAGCCACTGACCAAACAGTGTTGCACTGTGCATGGGAGTTGGATCGTGGAAGTAGCCGGCTGCTAGTAGTTTCCAATGACACAGACACAGTAGCACGTCTGCTTCATTATGTTTAATATTTTCGAAAGTGAGGGCCCCCAAGAATTGTGGGTAGAGATCAGCACCGGTGAGCGACGGCGTCGTTATACCACTACACACTCTTGCAGATAAGCTGAGAGTAGGACTATCTAAAGTCATTGTGAAGGCACATATATTGACTGGAGGTGATGCAGTGAGTAAGATAGGTCCCAAATACGCCTATCTGTCGTGATCCACAGCATTACTTGGCTGATTTTGCAGTATGATACACTCACTGACGAGATCTTGATGAAAACTGAGGAGTATCTCGTTCGGGTGTGGGCTGGCATGAAGAGCAAACCCGAATCTCGAACATTCGACAAGCTCTGGGTGGAAGTCCAACTGCAAGCTCCAACACCAAATTCGTTGGAAGCCTTGCCACCAACTTCAAGCGCAATTCGTGGCCACATCAGTAGACCATATTACTATCTCTGTAAAGTTCTGTGCCTTCTTGATGTTACCCACCCTGCCACAGACTCTACCAAATACAGATGGGTGAAAGGGAATGACACACTACTATCTGAAAAATGCCTGAATCCATTACCCCAAACAATGCTAGTCGTTTGTAAGTGTGACTTGATGCGATGTTTGTGCAAAAAGGAGGGTGTCAAATGTGTAATTTTTTGTCGTAAACAGGATTCAGTTTGTCAAAATAAGTGAAAACGCCATCTTTCAGTCATGATTAAGTCATATGTTCGTGAAATGAGCTTCAAATGGTACTGTTATCTGTATGACTAGGAAATGTCTTTGAATAAATATTTTTCCATGCTTATGTTTTCATTACTTATTTGTGGCCATCTTGAATTTTAGGTATCAAATGTGGTTATATCGGATCACTAAAGGTACTCTCTCTTTGGCAGTGCCAGAAAACCTCATAATTAACATAAACATCATCCAGTCACGATGTTTCTTTCACAAGACACATGACTTTTTTGTTTGGGGAGGGTCTGGATGGTGGCCATCTTGGATTTCGGGTACTATGCAAGGTCATATTGATTTCCTATAGGTACCATCGTGTTGGCCGTGCCAGAAAACCCTTTAATAATCTTTCAGGTACTACATTTCCATTAGAAATTGTAAGCCTTTGTAGTCCTGAAAGACGCTGGTGGTGCCCATTTTGAAAACCACCATTTTCCCACTTATGCTATGATTCTAGCAATTCCATTTAGTACTGTTTTGAAGCTGGCAGTATCCTACTCAAATCCCCAGTCAAAGTCTCTTCCTAAGAAGATGTACAGTATACGACTCTCTACAGCAGGGACAGGATTAAGTAGACCATACGTCATCGGAGTTAAGGGCATTAAGCATACCACCGCCAGTCCAGAAACATATTATAGCGCATTTATTTCAACCTGACAAACATCTCTGACCTCTTTCACCTCGGTTGTTGGCGGCCATGTGCAGTCAGACTGAATGGTTAACTTGACATGTAACCAAGGAGACTTGCTCTTACTGCATAAATAGCACTCAGTGAATTTCATGCCAGCATGACGTAGTTCTCAAGTTGTAGGAGTGGCGCAGTCCAATTAGGTAAAGACAAACCATTCATAATCAAAGTCTTCTTCAAACCAGCCATAATCTCAGTCTTCCGCAAACCAACCATAATCTCAGTCTTTGTCTCTCTCCTCCCAGAATGCCACACAGGCCACATTTGCGGGTGTCCAACGTGGAGCTGCCCACATTTGTCCGATTGGTTGACGACCCTAACTCGCCTGGTGGGAAGCGGACCATTGTAGAAAATCCCATGCTGACCCTGATGGAGATCATCGCTGAGTACATCAACTTTACGTGGGTAAAATGTACTTGCACTCCTATTATAATCACGTAGTTCTCACTGTGCGATACATTTTCTGGACTGAGATACAAAATGCGCTTACGATCACCCATGTCGTAGGTCAGGTTTTGATTTGCAGGAAGGACAAGCAGGCTGTCGAATCTTATGTCCCCTTTCTTAGCTTTGTAACTAATTCTTTGTTACAAGGCGAAAATTACTGCATCTTATAACCATTTTTTTTTTTTTCAGGGAGTTAAGGAAAAGGAGTGCAAAAGCGCCCCTTGTGTAGTTCTTTTCATTAGAAAAAAAAAATCTAAATTACGACAGGGAATCGATGTTTACACTCAGTTAAGTTTGGAAACGAGCGGCTCGGCCCCACCCGGCCAGACCTGGCCTCACCGTCACATTAAGTAGAAGCCAATAACTTTACTCCTGTGTGAAGTAGTTAAAATTCTGCATGTGATACCTTCATTCAGTAAATTTTATCAGCTAAAATCTCACCCACTTAGATACAAGAACCCCTTAGAATCTCGAGTTTTCGAAGGGGGTGTTCACTATACTCGGTGAACTCCTTAATAAAGAAATCAAATTAAGAAAGATTTTCTGCCGTAACGCTGTGTTTTTGGCATTAACTCTTGCGATTAAATATCAGAGATTCCACCTATAATTTTATTTCAAGAGGGAAACTGTGATAACATGACGCTTCCTCGCTCATCAAGCGCACAGAAAGCGCACTTTACTGGTAAATATGGTTGAGGGTACAGGCCTAGTGTCTAATCGCGTCAGTATCAGATCTTTGCCTTACACTAAATATAGTCATGTGACTGTAGCAGGAACTAAACTGAACAAAAAAAAATCCTCATATAAGAGGGGTTAATATACACTTTTTTCTAATCAACAGTGCACACTTTTCTTTGACCGCTTGAACATGATCACCTCTTTTTTTAATTTTTCCCTTATTTATGCGTTCGACTATGGGCATATGCTTAATAACACGTTCCCTGAGACCCAGGAGTCCTCCTACTATCATACATCTCTACATGTCACCACTTCGGTGCTAACACATGCCAACCGTACTGAACGCATGCTACGGCTGTTTCATGGGGGACTGGTGTAGTAGTATTAGCGGGGATGTTTTTACATGTTGGCAGGTCTTATGCTGGATCAGTATAGTCTGCTTTAAACAATTCAGATAACATCTAGCCAACTTTATTCAGGATAACGCTCGTGACCCCAGAAGATGGTGCCTTTGGATCAAGGCTGCCAAATGGAACGTGGAACGGCATGATCGCTGCGTTGTTACATGAGGCAAGTAAACATCCAAGATCTCATTCAGTGTTTCATACGGTGAGGGAAAATAAATATCAGTAATTCAATGGGGGCTATCTGGCTCACAAGACCCTATCAGTTCTTTACCCATTCAAGATGCTGTAGTGAAACTATTTATCTATCTGCCTATATACCTAGGCTGCTTCCCTCAAGGAAGGGGAGGTAGCCGAGACAGGACGACACACTCCCAATTTACTCATCCACTCAAACACATTCATTCGCATCTTAGCCCCAAAGGGAAGAAGGGACAGATCCTCACCGCACCACACCGCACGAGGGTCAACTGCGCAGTGCAATCAGTGACATCCGCAGCAGGGCCCGACAGCAGGTTTACCCCTGCTGCATCATGATAGACCCATCCCATTACTTGCACCCGGCCTGATCAGCTGATCGGACAAAATGCGGGAGAATATCCCCTCAGGGCTGCGTCATCATTTATTCATTCACTATTTTCCTCCATTCATTTCTATCACGCACAGCCACTCTTCCTAGCTCAACAGACATCCCTGCATCCAATGCTCTTTTCACACTGTCCATCCATCGTATTCGTGGTCTTCCTCCCAACCTTACATCTCTCACATCAGATCTAGTTATCTGTTTTCACCAATCGCTCAGTATCCATTCTCTCCATATGCCTAAACCATCGCAACACCCTCTGCTCAACTCGATCAGGCATCCCCCGAACAACTCCAGTTCTCCTTCGCACTTCATCATTTCACACTCGATCCAAACGTGTCACTCCACACATACTCATCAGACACCTCATCTCCATTACATTCAAACTTTTCCTCTCTGCTACACCCATATTCTATGTTTCAGCCCCATATAACGCAGTTGGTACCACAGCACCCTCATACAGCTTTCTCTTTACAGCCATTTTAAGCGAACAACATCTAAACACTTTATTCATTCCTCCCAGCACCTTTCCTACTTCATTCATTCTAAACTTCACTTCTGCATCTATTCTTCCATCCACAGCAACAAGTGACCCTAAATACTTAAAACACTCTACCTCCTCAAGCAACTCACCATTCAAAACTATATTCATCCTCCTACCATCTACCAACCTTGTACAATTCATCACTTGTATTCTCATTTACTTTCAATTTCCTCCTTTCACACACCCTTCCAAACTCCTCTACCAACTGTCTCAATCTCTCCTCTGAATCAGTCACTAGTGCAGTATCATCCACAAACAGCAGCTGCTTCAGATTCCACTCTACCATCAACATTCACCAAACTCAGACCTCCACCTAAAACTCTTGCATTTACCTCCCTTATAACGCCATCCATATAAATATTAAACAACCAAGGCGACATCGCATATCTCTGCCACGGGAAACCAATCACTCACAGTATTTCCCACTCTTACACACGTTCTACTATTTACACAAAAACTTTTCACTCCATTTATTAATCTTCCATCAAGTCCATGCAATCTTAAAACAGTCCACAAAGACCCCCTATCAGTTCTATCATACGCTTTCTCTAAATCCATGAACGCCCAAAACACATCCTTACCTTTCGCTAAATCCTTTTCACACACCTGTCTCACAGCAAACACCTGATTCACGCATCCCTTCCCTCTCCTAAAGCCACACTGCTCATCACCAATCACTCCCTCCGTACCCTCTCTAATTCTCTTATTTAACACTCTACCATACACCTTACCTACAACACTCAACAGACTTACACCCCTAAAGCTAGTACATTCATACTTATCACCTTTACCCTTATACAACGGGACCACACAAGCACTTGCCCAGTCAATTGGCACCATACCTTGCACAGAGCACACATTCAACAATCTTACTAACCATTCCACAATAGTCGCTCCATCATCTTTCAGACGTTCCATAGCACACACATCCATACCTGGAGCTTTCCCTGCTTTCATCTCCTTTACTGCCTCCTACACTTCCTCCTTCATGATCAAAGAATCATTCAACTCTCCCAACACATTTATTCCTTGCACCCTTCCATCCGCCACAATCTCAGGCACCCTTTCCACCTCTACATTTAACAATCTTTCAAAATACTGCGCCCATCTCTTCCTTACTGCATTCTTATCATTTAACATCCTTCCATCCTCTGCTTTTACTCACTCCTCCTTCTCAGACTCTCCCATTCGCACCCTTTTGACCTGTTTGCAAAACATTTTCTTATTCTGCTGAAAATTCTCAGTCAACCGCCTACCCCACCTCTCATCTGCTCCCACTTTAGCATCACGCACAGCCCTTCTCGTCCTATTCCTCTTTTCCTTATACCTCCTTATACCTCTCATATGACATCTCATCCTTCCTGTGCAGCCACAGTTCATATGCACGTCTCTTCTCAGCCACAGCTATACGTACTTCCTCACACCACCATTCACTTCCTTTTCTTATACCACCACCCACTCGTCTCACATCACACACCTCTTCCGCATGCTCCACCACAGCATTCTTAAACAACTGCCATTCCTTTTCCACACTGCCATTTTCCTGATCTTTCACTGCGACCAATAATGGATTCTCTACACTGCCAAGTCGTGTAGTTCATCATCGAAGCAAGAACTTTTATGCCATGTTTTGGTTGTTGTTGGAAGCTTTGTTGGAGTAGATAAGAAACAGTTTATGATGACACTTATTATTCCAGTCTAACAGAGCATCTATCAACCTGCTCAGCACCAGACAATATAATCTCTTCTTTTGGGCAACGTCCTCACTCCAGCCACTGTACGGGCTAAGATCAAGTGTTACCAGATACTGTGGTTCAGAAGTGTACATTTCATTGGAAGAATTATACACGGATATTGAAGTTGTGTTTATTGTGAAGATGCTGAATATAGAATGGCAATGTATTAAGAATAATTCAATATACAACGGTATTACAATGGATATTATCAAATATTTGAAACCGAAATGACTTTATTAAGGAGTTCAGCATTAACTTCGTACTCGACATATAATGATAGGACACAGGAGTGAAACTGTAATTACTTCATGAACAAAATAAACATTAGCACCAATACATTGTACAGTGGTACTATACCGGCTGTTGTTAGACAAGCGAAATTACAATTACTTCACTTAGCAAACAAGCAGAAACACCATGTTTTAAATATGACAACCAGTCTTAAACTTCAATGTGAAGGCTGTGTCTGTTTCGTGCAAACAAGTTTTATCAATTTCAGAAGTACTGGACAGACATATTCGAAGGTCATGTTTCACATTAAGCTATGCTCGGCGTTTAGATTTCATGTTCAACAGCTCTGACAATCCTCGCTCACATAAGTAAGTACTAGAGAACATCAGAAAAGACCACCACAACACCAGCTACAGCAGAGTAAAGTTCATTATTTTAGACCAGAACTTGGTCAGAGAAAGTGTTTCAAATGCATCTTTGGAACAAAGTCATTCACCAACACTTGCAAATCTTATTGCATGCCATCTGGGAGAAGGTGGACATTAACGATGACTAGGTTTCTAATCAGGTTTTGATTTCAACTCGCTCAGTTCAGGGAGATAATACTGATACTCCATTCACAGGGAAGGAAGATGTGTAATTATAGGAGTAGTTGCAAGGAGAGTGAAAAGGTTACAAGAGGATGAGAAAAAGGCAGAGTATAAGAGAGAAGTGGAGGAACGATTGGGCAAATATGAATTGGAGCAGATGGGAGACGTGGAAGGTGTGTGTAGGATATTTACAGAAGAAATATGTGCAGCATGTGATGTGGTGTGTGGAAGGAAGAGAAGACGGAGGGGGGTGCAAGGAACAGCGTGGTGGACTGAAGAGGTGAGACAGGCTGTGGCACAAAAGAAGAAAGCATACAATGAATGGATGAGAAATAGGGGCGTGGAAGAAGTTGAGAGGCGGAAGAGAGAGTTATATGTAGAAAGAAAGAGAGAGGTGAAAAGATTAATAAGAGAGAGTAAGAAGAGAGTGGATGAGGAATTTGGAAGGAATTTGAGTGTAAAGTGGAGGGACTGTAAGAAAATGTTCTGGAAAGATGTGAAAAGAGTAAGACAGGGTGGAAGTGAAGTTAGCAGGGGAGTGAAAGATAAAAATGGTAGATTACTAGTGGAGAAGGGAGAAAAAGTGAGCAGATGGAGAGAGCACTTTAAGGAATTGTTGAACATAGAGGATGAAAGTAATGCGAGTATAAGTGGCTGGGGAATGGCTGGGAGAAGGAGGGAGGTGAGAAGAGAGGAAGAAATCAGTAGGATAGAAGTTGTGGAAGCAATGAAGAAAGTTAAATTGGGGAAAGCCCCAGGAATTGATGGAGTGTGTGGCGTAATGCTGAAGCATGGGGGAGAGATAGTAGTAGAATGGATGTGGAAGATGTGCAGATTAGCCTGGGAGGAAGGTAGAGTCCCGGAGGATTGGAAGTCAGGTATAATTATTCCCTTGTACAAAGGAAAAGGGGAAAAAGAAGTGTGTGGTAATCATAGAGCCATTTGTCTTCTTAGTATAATAGGAAAAGTGTATGGTAGGATACTTATTGACAGAGTTAGAGAAAGAACAGAGAAATTAGTTGGAGAAGAACAGGGAGGCTTTAGGAAGGGAAGAGGTTGTGTAGATCAGATATTCATTCTTAGATCTTTAGTGGAAAAGTTTCTAGAGAAGGGAAAGAAGTTGTATGCGGCTTTCATGGATTTGGAGACAGCATATGACAGGGTGGATAGACATGGATTGTAGAAAGTGTTAAAAATATATGGAGTAGATGGGAAGTTGTTGAATGCTGTGAAGAGTATGAACGATGGTGCGAAGGCTGCGGTGCGTGTGGATGGTGAACTAAGTGAATTTTTCTCTTTGAAAGTTGGGTTGAAACAGGGATGTGTCATGTCTCCATGGTTGTTCAATCTGTACATGGATGGGGTAATAAAAGAGGTACAAGGTAGGGTAGTGGATGTTGGAGTGGCCCTGGTGAGAGAGGATAGTGTTTGGAAACTCCCTGTACTGTTGTTTGCAGATGATACTGTGTTGTTGAAAGAAGAAGAAGGGGAGCTGCAAGGCTTGGTGGATGAATTTGGGAGAGTGTGTAAGAAACGGAATCTAAATGTGAATGTAGGGAAGAGTAAAGTGATGGTTTTTGAGAGAAGTGAAGTCAGTGAATGTACGGCGAGGTTGGATGATGAGGAATTGGAAAATGTGAGTACGTTTAAGTACTTGGGTAGTGTGATGAGTAAGGATGGAGGTTTGGAGGGTGAAGTGCTTGAAAGGGTACAGCAGGGAAGAAAGGTTGCTAGTTCTTTGAACGCAGTGATAAGAAACAGGAAAGTGAGCATGGAAGTGAAAAAGTTACTACATGACAGTATTGTGATACCAACACTAACGTATGGAAGTGAAGCTTGGACGTTGTTGGAAGGACACAAGTCAAGAGTGAGAGCAGTGGAAATGAGTTATTTAAGAGGAGCCTGTGGAGTCACATGGAGAGACAGGCTGACGAATGAGGATATAAAGGAGCGTTGTGGTGTGGATGTGGATGTGATAGGAAGCGTTATGAGGAACACACTGAGGTGGTTTGGCCATGTGGAGAGGATGGAGGGTGAAAGACTGACGAAGAGAGTGTATATGAGTGAGGTGGAGGGGGGAAAAGGGAGGGGGAAGCCGAGAATGAGATGGAGGGATGGGGTGGAGAGGTATATGAGGGAGAGGGGTGTGAGTTGGGAGCAGGACAGTGAAATGGTGGGGGACAGGGCGACTTGGAGGCGATTTGTTTGTGGCCACCTCAAACGGGATTGAGGCGTCTGGCAATAGATAGATAGAGAAGTTTCTTTTGCTTTTATGAAATATTTCTCTAAGGAGTTCAGTCATGTTAATAATTTTATCAATGGCCTTCCCTTTCCACAGTTCCAGCTTAATGTTGAATGATCTTAGTTTGTCCATAAAATCCGTCACTGTGGTAAAACGGTCTTGGAGGAATAAGTTTAACGAGTTTTGACGTAAGAAGATGTTCATTAAGTAGGCCAGCTTCTGGAGCCTCTGTTGTTTGACAGTTTCTTGGTGAACTCGGGGGACTTTGTGTTGTTGTCACGTTTGAAGAATTCAAGAAGCTCCTTTTTCAGTGACTCTACTCCTGATACCACATTCCCTCGTGACAAGTAGCTAACCTCAATGTGACAATTGTTCATCTGCTTCAGGCTCATCGGAAAGTAGGTGAAAGAGTCGGGTATTTCAGACGCTTGATAGTATTTACCATGTGCACATCAAGTTCTAATCTAAACTCTGGTGGGAGAGTTTTAGATACCTTGAGCATACAGTATATAGGAAGCAAACAACAAAAATGCCTTGTTTCAGGATTCGCTTCATTCACTCTTCCTCGAAATACCAATCGATGGCCATGCTTTGCTGATGCTTATATACCGGTATCTTATTCCAAGAAACACCTCCTGTCTCTAAGGACTTTGTGTCTACATGAAAAATGACCTCACTTTTAGTCGACACATAACAGAAAAAGAAATCCTTGAAATCTCCACCACTGATGTTTCGTACACACACCAGGAGTTGGGCACAAGCAGCCATTTAACTGGGTTGCAAATTTGACTAAAGATGCCTCTTTTAGTTCATCAATCACATGTTTGATACCTTCAGACATACCTAGTATTCGCCAATGAACAATATCATTTTAGAGGGGTCCTGACGTGGCTTTGTCCTTGGCATCACATTCAATAACACAACGGACCATAACAGTAAGGGACGATTTTCCGTAATGCTGAGCTTTTTTGTGTGTGTGTGTGTATTTCTTGGTGATACTATGTACGATGTACGTAACGCAGATTCATTTTGTTGACTGAACTGCCCCAAACGATCAAAGCGTGCCCACTTCAATCCTTCTTCCTTTTGCCTGAAGAAGGCGACATTCTTAATTTTCAGATTCAGATGACAACTATTGAAACGTCGCTTGAGAAAGCTTGGTTTCATGCACTCCAATGATTAAATTTTTTGCCATATAACACACTGTTGAAGTTCACACACGTTTTTGGCCACAGTACTGAATCCACAGTGAATGTAGCTTTCGTCATACTGACGTTTCTTCGCTGATGAGGCCATAATGGTATCTGGAATTGTAATAAAACCACTTGTAAACCAAAGCCATACATAAAGTCATTGACACTGACACGTAGTTGTCATATCACGACCGTCATTAGCCTGCAGAATCAAAACACCATCAAGCATTTATAATATCATCACCGTCGTTAGATCACACAGCAGAAGCACCTCCAGGCAGTCATAATGTCAAAACACGTAAGTCAAAACACCATCAGGAAGTCACATTATCAACACCGTCGTAAGATCACACTGTACAGACAACTTAAAGCATTCATCACAGAGTAAAAACAATTTCAGCCAGTTATAATAACAAAAGACCGAACACCATGAAGCAGTCATAATAACAAAAGACCAAATACCATCAGGCAGTCTTAATAACAAAAGACCAAACACCATCAACCAATCTATCCATTTATCTACTCCCAGACGCCTCAATCCCGTTCGGGGTGGCCACAAACAAATCGCCTCCACGTCGCCTTGTCCCCAGCCATTTCACTGCCCCGCTCCCAACTCACACACCCCTCTTTCATATACCTCTCCACCCCATCCCTCCATCTCATCCTCGGCCTCCCCTTCCCCCTTTCCCCCTCCACCTCACTCACATACTCTCTTCGTCAGTCTTTCACCCTCCATCTCATCCTCGGCCTCCCCCTCCCCCTATCCCCCTCCACCTCACTCACATACTCTCTTCGTCAGTCTTTCACCCTCCATCCTCTCCACATGGCCAAACCACCTCAGTGTATTCCTCCTAACTCTTCCTATCACATCCACATCCACACCACAACGCTCCTTTATATCCTCATTTGCCAGCCTGTCTCTCCATGTGACTCCACAGGCTCCTCTTAAATAACTCATTTCCACTGCTCTCACTCTTGTTTTGTGTCCTTCCAACAACGTCCAAGCTTCACTTCCATACGTTAGAGTTGGTATCACAATACTGTCATGTAGTAACATTTTCACTTCCATGGTCACTTCCCTGTTTCTTATCACTGCTTTCAAGGAACCAGCAACTTTTCTTCCCTGCTGTACCCTTTCAAGCACTTCACCCTCCAAACCTCCATCCTTACTTATCACACTACCCAAGTACTTAAATGTACTCACATTTTCCAATTCCTCACCATCCAACCTCGCCGTACATTCACTGACTTGACCTCTCTCAAAGACCATCACTTTACTCTTCCCTACATTCACCTTTAGACTCCGTTTCTTACACACTCTCCCAAACTCATCCACCACGCTTTGCAGCTCTCCTTCGTCTTCACTCAACAATTCAGTATCATCTGCAAACAACAGTACAGGGAGTTTCCAAACACTACCCTCTCTCACCAGGGCCACTCCAACATCCACTACCCTACCTTGTACCTCTTTTATTACCCCATCCATGTACAGATTGAACAACCATGGAAACATGACACATCCCTGTTTCAACCCAACCTACAAAGAGAAAAATTCACTCAGTTCACCATCCACACGCACTGCAGCCTTAGCACCATCATACATACTCTTCACAGCATTCAACAACTTCCCATCTACTCCATATATTCTTAATACTTTCCACAATCCTTGTCTATCCACCCTGTCATATGCTTTCTCCAAATCCATGAAAGCCGCATACAACTTCTTTCCCTTCTCTAGAAACTTTTCCACTAAAGATCTAAGAATGAATATCTGATCTACACAACCTCTTCCCTTCCTAAAGCCTCCCTGTTCTTCTCTAACTAATTTCTCTGTTCTTTCTCTAACTCTGTCAATAAGTATCCTGCCATACACTTTTCCTATTATACTAAGAAGACAGATGCCCCTATGATTACCACACACTTCTTTTTCCCCTTTTCCTTTGTACAAGGGAATAATTATACCTGACTTCCTATCCTCCGGGACTCTACCTTCCTCCCAGGCCAATCTGCACATTTTCCACATCCATTCTACTACTATCTCTCCCCCATACCTCAGCATTTCACCACACGCTCCATCAATTCCTGGGGCTTTCCCCAATTTAACTTTCTTCATTGCTTCCACAACTTCTATCCTACTGATTTCTTCCTCTCTTCTCACCTCCCTCCTTCTCCCTGCCGTTCCCCACTTATATTCCCAGCCACTTATACTCACATTACTTCCATCCTCTATGTTCAACAATTCCTTAAAGTGTTCTCTCCATCTGCTCACTTTTTCTCCCTTCTCCACTAGCAATCTACCATTTTTATCTTTCACTCCCCTGCTAACTTCACTTCCACCCTGTCTTACTCTTTTCACCTCTTTCCAGAACATTTTCTTACAGTCCATCCACTTAACACTCAAGTTCCTTCCAAATTCCTCATCCACTCTCTTCTTAATCTCTCTTACTAATCTTTTCACCTCTCTCTTTCAACATATAACTCTCTCTTCTGCTTCTCAACTTCTTCCACGCCCCTATTTCTCATCCATTCATTGTATGCTTTCTTCTTTTGTGCCACAGCCTGTCTCACTTCTTCATTCCACCACGCTGTTCCTTGCACACCCCTCCGTCTTCTCTTCATCCCACACACCACATCACTTGCTGCACGTATTTCTTCTGTAAATATCCTGCACACACCTTCCACGTCTCCCATCTGCTCCAGTTCATATTTGCCCAATCGTTCCTCCACTTCTCTCTTATACTCTGCCTTTTTCTCATCCTCTTGTAACCTTTCCACTCTACTTACAAATACTCCTTCTTCCCATCCCTCCCTTCTTCTATTTCTCCATCCTAATTGGATCTTAATTCTGGCCACCACCAAGTAGTGGTCAGTAAGTCCACTCCCCCAAGCTCTATAAGCTTTTGCATCCATTACACATTTTCGCATCCTTTCATCCACACATACATAATCAATTATTGCCTTCCTTTCATTCCCGTTCACCACCTACCCTTCTCATCACTCACCATGTATACCTGTGGATCATTTTGTGCCTGAAGAGGGTATTGGCTATCACCAACCCCCTCCCAGCACAAATGTCCACTAACGCACTGCCATTCTCATCTATCTCACCAGGCACACCCCACTCACCAACTCTTCCATCCACCTTCAGATTCCCTACTTTACCATTCATATCACCGATCAAAAACACTCTCTCATTCCTTCCAAACTTTTCCATGCACACTTCCACATTTGTCCAGAACTCTTCTCTCACTCTGCTTGCACGATCTTGTGTTGGCGCATACACACACACAATCGCCCCCATTTGTATTCCAACTTTCAATCATACCCACACAATCCTTGACCCAACTGATCCATACTCTCTTATGCTCCTCTTCCATTTTTTATGCACAACCAGTCTTAATAACAAAAGACCTAACACCATCAGCCAGTCATAATAAGAAGACCAAACACCATCGGGCAGTTATAATAACAAAAGACCAAACACCATCAGGTAGTTATAATAACAAAAGACCAAACACCATCAGCCAGTCATAATAACAAAAGACCAAACACCATCAGCCAGTCATAGTAACAAGAGACCAAACACCATCAGGTAGTTATAATAACAAAAGACCAAATACCATCAGCCAGTCATAGTAACAAAAGACCAAACACCATCAGCCAGTCATAATAACAAAAGATCAAACACCATCAGCCAGTCATAATAACAAAACCAAACACCATCAGCCAGTCATAATAACAAAAGACCAAACATCATCAGCCAGTCATAGTAACAAGAGACCAAACACCATCATGTAGACATAATAACAAAGACCAAACACCATCAGCCAGTCATAGCAACAAAAGACCAAACACCATCAGCCAGTCATAATAACAAAAGACCAAACACCATCAGCCAGTCATAATAACAAAAGACCAAACACCATCGGCCAGTCATAATAACAAAAGACCAAACACCATCAGCCAGTCATAACAACAAGACCAAACACCATCAGCCAGTCATAATAACAAAACCAAACACCATCAGCCAGTCATAATAACAAAACCAAACACCATCAGCCAGTCATAATAATAAAAGACCAAACACCATCAGCCAGTCATAACAACAAGACCAAACACCATCAGCCAGACATAATAACAAAGACCAAACACCATCAGCCAGTCATAATAATAAAAGACCAAACACCATCAGCCAGTCATAACAACAAGAACAAACACCATCAGGCAGTCATAATAACAAGACCAAACACCATCAGGCAGTCATGTTATGATCACCGTCATAAGATCACACATTAGTAACAACCCCAGGCAGTCAAATTAACCACCAACGTCAAAAGAAGAACCAGAACTTAGAGTGCGACACCTGCCAACACCAATAAAAATCAGAGAGCTGCTGATATGTATCCACACATACGATCACATTCATAAACACGATTTTTTTTTTAAGACGATGAGTGGATGAATGAAAAACAAAGGAAATAATAAAAAAAAAAAGGTCCATGTGCCTAAAGGCATCCTTCATTCATAAAATATTTATAACACCTGGATTTAAATAAAGGTGGATTAAATGTTTGTTGGAAGCAACTCCCAGGAAGTGAATTCCAGAGTAGTAGCTCTGTGGATAAATGAATTTCGATAAGCAGAGGTTCTGCATTCCGGAGGAGAGAGTGTGAGTTCATGGGCATTCCCGCTGCCCGAGTATTTCGGGAGAAAATGTGAATGGGAGGCGCAATTGAAGCAAGTTCGTCAGAGCACTTACGGTAAAAATATCAGTAAAATAATGCTTAAAATGCAACATCTCTATGTACTGATAATGGTGGAAGGTCTTGCTTAATGGCAGGATTATTGATTAATCTAATGGCTTCATTTTGAATTTTGTCCAACTGCCTCAATGCAACCGCTCCACATCCACTCCACAGTGGCGAACAGTACTCAATCTGAGAACGCACATTACTTTTGTATATTGTGGCCAACTGCTCGTCGGTGACGAATTCATGAACTCTGTATAGAAGTCCCAATTTTTTAGAAGCATTTTTAGCAAGGGATTTATTATCAGCTGTCCAGCTTAGGTTGGAGTTTAGTGTGACACCTAGGATATCAATTGTAGTGGATATGGGAATACTGACATCATTTAAAACTATGTGGGAGTCTGAGGGATTCTTTCTGTTGGAGAGAATGTATTTAGTTTTCTGAGCATTAAATGAGACTAGATTTGTTTGTCCCCACTTATAAATTTTAGAAAGGTCCTGGTTCGGAGAAAATGTTGTGTTTATTTGGAAATTTATAATATCAGATTGTGTAAAGGAGGTACTAAATGTGAATGAACTATGAAGTGTCGAGCCATCAGCATAAGAGTGACAGATAGAGGTTGTGAGTGACAGATAGGAGGTCATTTATGTGAATGAGAAAGAGGGTTGGGGCCAAAACTGATCCCTGAGTTATCCCAGCATTTATGGAATGGAATTGGGAAAAAATTCCATCTTCCATGACGCGTATTTTTCTATTATGAAGGTAAGAAGAAATTAGAAGAACTAGTGATGCAAGACCATAGTGTGACATCTCTCAGGTGCGGGTAAGGGGATGGGTCTATTATGATGTGGCAGGGATAAACCAGCTCTGCTGTCGGGCCCTGCTGCGGATGTCACTGATTGCACTGCGCAGTTGACCCTTGTGTGATGTGGTGCAGTGAGGATCTGTCCCTTCTCCCTTTTGGGGCTAAGATGCGAATGAATGGGTTTGAATGGATGAGTAAATGGGGAGTGTGTCGTCCTGTCTCGGCTACCTCCCTTTCCTTGGGGGAAGCAGCCTAGGTATATACATAGATAGATAGACCACACTGTGCCAAATGTTTCTGAAGCATCAAGTGCTATTGTGCATGTTTCACAATGTTGGTCTATTGATTTGTTAATCTGATGGATAAGAAGGCAAAGAATGTCTACAGTTGAACCTTCTTGTCTAAATCCGTACTGCCGATCACTGATTAATTTATTGATTTCTAGATGCTTGATTATTTGTTTCTTAGTGTCTCAAAAACTTAACCAAGAACGGAAGTTATAGCGATTGGTCTATGGTTTCATGGATCAGATGTGGCCCCCTTCTTAGGAACAAGATGGAAATATGCTTCATTCCAAGAGGCTGGAATACTTGAGGTACAGATGCATAAGCGGAAAAATTTTGCCAATACGAGAGCCAACGCTGGGGAGCAATTTTTAAGTAGTATTGAAGAAATTTCGTCTGGACCAGTAGCTTTGTCTACTGAGAGATTCTGTAATACAGCTTGTACGTATCTTGTGTGAATATTGAAAGAGGGTATTTGAGGGGAATCAAAATCAAGTACAGGAATATTGTGATTTTCTGTATTTAGGGTTGACTTTGTTGAAAAAATATCAACAAGAAGGTTGGCTTTTCCACACGGATCATTTACTAAATTTCCATCAGGGGACCGTAATGGTGGAATGGAAGTTAGATTTGAATGAATTAAGGGTAGACGAAAATATTTTATCATTTGGGTTGTTTACTATTTTGTTAGCTTGTCTACGAAGAAGATTTGATTCAGAAAGACTAATAATAGTTTTGGCATGGTTTCTGATAGTTTTATAATAGTTAAGGGCTTCTTTAGTTTTGGTCTTTGTATAAGTATTATAGGCTATTGTTTTATGTTTTGTTATTCTAGCACAGTTGTAGTCAAACCATTTAGGTGAATTACATTTTTTTATGTAACTATGATGGGGAATGAATGTTTCCATGCCGACTTTAATGAAATCCTGTATGTGGCCCAACGTGGAGTTTGCATCTTGACGGAAAGAGGAGGTCCCAGGAAAATCCATGAAAAAATTTTAGAGACCCTCCCAGTCTGCCCTGTCGTAGTGCCATTTAGTCACCACGACAGGCTCAGAGCAGGAGGGTGTGGTAGGTGTTGAACTTGTGGCTTGAATCAGACAATGATCCGAGGATCCGAGGGGGGACTTCACGTCGACATTATAATTATCTGAATTGGTTGTTAAAAACAAGTCCAATAGGTGAGGTTTTGATCAGGGTTGTCTGGTACATGGGTGGGTTGACTGACTAACTGGGTGAGATTAAATGAGTCTGCAAATAGCTCACATTCAAGACCAGAATCATCAGTTTTGGCTGAATAAGTGAGCCATTCAACAATATGGACATTAAAACCACCCATGATAGCAATTTCTGATGCAGTATTAATGTTGAGAATACTTAGTTGCGAAGAGGGAGAGTCAAATAAACTCGGCTTTGGAGGGGCATTAGGGGACCGTTAAACACAACAGAAATACTTAATTTTAACAAAAGAATTTGTTTATGGAATAGTCAAAATAATGACAATTAAATTCAGTAATCTCCTCCAGGGCAATTTCTGATTTAGCAAGGCAACATACGCCTCCTTTGGGTCTGAAATTTTGAATCAAAATATAACCAGGAAAATTAAATCTAGCTAAATAGGAGGTGGAGCTTACTAGAGTCTTTGTCAAAAATAGCAGATCTGGGGACTCAACCTGGAGGAAATTGTGAACAGAGTTGATGTTGGAGTGAAGTCCCCTAATACTGCAGGAGAAAATTTTACTGCACTGACTAGCAGTTCTGGGGCGCTGCAACACTGAAGGTGGCAGAGTCGCTTGATGACGACCGGGAGGGCCGTGTGCAGACGACCCAGCTTTGCCGGTAGTGGTCGCCCGAGAAACCACCGAACTAATTCCCGGTATAGCAGCAGCCATGGTTCTCTTTTTGGTTGTGGGGGGGAGCAGCGATGTGTTGTGGAATGTGTATGATATATAATGACAAGATCGGTGTTTTATGGAGAAAGGAGAGCTGCTTTAAGGCAATGTGTACTGGTATTCTGTTTTAGGAATGCTCTACATTGAGTGGCATGCCAAATGATTTCCTGTAAACCAGGAAATCATTGACAGCGCTGGGTGGTAACCTTATAACCAACCAACAAGTGTACCCTACATGACAATAAGTGGGTTGGCTGAGGGTTAGTGCCCCACCACGGGAAACAACTAACTAAAAATACGAACAAGAAGCCTTGGATCAGGACTGACCAACAGTTGATGACTAAGGACCAAATAAAAGACTTGGTACGGATTGGGACATGGAATGTAAGGGGTGCAAATGATGAGGTGAGAGACTGACCAGGTGCTTGAAAGTGCAAAAATGGATGTATATGGAATCACCGAGACTAAATGGAGAGGTGAGAGTGTGAGAAAATGGAAGTTTGGATGGGGTATATGCAAGGGAGTGTGTGAGAATTAGAGGGGAAAAAAAAAAGAGTGTGTATTGTTGTGTGCAAGAGATGGAAGGAGAATATAAGAGAATATGGACCAATTGGCTCAAGGATTGTGTGGGTAAGATTGAAAGTTGTACTACAAATGTGGGCGATTGTGTGTGTGTAAGTGCCAATTCAAGATCATGCAAGTAGAGTGAAGAAAGAGTTCTAGGCCAATGTGGAAGAGAGCATGGAAAAGTTTGAAAGAAATGAAAGAGTGTTTTTTTATTGGAAATACGAATGGAACAGTAAGGAATGTGAAGGTGGATGGAGTAGTTGGTGAGTAGGGTATGCCTGCAGAAGTGGATCAGGCAGTGCTCTAGTGGACATTTGTGCTGGGAGGGATTTGTGATAGCCAATACCCTCTTTCGACACAAAATAATCCACAGGTATTCGTAGGGAGTGATGAGAAGACTGGGCGGTGAACTGAATGAACGGGAGGCAATGAATGATTATATGTGTGTGAATGATAGAATGAGAGGTGTGTAATGGATGGAAGAGCATATAGAGGTTGGAGGAGTGGACTTTCTGATCATCACATGCTGGTATTGAAAGTCAAGGTTCAAATGAAAAGGACGAATAGAAGAAGGGAAGAACAGGAGGAAGTAGTTCATGCCAGGAGGGTAGAAAGGTTGCAAGAGGATGGAAAAAAGTCAGAATATAAGACAGACGTGGAGGAGCGATTGGGTAAATATGATTTGGAGCAAACGGTCAATGTGGAAGGTATTTGCAAGATATTCAAAAAAAAAAATCTGTGCAAAGAACAGCATGGAGTAATGAAGAGGTGAGACAGGTTGTGACATAAATGAAGAAAGCATGTAATGAGTGGATGAGAATCAGGGGGGAGGAGGAAGTTGAGAGATGGAAGAGAGAGTTATATGCAGATAGGAAGAGAGAAGTGAAAAGATCAATAAGAGAAAGCAAGAAGATAATGGATGAGGAATTTGGAAGGAATTTGAGTGTAAAGTGTAGGGAATGTAAGAAAATGTTCTGGAAAGAGATAAAGAGAGTTAAAGAGGGTGATAAAGAACTTAGTCGGGGAGTGAAGGACAAATATGGTGGATTGTTAGTGGAGAAGGGAGAATAAGTATGCAGATGGAGAGAACACTTTAGGGAACTGTTGAACATAGAAAATGAAAGTAGTGCGAGTATAAGTGGCTGGGGAATGGCTGGGAGAAGGAGGGATATGAGAGGAGACGAGGAAATCAGTAGGATAGAAGTTGTGGAGGTAATGAAGAAAGTCAAAATGGAGGAAGCCCCAGGAGTTGATGACGTGTGTGATGAAATGGTGAAGTATGGGGCAGAACCAGTAGTAGAATGATGTGGAAGATTTGTGGATTTGCCTGGGAGGAAGGTAGAATCCCGGAGGATTGGAGATCTGATATAACAATTCCCCTGTACAAAGGAAGTGGGGCAAAAAAAGTGTTTGGTAATCATAGGGGCATTTGTCTTCTTAGTGTCATAGGAAACGTATATGACACGATAGGCCTACTTATTAACAGAATTAGGGAAATAACAGAGAAATTAGTTGGAGAAGAACAGGGAGGTTTTATTAAGGGATGAGGTTCTGTAGATCATATATTCATTCTTAGGTCTTTAGTCGAAAAGTTTCTACAGAAGGGAGAGAAGGTGTATGCAGCCTTCTTGGATATGGAGAAAGCATTTGACAGGGTGGATAGGCAAGGAATATGGAAAGTATTAAGAATATATGGAGTAAATTAGAAGTTGTTGAATACCGTAAAGAGTATGTATGAGGGTGCTAAGGCTGCAGTGCGTGTGGACAGTGAATTGAGTGAATTTTTCTATTTGGAGGTTGGATTGAAACAGAGATGTGTCATGTCTCCATGGTTGTTCAGTCTGTATATGGATGGTGTTATAAAGAAGATACAAAGTATGGCAGTGGATTTTTTTTTTTTTTCTTTACGTGTCCGACTCTGGGCAAAGGCTCAGGGCCTATTTCTCGGGGGCAGTCACCTATCCCAAGGCCCAGTAGTTCTCCAACACCTCCACATGTCACCACTTCGGCGCTAACACCCACCGTCCATACTGAATACATGATAGGGCTGTCTCATACAGGACTGGTGTACTGGTATTAGCGGGGGTACTTTTACATGTCGGCGGGTCATCTGGTAGATCAGGAAAGTCTGCTTTTTAGGAAATTCAAATCCTTAAATTGTTCCCTGCCCCAGCCGGGATTCGATCCTGAGTCCATTAGGACTGAAGGCCGCCTCTCTACCGATTCAGCCACCGCCTCTAATGAGAGAGGGCAGTGTTTGCAAATTCCCTGTATTGTTGTCTGCAGATGATACTGTGTTAAGTGAAGACGTAGGGAAGCTGAATGAGTTTAGGAGTAGTATGTGTAAGAAACGGAATCTAAAGGTGATTGTAGAGAAGAGTAAAGTTACGGTCTTCGAGAGAAATGAAGTCTCTGAGTGTACAGTGAGGTTGGATGAGGAGGATATGGAAAATGTGAGTGCATTTAAGTACTTGGGTAATATGATGAGTAAAAATGGAAGTTTAGAGGGTGAAGTGCTTGAAAGGGTACAACAAGGAAGTGAGGTTGCTGGTTCTTTGAATGCAGTGATGATAAAAACAGGGAGGTGAACATGGAAGTAATAAAGTCGCTGAGAGACAGTATTGTGATACCATCTCTAACTTATGGAAGTGAAGCTTGGACCGTGTTGGAGGGACACAATTCTAGAGTGAGAGCAGTGGAAATGAGTTATTTGAGAGGAACATGTAGAGTCATATGGAGAGACAGACTGACAAATGAGGAGGTCAAGGAGCGTTGTGGTGTGGATGTGGATGCGATAGAAAGCGTTAGGAGAAATACATTGAGGTGGTTTGACCATAAGGATAGTATGGAAAGCGAAAGACTGACGAGGAGAGTGCATGTGAGTGAGGTGGAGGGTGGGAGAGCAAGGGGGAGGCCAAGGATGAGATGAAGGGATGGAGTGGGGAGGTATATGAGAGAGGGGAGTGTGAGCTGGGAGCAGGGTATTGAAATGGCAGTGGACCGTGTATACGGTATTATTTATCTATCTGTCCATGTGTTTATGTACACACACACACACACACACACACACACACACACACACACACACACACACACACACACACAAGTACCAAATTGCAAACCTTGTATGTACAGCGTAGTAATGAAGAAGCCTTGGCAAGATCCATATGTAACTTTTTCCATCAAGTATTGTTTCACTGTTTACGCTGAGCTTCAACAAAGTTGCCAGATGTCTTTCACCCCATGTTGTAGAGTCACTGTCCTCTTATTGCCACAGTCTACTGTCTTCTTCCTTATTATATGCAGCAAATAACTTCTTGTTTAGGCATCCAGTGAAAAAATTATTACTAGATAGAGAATTCAGTAACAAGTAGGTGCGGGCATTTCGCTCTTATTTCACCAGCGAGTGTACACTGTGTATGTACATAAACCCACACGGTCATCACACACACCACCAGTACACGTACACAGCATACCTCACTCTCAACTTGCTGCGGTTCGGTCTTCAATTCTTGTTTTTCTCTCTCTCCATTCCCACTCGCCCATTTATTATGAACATTTAATGATTCTGAGTAAGACTATTAGGCTGCATAACAGTGTCAAGGTAACAACACTCTTTCACAGAATCAGGCAAAACAATGACCGAAACACTCAATAAAAGTCAGGTTAACGTTTCTTCCGTCCATATCCAGTATCCTGATATCAGCAGTAAATTTCGGTATCGGTTCTGAATCGGAAGAATGCAAATATCAGCATTATATGGTTTCGGCAAATTGTATCGGTTACAGCTCTGCTGGTGATAGCAAAAATGAGAGAGAGAGACAGACAGACAGACAGACAGAGAAACTGTTAACCAACTCCACCTCCGCCTGTCATCAATTTACTGTTGTACTCAGTCGACGAAAACCCTCATCTACCATCTCGCCGTTCTTTGCCCGTCTTCAGTAATTTAACGTATCCCATATCTCTTCTTTAACGACTGAAAATGCTGCATAGTTCAACTGCACATCATCATCATCATCGCATCGCCATCACCACCCTACCTCTCTCGCCTCTGCCCTTCACCAATAACTTACTACATACACGACAACTTGTCATCATTACCATCAACATCACCATTTCCATATCCTCCAATCTCACTTTTTACTTTTTTTTTTTCTTTCTTGCTTTCTACGTTACTTTTTCGAACGTTATTATCATCACCATTACCGGGAACCTCTCATCATTTTAGGTCATATCATAGATGGCACTGGAAGATTCGCACAATGTTCTCAGCGATCTAGTTTGCTATAACATCTTACAATGCTCGTGTATACTGTCTGTATAGTTATTACCTCGACGGTATATGCATAAGTAAAATACAGACGATACTGAAATGTTATGTTCAGCATAAATCGCTAGACAAGAGGCGTTACGATATCTCCTGAGCTACTCAGCATATATCCTTTATCCAATCCATACTATGTTACCCTTTTACAGCCATTGTGTCATAAAAAAATCATCATTTGTAAATATCTGTTAATATCTTTTACCTATCATACCAGCTCTCTGTAAACATAACCTAATCAAGCCACTAAAGTGTAAATAAAATACCTCTGACCTGTCTCACCAGTTCTCCGTAAACAACAAGTAATCAAGACAAAATTATTTTATCTTCTTACTCAATAAACAAAATCACTTCTGCAAGCACCGCAAATGTGACCTTTTGTTCAGTGTTTCTCCACATTATAAGTATTAAGGCAGATACACAGCACTAGGCAATTTATGAACAAGTTTATGATGTGTGTGTGTGTGTGTGTGTGTGTGTGTGTGTGTGTGTGTGTGTGTGTGTGTGTGTGTTCTTTAACTTTGTTCTTGCTCTGCCCAAGTTCAAGAAAGATGGTGACGACGCATAGTTCAGAACAAAACCTTTTTTAATTTGTCCTGTATAATTGTGAAAAGACGTTTCTGAAATCAAGTAATAGTGGTGGTGGTGTTCATTGTAGTTACCGGTACTGTAGCTATAAAATGAATGTAACTGTTGAGAGTAAGAAGAAATTAGAAAACAGAATGAAGAAAGAGAGTACATTCGCCTTGGTGAAAGTATCCTACCACGGTCAAGGTCAGGTAAATCATCCTGGAAACGAATGTTTGTTTATTTCGGTAGGTGAAAACTACCCGGGAATGAAAGTTAGTCAATCACTCACCTTGGTCTCTCCTTCCTTTCGTCATTTGGCCAGTTGCTACTGTACAAGGTGGACGTGTGTGCTCTCGTGATTAAACATCTTCAGCCCGTGTAGATTTGGACGGGGGGGCGGGAGAGGTGTGGCTTGCGTGGCTATGGACAGGAGGATGTGGCCTAAAATTTGAGTGGGAGAGGGGGGAAGGTTGGGGGATTGCTTGCGGGCAGGGGGAGGAGGAAGAAGGAGGGGGATGGGGAAGGAGAGGAGTGAGGGGAGAGGGACGAAATCCTCAATAAAAGTCATGTTCAAATTTCTCCCGTCCATACCCGATATCCTGATATCGACACTAAATATCGCTATCGGCCTCTGCATCGGAAAAATGAAAAAATCGATACTATCTCGGTTTGGCAAAATGATATCGTTTGCAACACGAGAGAGAGAGAGAGAGAGAGAGAGAGAATGTTACTCGCATATGAAAGTTGGTCAAGGCCACTCACTGGAGCTTTCCCTCGGTCATTTACCCACCACCCACCGTAGAAGGTTGATGTGTGAGTTGAGCTTCCATGATTAAAACATCTTCAACCCGGCATAGATTTGGACAGGAGATATATGACCTAATAATGGGAAGGTGAGGGGGGGTGCCCAGTACAACCCCTGCCCCAGGACCACGCGTGCGTGGACCTGGACAGGGGGTTGAAGTTGGGGTTTGCCTGAAGGCATGCCCAGCCCTACGCAAAGGGGGCATGGGGTGGATGCCCATTACAAAGTGCCCAGCACTACGCGTGCGTAGTGCTGGGGGAGGCTTGAAGTGGGGTTTGCCTGAAGGCATGCCTAGTACTACCCAGGGGTGGGGGATGCCTATTACACAGTGCAGTACGCGTGCGTACTCCTGGGCTCCGTTGTACTACGGGCGACGTTTCGATTTTATGCATAAACCATTTTTAGACCTAAAAGAAGGAAAAAAAATAGGAAATAAAACCAGTATATAATTATCTTATCTTCAACTAAAAATAATAGAAAATAACAGGGAATTGAGTAAGTTACATGAAATAAAATAAATACAATTTACTAGTTAAAAACAGAGCAACTGTGTAGAGGAGCCGTGCGAGCCAAGAGATGGTCGTAGCTCAGGTGTGAGTTGAGACTCCGTCGCCAATATAACATATATATCATCACGCTGGTTTTGCTGGCCATCATTAGATTTCGCTTCCCACAGCACGAAAGTGTCGCTACTATATATATATATATAGATAGATAGATAGATAGATAGATAGATATATACCTAGGCTGCTTCCCCCAAGGAAAGGGAGGTAGCCGGGACAGGACGACACACTCCCCATTTACTCATCCATTCAAACACATTCATTCGCATCTTGGCCCCAAAGGGGAAAACGGACAGATCCTCACCGCACCACACCGCACAAGGGTCAACTGCGCAATGCAATCAGTGACCTCCGCAGCAGGGCTAGAAAGCAGAGCTGGTTTACCCCTGCCACATCATAACAGACTCATCCCCTTACCCGCACCTGACCTGAAATTGCTGATCAGACCAAATGCGGGAGAATATCCCCTCAGGGCTGCGTCATCACTTATTCATTCACAATTTCTCTCCATTTATTTCTGTCACGCACAGCCACTCTTCCTTGCTCAACAGACATCCCTCTCGCATCCAGCGCTCTCTTCACACTGTCCATCCATCCTATTCGTAGTCTTCCTCTCAGCCTTACACCTCTCACATCAGATCTAGTTATCTTTTTCACCAATCGCTCATTATCCATTCTCTCCATATGCCCAAACCATCGCAACACCCTCTGTTCAACTCTACCAGCCATCTCCCGAACAACTCCAGTTCTCCTTCGCACTTCATCATTCCGCACTCGATCCATACGCGTCACTCCACACATACTCCTCAGACACCTCATCTCCATTACATTCAAACTTTTCCTCACTGCTACACCCATATTCCATGTTTCAGCGCCATACAATGCAGTCGGTACCACAACACCCTCATACAGCCTTCTCTTTACATCCATTCTAAGCGAACGACATCTAAACACTTTTTTCATTCCTCCCAGCACCTTTCCTGCTTCATTTATTCTAAACTTCACTTCTGCATCTATTCTTCCATCCACAGCAACATGTGACCCTAGATATTTAAAACACTCTACCTCCTCAAGCAACTCGCCATTCAAAACTATATTCATCCCCCTACCATCTACCAACCTAGTACACTTCATCACTTTACTCTTATTCTCGTGTACTTTCAATTTCCTCCTTTCACACACCCTTCCAAACTCCTCTACCAACTGTCTCAATCTCTTCTCTGAATTAGCCACCAGTGCAGTATCATCTGCAAACAGCAGCTGCTTCAGATTCCACTCTCCACCATCAACATTCACCAGACTCAGACCTCCACCTAAAACTCTTGCATTCACCTCCCTTACAACACCATCCATGTAAATATTAAACAACCAAGGTGACATCACACATCCCTGTCGCAGCCCCACTCACAGGAAACCAATCACTCACAGCATTTCCCACTCTTACACACGCTCTACTATTTACATAAAAACTTTTCACCCCTTTTAATAACCTACCATCAAGTCCATACAATCTAAAAACAGTCCACATAGCCTCCCTATCAATTCTATCATACATTCATTCATTCATTCATTCATTGCCAGACGCCATGTATCCCAAACGGGGTGGCCAAGGGCTTAGAGTTAATTGTTTTACAGGGAGGGGCACTAATCCTCCATCAACCGCACTTGACACGTAGGGATGCCAACAGCATCTGGTGTTCCCAGGCGGTCACCCATCCAAGTACTAACCAGAACCTTTAGGTGGAGGTCTGTGTCTGGTGAATGTTGATGGTGGAGAGTGGAATCTGAAGCAGCTGCTGTTTGCACATGATACTGCACTGGTGGCTGATTCAGAGAAGAGATTGAGACAGTTGGTAGAGGAGTTTGGAAGGGTGTGTGAAAGGAGGAAATTGAAAGTACATGAGAAAAAGAGTAAAGTGATGAAGTGTACGAGGTTGGTAGATGGTAGGGGGATGAATATAGTTTTGAATGGCCAGTTGCTTGAGGAGGTAGAGTGTTTTAAATATCTAGGGTCACATGTTGCTGTGGATGGAAGAATAGATGCAGAAGTGAAGTTTAGAATAAATGAAGTAGGAAAGGTGCTGGGAGGAATGAAAAAAGTGTTTAGATGTCGTTCGCTTAGAATGGATGTAAAGAGAAGGCTGTATGAGGGTGTTGTGGTACCGACTGCATTGTATGGGGCTGAAACTTTCTCTAAATCCATAAATGCCCAAAACACATCCTTGCCTTTCGCTAAATACTTTTCACACACTTGTCTCACCGCAAACACCTGATCCACGCATCCCCTCCCTCTCCTAAAGCCACACTGCTCATCACCAGTCACTCCCTCTGTACCTTCTCTAACTCTCATAATTAACACTCTACCATACATCTTACCTACAACACTCAACAGACTTATACCCCTAAAGCTAGTATATTCATACTTATCACCCTTGCCTTTATACAACGGGACCACACAAGCACTTGCCTAGTCAACTGGCACCATACCTTTCACAAAGCACACATTCAACACTCTTACTAACCAGTCAACAATAGTCACTCCACCACCCTTCAGGCATTCCACAGCACACCGATCCATACCTGCAGCTTTCCCTGTTTTCATCTCCTTTACTGCCTTCTCCACTTCCTCCATCGTGATCAAAGAATCTTTCAACTCTCCCAACACATTTATTCCTTGCACCCTTCCATCCACCACAAGCTCAGCCACCCTTTCCTCCTCTACATTTAACAATCTTTCAAAATACTCTTCCCATCTCTTCCTTACTGCATCCATCTCAATTAACATCCTTCCATCCTTTGCTTTTACTCGTTCTTCCTTCCCAGACTCTCCCTTTCGCACCCTTTTCACCTCCTTCCAAAACATTTTCTTATTCTGTTGAAAATTCTCTGTCAGCTGCCTACCCCACCTCTCATCTGCTGCCACTTTAGCATCACACACAGCCCTTCTCGCCTTATTCCTCTTTTCCTTATACCTCTCATATGACATCTCATCCTTCCTCTGCAGCCACACTTCATATGCACGTCTCTTCTCAGCCACAGCCATACTTACTTCCTCGCACCACCATTCACTTCCTTTTCTTACACCACCACACACGTCTCACACCACACACCTCTTCTGCATGCCCCACCACAGCACTCTTAAATAACTGCCATTCCTCCCCCACACTGCCATTTTCTCGATCTTTCACTGCGTTCCACTCATCTTTCTATTTCTCCTGATACTCTATCTTTTTCTCTCTTTTATCCAACTCACTCACTTTCAAAACCTCCCTGCCACACCTAACCCTCCTAGCTCTCACCCATCTCTTACCTACTCTTAACTTTCCCTCCACCAGGTAGTGGTCAGACATACCTCCACCCTCCCCTCTCAGAACTCTCACATCCAACAATCTTCCTATTACATTCCTAGACAAAACCACATAGTCCATCAAAGCTCTATCAACAACCCTTCCACCCTCCTGTCTCACCCATGTATAATTATAAATATCTTTCTTCTCAAACAGCGTATTTCCAATCACCATCTCTCGCTCAACACACATCGCTATCATTCGCTCCCCATTTTCATTTCTTCCAGGCACACCATGCATACCAACTACACCTTCAACTGCTACATTTCCCACTCTAGCATTCAGATCTCCCATCATTACCACATTCACATTCGCTCCAAAACTCTGCAGACACTCATCAACATCATTCCGGAAAGACTCCCTCTCTTCTTCATCCCTTTCACTACCAGGCCCATATGCACTCACAAACACCCACAACTCATGTTCAAATATCGCCTTCACCCACATCAGTCTCGATGACACCTCCTTCCATTCAATCACACACTGCTGTACTTCCGGACTCACTAACAAGGCCACACCTTCTCTTGCCCTTCCTCTATCAACACCTGACAATCTTCCATTCACACTTCCAAACATAGACTCACCGTTCCCTTTCATCTTCGTTTCACTCAAAGCTAACACATCCAACTTTCTTTTCACAAACATTCTCCCAATCTCCTCCCTTTTAGCCTCAATCGTACTACATCCACGCACATTCATAGACCCAATCTTCAGGGTACGGGGATAACTCCATCCCCCATCCCTTTCTCTGGCCTGTCTCTTTTTAGGAACTAAAAAACAGAGGAGGGGGTCCCTAGTCCCCTCACCCTGCCCCTTTTAGTCGCCTTTTACGACACGCAGGGAATACGGTGGCAGTATTCTTCCTAACACAACCTGGCCGCAGAGTAGTAGTACCACCCCATAGTGCGGCCAGATTGTCCCCCCCCCCGCCACAGGGGGGGACAGTTTATATATATATATATATATATATATATATATATATATATATATATATATATGTAAACTTGGGAATAACCACAATTATTACTAAATTTCCGATAAAACAAAAACAGGATGCACCATTAACTCAGCTTATGACTGTGTTAAACTCCAAAAACACCTCGATATAGTGTCCAAATGGTCTAATAATTGGTAAATGGAATCTAACATGGGAAAGTGGAAAAGCTTAATGTGGATACAACCATCGGAGATATGAGGTACTACTTAAATAAAGAAATTAATCAATCGGAATGCGAGAGTTGTATCAGTCATGCTCAGTAAAGACCTTAAACCAAGACAACAGTGTACTAAAGCAAGAAATAAGCCAAATTGGGTTCTAGGTTGTACTTCTCAAAGCGTGAGAAATAAAATATTCAAAGCAACACTGCACTTTTATTTAACATTAGTAAGGCCACATTTAGATTATGCCGTGCAATTTTTGTGTCCGTAATACAGAACAGATATAAATTCGTTAGAGAATGTACAGAAATATGAAAAAAAAAAAAAAAAGATACTTGGTATTTGAAACCTTTCATATGAAGACAGATTATAAAAAAATAAAGCACACAAAATCTGCACTCACTAGAAAGCAGTAGAGTAAGGAGATACATAATCGATTTGTTGAAGTGAAGATTGGTAATAAAATGGGAGATAATAACAATGTATTACAAGTGACCATGCAGGGTAGCCCTAGAACTCATTGTTTCAGCCTAGATAAATACAGTTTTAGGGATGAGAAAGAAACTGGTTTGGCAATAGAGTAAAAGATGATTGGAATAACTTACCTAGTGATATAGTCACCGTCCCTTCCGTTTAGAGTTTGAAGCTTAGGTCAGATAAGCATATGAGAGGTAAGAGTTGGATATAAAGAAAATCACCTTGTCACTAAAAAGTTCTTGTTCCTTTTCAGGTTTTACTACGAGTCTCTTTTCTCTTTTCGTACTTTCCTATAAAATTTCCACGTCAGATTTCTAATACTGTGATGGTGTTCTTTCTCACCTTTTCCTATTGGTTTCAACGGGAGGGTTTGGTGGGCGGGGGAGAGCATTCTTCTTAGCCAAACTTTTCTTATTCAAGCAGTTTAGTCACACTTCTGTTAGAGCTGCTGAGCATGGGCCAATAAGACCTACTGCAGTCGTTCTTTCTTAATAATAAAATCAAGCTGTGTGTGTGTGTGTGTGTGTGTGTGTGTGTGTGTGTGTGTGTGTGTGTGTGTGTGTGTGTGTGTGTGTAAATAATAAAGTCAAGCTGTGTGGGTGGGTGGGTGGGTGGGTGTGGGCGTGTGTAAATAATAAAATCAAGCTGTGTGTGTGTGTGTGTGGGTGGGTGTGGGTGTGGGTGTGTGTGTGTGTGCGTTTGTTCATTTATTTAACGAGAACCGTAACAGATATCGACCTCACTCTTATTGCACTATGCCGGGGTCATGCCCGGAAGTGTCAGAAAAATGTGAAATAAATCTGTTGGCGATCGCATACGACACGATGGCACAAAGTTATCTGCGGAGTAGATTGTAGCACCAGTCGAGCAGGGCAGTACTCCCAAGGTGGATGGAAAGCTGATGACACGGAGAGCTGGAGCTCCCGTTTCATCAGCCCTCGGAACTAGGTCCCGACCATCCCCCTTTGCTGAACTTTTTCAGTGTCTCGGTAACACAGAGAGTAGGCCAGCATGCTCTCCAATACAAGTTTCTCAAACTATCAACACCAAACTACATGCACAGTACACACTACACTTCCTTTTCCAAAATTTAAAAAAAAAGCCATGGCAGCACTACACGTGGCCTCGGAGTTCCCAGGGGGGGGGGGCCATAAATGCCCCCACCTTCCGCCCCTCTCCCGGTGACGACTCGAGATGACTGGAACCAGTGTCTGACTCTCTTCTTCTTCATTTCTGCAACATTCGCGGCCTTTCCTCTAACTTTCGCTCTGTTGAGCGCCACCTCTCCTTCTCTAAACCCCACCTTCTTTTTCTAACTGAGACTCAGCTGCCTGAGGCAACTGACAGCAAACCCTTTTCTGTATCCTCCTACTTTCTCTATACTCATTTAAAAGCCAAAGGTGGATATTGCGTATATGTACGCAACGACCTATCTTGTTCTCGTGTTCCTGAACTCGATTCTTCTGAATTCTCTACACTCTGGCTTCGGCTTTCTTGTCATTCTCTGACTAAATATATCTGCGCTGTTTACTTATCTCCTAATTCTACTGACCATCAAAAATTCTTTGACTATCTTACTTCTACGATGGAACACATTCTATCCATTTCTCCTTTCTCTGAAATCTCCATTCTAGGAGATTTCAATGTTCACCACCACCTTTGGCTCTCCTCTCCTTTCACTGATCCACCTGGTGAACTAGCCTACACCTTTTCTATCCTTAATGACCTAGAGCAGCTTGTACAGCACCCTACCCGTATCCCTGACCGCCTTGGTGAGAGTTCTAACATACTTGACCTCTTCATTACTACTAATCCTTCTGCTTACACTGTTAATATTTTCTCTCTGTTGAGCTCCTCTGATCACAACCTTATCACCTTAACCTGTCCTGTCGCTCCGGTATGGCCTGTGGACCCTCCAAAGAATCAACGTCTCTGGCACTTTGGAACGGTGGATTGGGAGGCCCTCAGGCGGTACTTCTTTGATTTTCCATGGAATGATTATTGCTTTCATGGCCGGGAGCCATCTGGGCGTGCCTTGCGCATTATGGAGGTTATTCTCTCAGGCATGGAAGCATACATTACTTTCTCATATCCTCTGACTAATGCAAGAAAGCCTTGGTTTAATCATGCTTGTTCTAATGCTGTCCGCAACAAGGAGAGGGCCTATAACAGGTACTAGAGCCAACCCACCCCTGAATCACATCTTTTATACATTTCTGCCCGGAATCGTGCTAAGTCTGTTCTTCGCTCTGCTACAAATAATTTCATCCGTACTAAATGCTCTCAACTCTCCAACTGGAATTCTTCCCACTCCTTCTGGCACCTTGCCAAAAACCTTTCTAACAACTTTACCTGATCATCCTTCCATCCTCTTTTCTACTCTGATGGCTCTGTACTATTTCTTCTACTGATAAAGCAGATGTCTTCACTCAGACTTTTTCCTCCAATTCCACCTTAGACGATTCCGGTGTTGTTCCTCCATCACTTCCCCCCCTCTGACTCCCTCATGGCTGACATTAAAATTTCTTCAGCTGTTGTATTTTCTGCCATCACTGGCCTCAACACTAACAAGGCATATGGGCCTGATGGACTCCCTCCTGTTGTTCTGAAGAACTGTGCTTCTGTACTTACACCCTGCCTAGGCAAACTCTTTCGCCTTTGTCTATCACCTTATACCTTTCCTTCTTGCTGGAAGTTTGCTCTCATTCAGCCAGTCCCAAAGAAGGGTGAATATTCCCAACCCTCTAACTATCGTCCAATTGCTTTAACATCCTGTATCTCAAAAGTTCTCGAGTCTGTTCTTAATAGAATAATTTTAAAGCATATTTCCTATCACAACCTTCTTTCTGATCGTCAGTATGGGTTCCGTCAGGGACGCTCCACTGGCGATCTTCTCACCTACCTTTCAGACTCGTGGTCATCCTCCTTTCGGGACTTTGGCGAAAGCTTTGCCATTGCACTTGACATCTCAAAGGCTTTCGATCGAGTCTGCCATAAATCTTTAATTTCCAAACTGCTCCCTTACGGTTTCTATCCTTCTATCTGTGCCTTCATCTCTAGCTTCCTTTCTGGTCGTTCTATAGCCGCTGTTGTAGACGGCCATCGTTCTTCTTCTAGATCTATCAACAGTGGTGTTCCTCAGGGCTCTGTCCTATCACCAACTCTCTTCCTTTTATTCATCAATGACCTTCTAAGCTGTACATCTAACCCTATCCACTCATATGCTGATGACTCCATCCTTCACCTATGTATTCAGTTCCTGCAACGTCCATCTCAGCAGTTACTTCAACAAACAAGGGACGAGGCTATGGCACACCTAATGTCTGACTTGGCTCGTATCTCTGACTGGGGTAAAAATAATCTTGTTGTTTTTAATGCATCATAGACTTAGTTTTTACACCTATCAACCCAACAAAATATTCCGCAGGTATACCCACTAATGTTTAATAATATTCAGCTTAATCCTGCATCATCCTTGAACATGTTCGGGTTTCATTTACCCGGGACTTATCTTGGAAAGATCATATTACATCTCTTGTAAAATCTGCTTCGAAGAGATTAGGTGTGCTAAGCCGCCTCCATTCCTTCTTTACCCCTGAACAATTGTTGACTCTCTACAGGGGTTTTATCCGCCCCTGTGTGGTGTACAACTCTCATGTATTGGGAGGCTCCCTACATACAGCTCTTCTTAATAGGGTGGAGTCAAAGGTTTTTCGTCTCATTAACTTTCCTCCTCTTACTGATTCCCTTCAACCTCTGTCTCTCCGTTGCACTGTTGCATCTTTATCTCTTTTCTATCGCTACTTCAATGGTCACTGCTCCTCTGAACTGTCTGCATGCATTCCTCCACCTCTACAACGGTCACGTAGCACCCGTCTAGCAGCAAACTCTCATCCCTTCTCAGTCCAACTCTCTAATGCAAGAGTTAACCGTTACTCCCAGTCTTTCATTTATGCAACAGGTCAACTCTGGAACTGTCTCCCTCTGTCTGTATTTCCTGCTTCCTATGATCTCCAGTCTTTCAAACGCAGTGTGTCCAGATATCTCGAAATGATCGGATCTTGAATTTGGCTCTTTCTTGTATTTTGTTTCTCTCTTGGAAGGAACAATAATTGCGGGCTCGCGGCCTTTGGTTCCTTCTTCCTCGCTTAAAAAAAGAAAAAGACATCGCGATGCGCGAAAATATGCGATTTGTAAATTTTTGCAGTCATTCACAAGTATATATCTATCTATCTACCTATCTCTCTCTCTCTCTCTCTCTCTCTCTCTCTCTCTCTCTCTCTCTCTATATATATATATATATATATATATATATATATATATATATATATAAGAGTGAGAGCAGTGGAAATGAGTTATTTAAGAGGAGCCTGTGACGAATGAGGATATAAAGAAGCGTTGTGGTGTGGATGTGGATTTGATAGGAAGTGTTATGAGGAACACACTGAGGTGGTTTGGCCATGTGGAGAGAATGGAGGGTGAGAGACTGACGAAGAGAGTGTATGTGAGTGAGGTGGAGGGGGGGAAGAGGGAGGGGGAGGCCGAGGATGAGATGGAGGGATGGGGTGGAGAGGTATATGAGAGAGGGGGCTGTGAGTTAGGAGCAGGGCAGGGAAATGGCGGGGAACAGGGAGACGTGGAGGCGATTTGTTTGTGGCCACCCCAAATGGGATTGAGGCGTCTGGCAATAGATACATATATATATATATATATATATATATATATATATATATATATATATATATATATATATATACCTGTATAAAATAAACTATAGCACCAGTCAAACAGGGCAAGGCGAACAGGTAGGTACTGCTGAGGTGGATGGTAAGCTGGTGACAGGAAGAGCTGGAGCTCAGGTTTCACCAGCCCTCAGGACATGATTCTGACCATGTCCCTTTGCAAGGCTGAACATTTTCAGTGTTTTCGTTTACACAAACAGGAAATCACTATACTCTCTTAATCTGTGGACTACGAGCCACAGCTCAGGCTGGGTAGCATCACTTTGCAAGCCGCAGCTCAGGCTGTGCTGGTCGTGCTTCACTGCTAACTATTCCACTCCTACCAAAACTTACACATGTCGCTACATGAAGACGGAGAAAGTGATAGAGATTTTTTTCTATTCACCAGATGATGCCCTGGATGTTTATCTCCAAGTTTATGATAAACAAAAACAAAAAAAATTGTTTTTTGTTAATTTTTTAACTACTCCCCTTCATAAACTTATGCATGGCCCTACTCAAAGACAGAGAGAGAGAGAGATTTTTTCACCAGATGATGCCCTGGATGTTTATCTTCAAGTCTATAATAAACAAAAACTAAAAAAAAAAAAAATCTTCATTTTTGCGCACCACGGGGTGGGAAAAAAAGGGTAATTGCCTCTGCCTTCAACTGTCTACACCACACCAAATGCACATAAGATATCACCCCTTCTATTTCCATTCCCTTTAGCAATGGCCACTGCATTAATATCAGAAAACGAGGTGGTATCTCGGATTGCCACCACTAGCAAGGTAGGGCTGGCAGCACAGGGTCCTCCCGGTCGCCATCAAGCAACTGCAGCAATGACTTTCGCAAATTCCGTTTATGCTCATGAACGGAGAAGTGCAGGTGCGACACAATTCTTCACCAATATCCGTGGTCTCAGTACCAAATCGAATTCATTCATTTTTCCTACAATCTGTATCTCCTCTAGCCATGTTCCTCACACAACCCCAAATCTCACCCTCTACTGAAATTCCTCAATTTTGGTTTTACTGGTTACAATCTCCTCACAGACTTCCATAACAAGGGTGGCATCTGTTGTTATATCAAATTTGAATTTGCATCTGACACTGTTTAAACTTTCCTTCAACACTAATTTTGATTACTCTCTGTACAAACTAAATAATTTAAAAATTACCAAATACATCTGTGCAGTCTATTGCACCCCCACTGCTTCTTCAGAACCCAGTGTATTTGACTCCATATCTACACAACTGAGTAACCTTAACCTTACTTTAAGCACCAAAATTACCATTTTGGGTGATTTTAATGTACATAATGTTGAATGGTTATTGCATTCTGCCAGGACTGACGATACTGGTCTAGAGTGTGAGCTGTTTGCAGAATCTTTTAACCCTTCCGAGGCCATGGGTCCTGAATTTTCTGTGCACCCCTGGTCGATGCTTGGGTCATTTTCTGAAGTTTTGAACACTGATTTTTTTTTTTTTTTTTGGCATATTGAAGAGAAAGGTCAGATGCACCTAAGACTGCAAATCCCAGCTTCCTGGACCCATTCTGTGGCTTGCAATGGAACATGAAAGTTGCAGAAATATCTGAGAGGTGCTGCTGCATGGCAATGTCGCATGTATTGTTATCATTTTTTTACCCCCCAAAACTATGTGAATGGTGCTGAAAAGTTGCGTAAATATTAGATATGATGATATCGAATGATATGAGTACATAATATGATAAGATTGGTTCAAAAAAAATAATTATGAATATTTTTTC
Source organism: Coenobita brevimanus (assembly GCF_032717465.1). Lineage (NCBI taxonomy): Eukaryota > Metazoa > Arthropoda > Malacostraca > Decapoda > Coenobitidae > Coenobita > Coenobita brevimanus. Next base: position 13,699,298 of record NC_136973.1, on the reverse strand, counting down.
ACCTTATTGATATAAAATACAGTATGTTTATGGTAATGTTGAGTTATTTTTTACATTATTGTTTTGCCCATGCTTGGAAGACAGAGTGAAAGAGTTGAATTTTTAGTCCTAAATGAGAAAATTGTCCGTCTCCCGAGGCTAGCCTCTCCCACGGGAGATGAAAGTGGAGGGTCAGATCCGATTAGCAATATGGAAGTTCAGTCGCAACTTGCAGCTCCCACACCACGTGCATGGCTAAAAATCAAAACTACGAAAAAGTCTAATTATTACGAATACAGAGACAAAGCAGAAATAAATATTTTTACAAACAGGGGAAAACATATTTTTTCTGTAATAACAAGTTCACCTTTCTTTTTCATTTTACCTTGTTATTTTCGCAATAAATGTTGCTGTCTCGTAAACAGGGTGGGTGGGTGTGTTTTGCAAGGGAGGAAAAAGATGATATTTTCTGTCTGGGTCGGGATAATTGGTGTAACTATGTGTGTTTAGGCATGGACACAAGCAAAAAATCGTACATCCACTCGTCACAGCAGCTGACTCCGAACTGCTTGATGGGGTGTATAGCAGTGTAGTGTAGGTCAGCCTGAAGACGTTCAGAACATTCGTTCACATCCCAGAAATTTTTGCAGTTTTTTATAGGCCGTGCTCAAATGACGCCTGTGGCCATTTATTGGCTAAACACCATTCGACGCCGGCAGCCACAGAGGGGTTATTCTCACACAGTTGGTAAGGCAGCCAACCAGAATAACAGATAATCCTGATGATAACACCCATCTCTTGGATCTATTCCTGACAAATAATCCGGATCTATACAGGATAGAAGTACTATCACCACTTGGATCCTCTGACCACAATCTCATCAAAGCCTCATTAGTCGGCTTCCCCAAACCTCCCCGTTCTGAACCCGTCAGGGTGACCCGAGGGCACTTTGATAGGGAAAACTGGGATGGATTTAGAAATTATCTTGCTGACATTCCATATCAGTCTTTCTTCTCTAGTGATATCAATTCTTTCCAGTCCCACATTAATAACTTAATACAAGCTGGTATGGAACAGTTCATAGCAAGTCGGCAGTTCACTAAAAGACTGAACTCTCCAAAATGGTTTGATAGCAATTGTGCCAGAGCAATGGCCCAAAAGTCATCAGCATATAACTCTTGTTTAAAAAACATCTGAATCACTGTCAATTTAAAATTGCTAGAAACCATGCAAAAGCTGAAAGAAATCTCGCCAAACGAAACTTTCTGCAAAATCAAGCATCAAAACTACTTAACATTCCTTATGACAATAAAATATTCTGGTCAGCTCTCCATCCATCCATCCATTGCCAGACGCCTCAATCCCGTTTGGGGTGGCCACAAACAAATCGCCTCCAAGTCGCCCTGTCCCCCGCCATTTCACTGCCCTGCTCCCAACTCACACCCCCCTCTCAATTCTTTCAATAATAACTTTAACAAGTCATCACCTATTCCCCCACTAAAATCTTCAGATGGCATCATTACAAACGACCTGCGTGGGAAAGCAAATATCCTTGCAAGTACATTTGCCAGAAATTCTACCATAGAGGAGTCAGAATGTCCTAGTACTAAAACATGACTCTCGCAGAATTATTCCACTTATAATACAGACTACATAAGTAAAATCCATCCTAGACAATTTACCAACCAAGAAAACTCCAGGCGCACATAGAATTCCTTCAATTGTTCTGAAGAAGTGCTCCCCAGAGCTTGCCTCTGTTCCAGCTAAAGTACTCAAATTATGCATACGTACTTCTTCATTCCCTAATTCATGGGAAGAAGCCAATATCCACCCAGTTCCAAAGAAAGGAAGTTCCTCTGACCCTTCTGATTACAAACCAATAGCTATCACGTATTCTCTTCGTAAAGTATTTGAAATTGTAATTAATATGCACATAGCTAAACACCTTGAATCCAACAACTTAATTAGGGATAGAGATTATGGTTTTCGCCACGAAAGATCCACCATTGACATACTCAATCTCATGACTCATACAATCCATCAATCAATTGATCAACATGGAGAAACTTATGCAGTAGTCCTTAATATTTCTAAAGCTTTCGACAGAGTGTGGCACCGTTCCCTGCTACCGTATCCAAACTCCCTTGCTATGGACTAACTTCTTTTGTTTTCTCTGCTTTCCTCATATCTCAGTGACAGAAAATTAAGAGTACAAGTAGATGATGTATATTCTAATTTCCACTCAGTTAATGCTAGTGTGCCACAAGGATCAGTTTTGTTGCCAGCCCTATTTCCAGTTCATATTAATGATGTCTCATCTGTCACCCACAATCCCATCCATTCATATGCAGATTACTCAACACTTCACATATCATTTATACTCAAACACTCATTTACAAAGTTTAAGATCTCTAACTCTCAACTCAATGCAGCCATCTCCATAAATCAAAACTTATCTAAGATCATTGAATGGGGACAAAATAACCTTGTCTCATTTAATGCTAGTAAAACCAAATATATATAATTTGCTAATAAACAGATATTGCCAGTTTCGAATATTACCTTCAATGGTACTAATATTTCCATCTCCAAAAGTACTGAAATTCTCGGTGTTTCACTTAACAGTGCCCTCAGTTAAACCTCTCATATTAGATCACTTGCTAAAACCGCCTCAAAGAAACACGGATTATTGTACAGTCCGTAACTTTTTCACTGATGAGCAGTTAGCTATAATTTATAAGAGTCATGTGTGCTCTCGGCTAGAATATTGCTCACCCCTGTGGAATGGATGTGGAAAGGTTGCATTAAACAACTAGACAAAATTCAGAGCAAAGCTGTTGGAATTATTAATAACCCTGCTATTATAAATAAACTACCTCCCCTACAAGCAAGAAGGAATGTTGCCTCCCTTGCATTATTATATAGAAACTTCTATAGCAAATGCTTAAAGTTGCGTCCATTTTGCCGCCTCTCCATGCCTTCCCTCGTGCTACACGGGCATCTGGTAGTGCTCATGACTAGCATGACACACAGCCATCATGCAGAACTTCTGCCTACCATAATTATTTAATTCACCGAACTGCGTCTCTCTGGAACTCGCCTCCCTGGAGTTGTTTCCCCCCAAACTTCAACCTACAGCTGTTCAAATCCAACTGTTACAGATTTTTTATGAATGGAGGAGGCCAGTAACCTGCCGTATGGATTATTCTCTGTATTAACTTGTTTCTCCTCCCTCTGTTCTCTCATTTAATACACACACACACACACACACACACACACACACACATATATATATATATATATATATATATATATATATATATATATATATATATAGGCCGAAAAAGAAGATTTGGATATAATTCTTGCATTATACAGTTGATTCGATCAGCAAATCAATAATTTCCCTGTTATGTACAAAGAATATTACAAGAACAAGGAAATATACAATAGTTTCAAGTGAAATACACATACCTTAGCTGATAAATTTCCCGCAACATATTCACCAAACCGTAGGAAGATAGTAGGCCTAAATGCCCGGATATGACGTAACCTTTGTGTCATTGTTATGGACGTGCACGTGGGGGGTGGGGTGCTTGAGCCCCTGCCTTTTTTTTTTTTTTTCATCATATCAAGTGTCCTTTTAATCAAAATAATAGAAAGAAAAGAGCCCTTTTTGTAAAAATCAGGGACTTTATGCTCGCACTGTATTTTAAATGCTTTTGCACTAATTCGCGCTATCTTATCGTAAACTCATGCTTATTATGTATTTTTGTATTCAAAAATACACACTGAGTTTTGAAATTTTAGCGTACAAATCAGTTTATGATGAATACCAGCCGTCGAGCTGAGTCTCCCCAAGATACTGTTACGTCCCCGTCCCATACTGCCACAGGCTCCTACTGCAGTCGATCACCTTAGGAAGGACGTTACCCAGTGAGTTGTTCTTCCTAGAGGCAGCCTTTCGGTGTACAGTACACATGATCAGCTCAGGCATCGTAAATAACACTGGCTTAAGTCCACTGGCTTAATTTTCCAAATAATTACACTTAAGTCTTTATACCTCACTATTTTCGCATTTACCGAAAGATACACAAACTGCAGTAACACTTCACTGTTTGCAGACAACACTTCACTATTTTCACAAATACAAACTGCACTGCAGACACTGAACTACACTCAAACTGAACTGAAACGGACTGAAACTGCTCTAGTCTCTCCCCCATCCTTATATAAGCTTCCTATATTCTAGAGTGTTCTACACTTCTCCACAGGTCTCGTGTAATCCCGAGAGAGCGCGGTTACAACAGTTACCAACTCGGAGACATGCAAAAACATGCCAGAGTTTTCTTACACTGCATAACACTCTAAATCATTTAGCATACTGCTTGATTGATTGATTGTATTAAACTCCGGCAGTGCAACTGCCAGGGTCATATGCCGCCGGGCAGCAAGGTCAAAGACGCAGCAGATAGAAAGTGCATATTCAAAATAAAGTTAGTATCTGTTAGTGGAAATAGAACACTGATAATAATAAAATATTATGTTACATCAATTACTTATAAAAATCGAAGGAGGCCCGCCTCCTGAAGAAAACTAAAAACGTCAGTAAAATCGCTAGAGGCTCCACAAAACATCGAAGAGAGGCAGTAGGCACCATCTGCCCCCTTATGCCTATGGAGGAATCTCTGATGTAGGTCCCCCAAACTCGGACATTCGACCAGCAAGTGATGGACAGTAAGGGGAACAAGGCAATCATCACTGTACAGTTGAGTCTCACCATTCATGAGGAACCCATGTGTAAGCCAAGAGTGCCCAATGCAAAGCCTAGCTAGAGCCACCTCCAAGCGCTGAGACATGGAAGGAAGAACCTTTGGCACAACCACTCTCTGAAAGATCTCTTTTAGGTTATTACGAGCAACACCATCCCAGTGTCTCTGCCAACATGTAAGAACTGTGAACTACAAGTCAGGTGTTACATCAGAAGCAGGAAGTGAGTAGTCGGTTGGGGGCTGTTGAGAAGACGCAGCTTTAACTAATGTACAGTCAGGGAAAGTTCCACATTACCCACTGTTCGGAGCATTGGTGGTCGACGTATAGTCACGAAGCAGCAGCCAGACCCACTTGTCTGGTAACTGTGAGTTGGAGGCAGGGTGGCCGGGGGTGGGAGGGTTTGGAGAGTTGCTCATGTCACAGTATCAATGCATGTTTGTTAAAAGTATGCTTCTATGCCTTCGTTTTGTAATGTTCGATAGGAACGATAGTTAGAGACCGATCTTATAATTAGGACTTCCCATGTCATTCTGTCTAAAGGAAAACGAAAAACATGTTAATCGCTCATATAGATTTTTTATAATTATTTATTTATTTATTATTATTATTATTATTATTTATTATTATTATTATTATTATTATTCTCTAAGTTCGAGATGAATAGTTACCAGAATAACACAGGAAATGTTTGCAGGCCACTGTTTATAGTCGGATAACAAAGGATAAATAAGTAAACAAATTTATAAGAATTTACATATAGATAGATAGATCGATAGATTGACTGATAGATAGATAATGTAGAGGTTTTGTTTTCGAATCAACATATAATAAAAATGTTATACCGTTACGAATGTCACTTGGGGAAACTTCTCATGTTAAAGTCGAGAGGAGCTGAAAGCATTTAAACCTCTGTCCGCACCCAGCAAACTTCCATAACTTTCCTGACAACACTACAGATATCTACGTGATCTTTTTCATAAAATGCTAGCATTATATTATCAACTATCCTTAATAAAGTACGGAAAACTCAAACACACAGTCCAGGTCATACATTGCTGACATACACGTGATTCCCAGTCACCAAACCCTCCTCTGCCCCCAATCCCGCGCCTCTCCCTCCTTCAAACTCACAGTTACCAGACACATGAGGTCTGGCTACCGCTTCACATCCACATGTCTCACACTAGTGCTTCAGGAGGTGGGTAATGCGGAACATTCCCAGACTGTACCTGTCCTCTCATTGCCCACCACACCAACATGTGCAGGAACCCAGCAGAAGTCCACATGGCAGCCACGATGGCCAAGAAGAAAAAGCCACTCTAAAATTGATAAAACCAATGGATGGGATGCATTAAAAGACTCCATTGCAGACAGAGCACTACGTGAATCACTAAAAATCACAAAAACGGATTGGAGGAGAGTAAAAATGATTGAGAGCATATAAAATCGCAGTCACTTCCACCAATTATACTATAGTAATACCAGGAAGGCTACCGCCCCTATTAAAGGCAGGGAAGATAACATCAAATCCTACTCCAGTATCAGTCTTAGACCCGTCAGTATAGACGGGGACAGAACCCTCATGAATGGAGGCATGTTCTAAAGAGAGAGAGAGGGAAACCTGAGAAGGAGGTGAGCCCTTTTTTTCAGCAACGGACCTACAAAATGTCACATGAGGGAGTAGCCAAGAACCCACCCTTGGGATCTGATGTGGACAAACTGCCAGTCTCGGAACAGAGAGGGCTAACATAACAAACTGAATCCTATAACCAAAGGGCTTCGGGAAAGTAGGACGGGTGTCATAAACAGAAGATTGTGAATTCTGGGATACTATGGCACAAGAAATTGAGTCTAGAATGCGGTGAAGACGATACCAACACCTAATCATCAACGACTAGCGTCGCAAATCCAAGGGAAGTACAAGAGCATCCACCAACAAACTTGAAATCGGGGATGACCTGAATGTCCCAGTTGCCAGACGTACACCAGTATGATGCACAGAATTTAACAATCAGAGACAGGCATCTGTTACAGAGGAGTAGACTTCACATCCATATTCAAGTTTAGGAAGAATAAGAGATCTATGCAAGAGGAGCAGGGTCTGACAGTCAGCACCCCAAGAGGTATGAGCCAAAACCCTCAAAAGACTCAAAGCTTTTAGACATGCTGCCTTAATAGAACAAATATGAGGAACCCAGGTTAGTCGTCTATCAAACAAAAGACCCAGAAACCGCGTCTCTTCCACACAGGCTATTTTCCAACCATACAGTTACAAGTCAGTGTCTGGGTGAACCCCTTGAAGATGAAAAAAATGTACAGCCACTGTCTTTGTTAAAGAAAAATGGAAACCGTGAGACTCTGTTCAGTCAGAAATTCTATTAAGAGCCAGCTGCAACTTCTTCTTTACCAGAGACATTCTAGATGCAGTGAAGGAAACTGAGAGGTCATCGACATATAGTGAGCCTCGTACACCATCTGGAAACACTGGTTATGCTGTTAATGGCTACAGCAGAGAGAGTAACACAAAGGATACTCCCCTGTGGTACTCCATCTTCTATAACGGGCATTAGAAATCACTCCTCCCACTCGGACCCTTAAAAAATAGATAAGAACTGCTGAATAAAAATAGGCAAGTGCCCACGAAGACAAAACTCATGAAGAGAAAGTAAAATGCCATGACGCCAGGCAGTGTATATGCCTTCTCCAGATCGAAGAAGACCATGACCTGATGTTGGTTAGTGAAGAAAGCCTCACAGACAGAAGATTCCAAGGACAGTAGTGAATCAGAGGTAAATCGCATTTTTTGAAAACCATACCGGGCAGGGGATAAGAAGTCACCTCTCTCCAAAAACCATACAAGCCTAACATTGACCATCTTTTCCAAAATTTTACATATACAAGACGTCAGAGATATAGGCTGATGATTTGTCGCCTGTAGGTGGTCCTTACCTGGTTTGGGGATGGGGATAACTACAGCAACACCCCTACAAGCCGAAAACTGACCAGAAAACCGGATCTTATTAAATAGTGAAAGCAAAAACGAGACTTATCAGACAGGTGACGTAAAAAGGCATAAGTAATATCATCATAACCAGGATAGGAATCATGGCACTGCGACAGAGCTGCCTGGAGTTCAGAAATAGAAAAGGAAACATTATAGGACTCTCTCCCAGAAGAGAACACCGACACCATCAGACTCTAGGCATTGAAGCTGACAAGTGAAAGATTAATCTGTATCCTTCTGTGACACACTGGTAAAATGATCAACAACTCTGTAAGAGTGAATGGATCAGCCACAGTTCCACCTGCTGTAGATTGAACAGGAGGGGAGGGAAGAGTAAATTTTCCTGAAATTTTCCTTACCCGGTTCCACACCTAAGTGAGGGAAGTCCTTGAGCTGATGGAGGAAACATAACCTTTCCAGGACGAATGCCTGGCCTCCTTTCAAACCCGCCTCATATGTTTGTAACCATTTGTAATAATATGTAGTATGTAGGTATAGCATGTAAGTATTGTAAGTATGATCCAAGTAGGGCACCACTGATCGCTTACTAATGTCTGGCCTGATTCAAATTTTCTGAACCATGAGTTTGAGGCCGCACCACTGCCTACCCGGTGAGAGTCGAGCAGTTAGCAACAGTCTGGGGATGGATAAGGGTGGTGTTCACATCTGCTGTGTGGAGATATAAAGCAGTGCTTAATATATTATCAGAAAATTACTCCGAGACTTTGAATTCACCTACGACTGACATCAAGGGGGATTAACATTCTTGACATTTGTGGGCGATCTTGGCTGTCCATTTTCCCACGCTGCTGTTCTTCCCACGACGACACACAGTCTATCTCCGCTCCAGCCTCCAGCCTCCAGCCCCTTTTGCAGTCTTGGTGTGGTTCTTCCATGGTTACGGAATCATCCTTGCAGCTTTGGTGTTATTTTGGGACTTTCCTCCACACCAACATCCCACCTACCACCACACCACCACAGCCACGTAAGCCTCCACCAGTACTCTCATTACCTGCCTTCGCCTGCCAGACCTGTGTGACCTTTACATTATCACACTGTATGGGGTTAGTTTTAGCCCCCACAAACTCCAACACAGACCCCACTCCAGGAAGTAGCCCCCAACCGCCGCCCGATGCAGTTACGTCATCGTCCCCCCACCTACCACACACATCGACGTCACCCAGGGAGTGTGGCCACTCACAACGAGCTATGGCACAGCCTCCTGCTCCAAACAGCTTCTTGTTCTGCCCAGTGGCTGCCGCCCAGTTACGTCACGAACATCTCCTCCCAATCAGCGCTGGCGGGGGGAGGAGCCACTACTGCACGAGAGCTTCACTCGACACCAACCTACCACATGGAACACATCTTACTAAAAGTTTTTCTATCTGCGTTTTCATGCATTCTCTCATCCCTTCACATTATCGATTCCTTTCTACAGAAATGGCGAGCTATCTCTATAGATTGTGATATTTTCATCATTTACTCTTATCCCTTCATTACTTTTTTCGCCCCTCATTTTTCATTCATTCAGAATTATTCGTTCTCTGACTCCTGCTTCATCTCATTTCTCCCAATTATACTCGTACTCAGCTGTAAATAACGCATTCATTTTCACTCATATTCATTGTATATAAATAATTTCTTCATATAAATATTTTCATTTATTCATCCATTTGTTCATTTATTTTCATTTACTTGCTTCCTATTCTATTAATTCCTTTTTTAAAAGGGTAAATCTCTGCCCTAGTTAATCTGATACAGAAAGAGATGATCCTGTGCGTGATGATAGCGTAATGTATCTTCGTAGTGGCAGATCTTATAGTATACAAACCGTAAGTTCCCTATCTGCTTCTACTACGACTACTCTTGTTACTCTTACCACACCTACTACTCGTGCCACCTATAATGACCCTACTACTCCTACCCTCAATCCAGATATATCGACGCCAGTTACTCTATCATCTTCCCCAACTGATTCTCTTGAAGTCATTCAGCCTTCTCCACGGCCTTTGTCCTTACCTTCTATTACACATTCACCAACACTAACCACAATACACACCACTAACCGCCACGACACTTCCTCCTCACACACCGTCTCAGTTTACTACTGTGCCTACTTCCTCAGCTTTGCAGTCTCACCCTATTCCTACGATGGTGAATCAGAACCCCCCACCTCCCCAGTCCATATACTTGGACGACGACAACCCAAATTTACAGGAGAGGATAGTACAGTTTCCATTTACGACTTCCTCAGAGAGGTCGAAAATGACATTCGTAATCGGCAAATCACAAGTGAACCCTTGAAAGTTTCTTATTTGATGGGTCAGCTACATCAAGGCAGGTCACTAACAGGAGCCGCTATTCGTGTGGAGCACTTTGAAGATTGCCAAACATTTGATGCCTGTTGCTAACAGTTAATTCAACTTTGTCAACATTCTAATGCTGCATCTCTTATAGGCTTGACAAACCTTCTTAAGCAAATAGAGGAGGGCATGAAGGTACAGTCACTCATAAAAGAAAAGACCCCCCCTGCTTTAGAGGCAATATAACTCGGGGTATTCAGTGTTGGTAACAGTGTATTTGACGTCAGCCATATGGGGGGATGAGGAGGGGTGTTTGAGAGGAGGGCGGAGTTAATCTGCACGAAACACTGCTTCAATCCACATTTCGAATCAAACATACATTATATCTGATTTGTTATGTTGTCCTTCACACGAAATTAACTTTATGCTACAAGAACAAAGAACTTTCAGGTGATAACACAATCCCATACCCGAAACATTTATGCATTAATGCCGCACACTTTCATAAATCCCTCCCTCTCATTCTCACCCTCACCCACTCTCACCTTACTCTCACCTTCACTCTCTCTCTCACTCTCACACTTTCAGCCTCACTCGCACTCTCACCCTAACTGTCACTGTCACTACCACTATCAACGTCACTCTCTCTCTCTCTCTCTCTCTCTCTCTCTCTCTCTCTCTCTGGTCCGTTTAGCCGACGAAGCACAGTACTGCCATCACACACATGATCACACATTAATGAGGTGTGTGGCCACCGCAGATGTGCAGTAAAACTGTCAATCATATAAAGATAAACCTGGTTCTTAATAAGATGATAAGGTATCACTTTAATCTATCCCAGACATTGTTTGAAACCAGATATTGGGAAGGGAGGATTAGAAGGCACGGAGTGGTTCGTGGCAACCATGTCTGTTATCAGATTCTAGGTTGTCGGATTCTGGGTTTTCAGATTCAAGGTTTTATTTATAATGGCAGGCTACCTTGGTTATAGATATACCATTATAATGTATAACCACATAATACTCAGTGTAATCTATAATTGTGTGTGTGTGTGTGTGTGTGTGTGTGTGTGTGTGTGTGTGTGTGTGTGTGTGTGTACTGGGGGGGGGGATTTCCGAGCCGTGGAGGAATGTTGAGGAATACAGGAATGCAGTATACTCTCGACTTAAGTCATCCCTTTTACTGTATTGGTAAAGTCGTTCATTCTTTATAATTAATAGTTCACTGTTCCGCATAGCATACTATATGGTGCAATTTATGGCTATATAACACTTGTCATAATTTTTATTTCATTATTTCCTCATAGTGTATTATTACTGGACTTGTGTATAAATAACCAAGTAATACCTACCATATAAAGAGTGCCACACACACACACACACACACACACACACACACACACACACACACACAATTATAGATTACACTGAGTATTATGTGGTTATACATTATAATGGTATATCTATAACCAAGGTAGCCTGCCATTATAAATAAAACCTTGAATCTGAAAACCCAGAATCTAACAACCTAGAATCTGATAACAGACATGGTTGCCACGAACCACTCCGTGCCTTCTAATCCTCCCTTCCCAATATCTGGTTTCAAACAATGTCTGGGATAGATTAAAGTGATACCTTATCAACTTATTAAGAACCAGGTTTATCTTTATATGACTGACAGTTTTACTGCACATCTGCGGTGGCCACACACCTCATTAATGTGTGATCATGTGTGTGATGGCAGTACTGTGCTTCGTCGGCTAAACGGACCAGAGAGAGAGAGAGAGAGAGTGACGTTGATAGTGGTAGTGACAGTGACAGTTAGGGTGAGAGTGCGAGTGAGGCTGAAAGTGTGAGAGTGTGAGAGAGAGTGAAGGTGAGAGTAAGGTAAGAGTGGGTGAGGGTGAGAATGAGAGGGTGAGATTTATGAAGGTGTGCGGCATTAATGCAAAAATTTTTCGGGTATGGGATTGTGTTATCACCTGAAAGTTCTTTGTTCTTGTAGCATAAAGTTAATTTCGTGTGAAGGACAACATAACAAATCAGATATAATGTATGTTTGACTAGAAATGTGAATTGAAGCAGTGTTTCGTGCAGATTAACTCCGCCCTCCTCTCAAACACCCCTCCTCATCCCCCCATATGGCTGACCTCAAATACACTGTTACCAACACTGAATACCCCGAGTTATATTGCCTCTAACGCAGGGGGGGTCTTTTCTTCTATGAGTGACTGTACCTCCCCAACATGCAAAGGTAACTGGGGCAGCCGCTACCATGAGGGCAACGAGTTCAGAGATGCGCCAATTGTTCCATTGTACTCAATGGGTAGCCGAAGTTAATGGAGAGCTTATGGTTTCACTAAACGATTTTGCAGATTTGCGGGGTTACTTTAGATTTGTTAATTGGATTACAGACCACCAAAAACAAATAGCACTACAACTTGGCTTTAACCCCAGAGACAAAAGAGTTAACATCTCAAAGGCCATAGTAGAAAGGTCGGGATCAGACTTCACTCGCCAGGCCAGTTCTCACACCTCAGCCTCTCACTCTGCGGGCAGTACTGCGAGAGTACTACACACCAACATTACTTCATCTGATTCCTCTCGCTCATGGCCAACTACAAAAACCAAACCTAGTAATCGGTCTCATTCACGCTACCGTTCACCATCTAGCGGTCGTGACAAATCTACGGTGCGACAAAGCAAACAATCCTCAATTGTAGGCTGGCACTGTGGTAATGTAGGTCATCGAGAGTCTAGTTGTCCACGCAAACAAAGACGATTTTGCTCACAGGAATGACAGCACACACCTTCGAGATCCCGTCGTCTTACATGCAAATATCACAAGAATAGCACAACTCACTCCACTGACAAGTGTTGTTACCTTAAGAGCAGTAAGTCAGGGGAAAAAGGAGCACTCAGATTGGAAAACGTAACCTAATAGCGAAAGATCCACCGGTGTCTGAAAATAAGGTAACAGAAAATCAACTCCCCATTCACCAGGTGGGACCCATAACATCTTTAGGCCAAGTCATTCTAGGATGGAGCTAAGGGGTACAAAGCTCTTTCTTTATGGACACCGGATCTGTGGTAAACCTGGTCTCAGATACCTCTCTATACAACATTAGGGAAACAACTAAAAGAGTCGGGCTCCTCAAACCACCTGACGTTCGCCTATGCGGCGTGGATGGCTCAGAATTTTAGGTCAAAGGAAAATCACACGAAGTCCAACTTGATAAAGCTTTAAGACCGTTTGATGTGGAATTTCACATCACCAATGATCTTAAATAGCCAGCAGATACTCTCCATTGGCTTCCGACAATGGCTTAACAAGCAATTACTCTCCTACTGGCCTCTCATAGCATAGATATCAATGGATTCCCGATATCTAGCATGGAATATCCACACCCGGTACTTTCCAAACAAACTCAATTATTCACTATCACGTGATTTCACCATTACTCGAGAGTAAACAGGCAAACCCACTGTTACCTGAACAACCAAATTCACTAACATCTAGTACTACACCCTCTGAACATTTACCAGTGGATGTACCCTCTGAGCATTCAACTGTGGATTGTATCAACCCCTCTAACAGTGGCACATTTGCCGACTCAGACACGTCTTATTTAACTACCTCACATAGTGTGAATGATGTTTTACAACACGCAGAGACAAGGCATGCAGTAACAAATCAGTGCACAATTTTGTTGCCGCACAAATTTACCAAGGTCTCTGTTCGTGTTGTGGTTGTGAAAGCAGGAGTGGATGTACTAACCTTACCTGAGACGTGTTGTGTAAATGGCTTAGCTTATGAGTCAGCATTGTGTATGGTGCTGGAGGATGGTTTATGATACTTGTACTTAGCCAGCACTACTAATGTCCCACTTAAGTTACGAACGGCAACACAGATTGGTGACTTCTTGATATACCCAGCGGCCGTACATGTGTGCGAAGATTTCCCACTCTGATGCAGATGTGGCTCAGTTACTCAGTCCACCGACATTCCATCTAATCTTGAATCTCATGTGAAACAGAGTGATTACCCAGAATAGAGAAGTCACTTAATCTCTTGCGAGACTATCATGAAGTCATAGCGCTACCCAGTGAAAATATGGGTAAGACGCACATAGTACAGTATCAGATTATGTTACAGACCAGAGCTCAGCCAGTATATATACCTGCCTACCATTTACCACACAGCCAATGTCAACAAGCTGATCGTCTTATTCTTTGACATGTTGGATAATGAGGTCACTGAACACACTGATAGTCCGTGGAACAGCCCACTATTTCTGGTTCCAAAGAAAGGCGGTGAGTTACGTCCGGTGATAGATTACAGACGCGTGAATGCACTAACTGTCCCGGACAGATTTCCAATTCCTGTACTCACTAATCTGCTGGAATCCTTAGGCAAAAACAATTGTGTTTTCTCCTCCCAAGATCTTTTGAGTGGCTACTGGCAAGTAGAAATAGAGGAATCATCTCGTCCTATCACTGCCTTCAGTACCCCATCCGGGCATTACCAATTCCGTAGACTTCCATTCGGTTTGGGAAATGCATCATCAGCGTTCATGTGGCATACAGTTTTTGCCGGCATGACTGGTCACTCAGTTTTTGCTTATCTAGACGATGTCATAATCGCTAGTCACTCGGTACAGGAACACTTAGAAAAATTGACTGAAGCGTTCACTAGGCTCAAACAAGCTGGACTTAAAATCAAACTATCGAAGTGTGACTTTCTACATAAGAAACTCCAATTCCTAGGACACGTTGTTGACGCTCATGGAATTCATACATCAGATGACGAGGTCAGAGCTGTAACAAAGATCCCTACTCCAACCAACACCGATGCAGTACGCAATTTCCTCGGTCTTAGTGGCTATTATCGCCGATTTATTAAAGGGTACGCCCAGATAGCAGCACCGTTAACAAAACTACTAAAGAAGGATGCATCTTTTGTCTGGGCTGATGAACAAGCAACCGCATTTACAACACTGAAAAATGCCCTAGCACAATACCCGGTTTTGGCATTCCCTGATTATTCAAAACCATTTCTTCTTTGTACTGATGCTTCTGGAGTAGGCCTAGGTGCCATTCTCATGCAAAATGACTCCGAAGGAAGGAAATGTGTCATTGCCTATGCCAGCCGTATGTTAAACTCCCCAGAAAAGAATTACAGTGTAACTCACTGGGAAGCTCTAGCCGTGGTCTGGTCTCTAAAACATTTCTGCGACATCATCTACAGTTATCCTGTTCACATCCAAACAGACTATTTTCATACCTGTTTCTGGGACATAACCTTACCGGTCGACTTGCATGTTGGGCAGTCACTGTGAATGACTGTAATCCGACATTTGAATATGTTCCTGGGAAGTCCAATGTCGTAGCCGATGCCCTCTCGCAGCATGTAGCCACAGTGTCAACCAGTTGCAATGTAAACTTGGCGTTCAGTTATGACACACTACATGGGTTCCAGTGTGTGGACCCTATATGGTCACAGGTCATATATTTTCTAGAGGCAGGCAATGATTCTTCCTTCCCAAAGTTACCAGTCCCTGTATCTGATTTCTTCCTCAACAATGAATTGCTCTATAAACACTCAGTACTGAAAGGTAACAACGTACCTCATCGCGAAGTTGAGCAACTAGTCATTCCAACAGACTTAATTCCTGCTGCCGTTCATTTAATCCACAACACCCTATACTGGCAGAGAAAGAAGCTTATGGCAAGCACGTCTATCATATTACTGGCCTACTATGCGAAAGGATATAGAAGTGCACTACGATGCATGTTTATCACTCGCCCATCATAAGGGGACAACCTGTTAACCTGCTCCTATATTGCAGTACCCAGTACCATCAAAGCCTTGGCAAACTGTCTCTCTTGATCTTCTGAAGCGCCTCGTACAGAATCTGGCTTCATCTATCTATTAGTGGTAGTCGATCATTTCTCTAGATTTATCTTAACTCTGTTGCGTGACAAAACTGCTAATGCAGTGGCACGTGCCTTTCTGTATTTAGTAATTTGCCCTTTCACAACACCAGAAGTAATTTTAACTGATAACGGGTCAGAGTTCAATAATTCAGTACTGGAAGAAGTTTCTCTTCGATACGGAATTAAGTTGCCCATCATCCAGCCTCGAATGGCCAAGTAGAGCACCAGAATAGGAAGATATTGGAGAGTCTGCATCACATAGTGGTAGATCAGACTTCCACTTGGGATGAGTGGATTCCGCAGGTAGCTACTTCAATTAATTCATCCATCAATAAGTCAATTGGTGAAACACCATTCTTTGTCATCTATGGCTTTGACAAAAGACTACCTTATTCATTGTTGCAATCCAAACCTGATCCAATCTACAACTACGATGACTATGTGCAAGTCCACTTGTCCAACTTCCAGAAAATTCATAAATACATTCAGGATAATCTGGCCCTTACAAATGAGGAGATGGTACGTAACCAACATGCCGCTGCCACAGATGTTACCATCCAAGCAAGTGACTTAGTTTTTGCCCTAGATCATGACAGCAATTCAAAACTAGATAATAAATTCTTGGGTCCCTTCCTTGTCGTATCTTGTAAAGGTAATAAATTCGAATTAAGTGATCCTTACAAGGCAGAGACAACATGGGAGCATGCAGATGATCTCAAACGTGCATCAGTGTGCATAGTCTTCCAGGAGCCACTGGGAGAGACCACATCTCCCTAACAAACTCTTACTCAACCTTCTTCCTCTTCTCAAAGTCCTTCTACTAACACCACTACTCAACCTTCCCCTACTGTTAATAACTATCGTGCCAAATTACATTCTGCCACTAAGTCTCTTGCATAACACTATCATCTCACACTCTCGTCACCATCTGCATTAACATCACCTATAACATCAACTCATTTTATAGGAAAGATGCTGTGTGTCTACGTGCTGGCAGTGCTGACTCTGGTCGGGTCTGGATCGGGTGAGGACGATGGTGCCGTACGGCCCGGGGCCTTGGTTGGCGCAGGAGGTGAGGTAATGGTGGTGAAGGATGTAGTCTCCTTGTGCCATGACCTAGAGCCACTGGCCGCTGTGGCCATTGCCCTGCCTGATTTTGCACGTCAGCTAGAGGACCTGCAGGGACTCCTGTCAGATATTAAAGATCAACATCCCACAGACACATTTTGGTACCCACTCTACCTTCCCATCTGGTGGAAGTTGGACTATATTCGTTATCAGTTCAACCATCTCCAAGATTCCTTCCCTATCCAAACGCCTGAGGGCCGCTCATGAGTGAAACGTGGACTCTTTGATCTTGGAGGAGAAATTCTGAGCGGATTATTTGGTGCAGCGACTGCCCATGACCTTTCTGGATTTAAGGAAGATTTGTTTCAATTAGCAAATGCTCTAGAGTCCCAGGAAAAGGTATTACGTGTTCAAAATTCTATGCTACAAGAGATCACACACCATTTAAATGATGTTACAAACATTTTAAATAATTTTACAGCAATTCTTAAGCACGAAAGTATCGAAGGTAAATAATGTATCAGAACTCATGTATGTCGAAATACATGTAGATAATTTCCAGGTTTCTCTGGACTCTCTTGTCCCCCAAGTTTCTAGACTAATTCGTATTTTAGACAATGCTGTCGATGGTCGTGTCACCCTAGATTTAGTACCTATCTCTAACCTTCGCTCTGCCTTGGAATGGGCTCACTCAACCTTCGCCTTGTC
The DNA here is from genome assembly GCF_032717465.1 of Coenobita brevimanus. NCBI lineage: Eukaryota > Metazoa > Arthropoda > Malacostraca > Decapoda > Coenobitidae > Coenobita > Coenobita brevimanus. Next base: position 13,681,527 of record NC_136973.1, on the reverse strand, counting down.
TCCTGTGATTTCATTTTCCTCTTTAGAACACTACTACCCAATCCTAGAGGCCACATTCCTTACTAAAGATATAATTGTTCATATCCCTTTTCTTTCTTCTATCACATTCGACCTCTTTCACATCGTTCCCTTTCCTTTCTGGTACAATAATTCCCTGGTATAAGCCTCTGTCTCTTCAGAGTACTTCCTCCTTTCCCAAGATTATCTCTATATTGCTTTCACCTCCCCAGTGACCTCGACAGATGTGCCTTTCTCGCACCCAACTCTCGAGTTTGTGCTGCATACCTCCTAACAATTTTTCCTGGCAGCGTTGCCCCTTGCGAATCTGCCTTAGCCCGTAACTTCTCAGTACAACCTGTCTGTACCTTTGTTCCGGTCCCCAAGCGCTGGTGAAGGCAGGAGCTGAAGAGTAAGATAGGATCCAGCAGCTGAGGAATCCACTAGGAGGACCATGACAGCCAAGGTTGTGGGGCAGGTCAAGTGGTTCCACATCTGGAAGGGCTATGGCTTCATCACACGCCGGGATGTGGGGGAGGATGTGTTTCTCCACCGCTCCTCCATCGTGGCCCCCAAACCCTGCCCACCCTGTGCCATCTGTTGCTGCTGGCGAGGAGGTAGAATTTGTTGTACGGGAGGATGCTAAGGGCCCCACAGCTGCCTTTGTCACCGGCCCTGCAAGCCAGGCAGTTCGGGGCTCGCCCCATGCCCTCCCCCGTCGTCGGCGGCGGCGGCGGCGGCCACCATCTGATGTTCCTGCCTCCTCTGCCTTTACCATCATCACCATGTGTGTGGAGGTTGCTAAGGCCTTTTCGGGGGGAGATATGGCGGTTTTTGCTCTGCGCCTGCCCGTCATTTTCCAGGCCAACGGGCTCCCTGCCATATCCATCCCAGAGTCTTTCTCTTCCACACCCATGGCACAGAGGAGGCCTGGGAGGGGAGCTCCTTGTCCTCGTCCTCTTCGTCATTACCGTCAGCCCTCTTCGACTCCCACCTCCTTAGTACCGCGGGTGCTGCAGCTGCAGCCTTCCACTCCGACGACGATTCAGTTGTCGGGGCGTGCTGTCTCCCACCAGTCTGCCTCTCAGCCCGTACCTGAGGGTCCCATGGAGGTTGGGGATGCTGAACCCTCGCCTCCACCTAAGGCTGCTCCTGACGCCCCTATATCTGAAGAGATGACTCCTGCTGTGCCTCCTCCATCATCAACGGACCAGGGAGCGAAGAGTGCCAGGTCCTCTAGTTCGGTCCGGCAACTCTCTTGGGGAGATTTTTCCTCCCTCCCCCCTCTTGGCCTCAAGATACTGGAGAACCAGCTGCTCCACTATGAAGACACAGCACCAGTGGAGTCTGGCGAGCGGGAGTTTTCCAAGGGGGACTACTGGCAAGCGTTGCTCTCCTTCACCGAGCTGCGCCGGGGGTCCCTCAAGACTGTTACCGACCCCGAGGAGTGTCGTATCCTTTCCTACACCCTCGGGGTCGTGCAGTCTAATCTCGCCGCAGGTTCCGACTCAGACTCAGACTCTGTTGCCTCTACGGTTTAGTCCCAGCCGTCACTTTTGCTGCCCATGCCTTCCTGCCCTACTGCTCCTGATTTTGTCTTCTGTGCTGTGGACTGTCTGGATAATGTGTTTCCATATATGTACAAGTGTGTATATGTATATATGTGCAGTGTATGACATCTTGGCTTATACAGTGTACAGTGTATGACATTTGGGCTTAATGGCCAACGTTCTGGCCGATAGCCATTAAATCGGAAAAAAAAAAAAAAAAAAACACATGCGCCAAGTGCACCATGCTCGTCTAAATCACATCCGTTACTTCTTTATTGTCTCAACTCCTGTCAGTCTTATTTGTCCAGGAACCCGTGTCTGCTCACTATCCACAGTTGGTTTGGATAAGACCCCTGATTATTGTACCGCAAAGTCTGAGTCTGTCATAGCCCATGCTACACATTATCACTTCGCACTTCGCTCCCACAAATATGACATCTTCAAACCTATTAATACTACCTTTCATCTCCCTAACAGAAATCTTTCCATTACACCAGAACCTACTTATGTAGAACTTTCTGAATCAGTCTAATTTCCTCATGAACCAGTTTTCTTCAGCCTTCAACCGCTCCTGGGTACATCCAGTCTTTGTATTTCCTCCAGTGGTATTTTGTCTTCTAGGTTTTCTTGCAACTGAATGTATCCTATACTGTTGTGTCAAGCGAATGGACAAAAGACTGCATGAAATCCGTGTAGTAACAAGGTTAGTGCAACAACTAAAAGACCTGGAAACTGGTAGTTCTAAGTAACACTCGTTATGATTGGTGAAGATGTGAAGACCATACTGACGAAAAAAAAAAAAAAAAAAAAAAAAGAGAGATCCCTGTGCAAAATTGAAAGTTCAGCTACTTGAAATAAAATGTAATAATATCCCTATTATTACTACACAGTGAGTCAAGGACATGAAAATTAGTGAAATACAAATGAGATAAGGGAAGTGAATATCTGAGCAGAATCAAACAGTGCCTTCTATGTAAGATAAACTGGAGTGTATAAAGTGGTGCATTCCGTTGCTCTATATCTCATAGAGGTATCATTGTGATTACTAGTACTTACCATTATATATATATATATATATATATATATATATATATATATATATATATATATATATATACACACACTAAGACATCCATTTGTAAATTTGACCAAACCTTTATATGTATGCTATCACTACACTGGTCATATTTTTTTTTATGCGAGAAAGAAGGAACCAAAGGCCATGAGCTCGCAATAACAGTTCCCTCCAAGAAAAAACAAAAACAAAATACAGTAAAGAGCCAAATTCAACACCCATTCATTTCGAGATGCCTGGACATACTGCGTTTGAACGACTGAATATCATAAGCAGCAGGAAATACAGACAGAGGGAGACAGTTCCAGAGTTGACCTGTTGCGTAAATGAAGGACTGGGAGTAACGGTTAACTCTTGCATTAGAGAGTTGGACAGAAAAGGAATGAGAGTTTGCTGCTAGACGGGTGCTACGCGCCCGTCATAGAGGTGGAGGAATGCATTCAGACAGTTCAGAGGAGCAGTGACCATTAAAGTAGCGATAGAAAAGAGATAAAGATGCAACAGTGCGGCGAAGAGACAGAGGTTGAAGGGAGTCAGTAAGAGGAGGAGAGTTAATGAGACGAAAAGCCTTTGACTCCACCTTATTGAGAAGAGCTGTATGTGGGGAGCGTCCCCACACATGAGAGTTATACTCCACACAGGGGCGGATAAAACCCCTGTATAGAGTCAACAATTGTGCAGGGGTAAAGAAAGAACAGAGTCGGCTTAGCACACCTAATCTCTTGGAAGCAGATTTTACAAGAGATGTAATATGATCTTTCCAAGATAAGTCCCGAGTAAATGAAACCCCAAGCATGTTCAAGGATGATGCAGGATTAAGCTGAATACTATTAAACATTAGTGGGTATACCCGTGGAAGATTTTGTCAGGTTGACAGGTGTAAGAACTGAGTCTTAGATGCATTAAAAACAACCAGATTATTTTTACCCCAGTCAGAGATACAAACCAAGTCAGACATTAGGTGTCCCATAGCCTCATCCCTTGTTTGTTGAAGTAACTGCTGAGATGGGCTTTGCGGGAACCGAATGGAAAGGTGAAGGGTGGAGTCATCAGCGTATGAGTGGATAGGGTTAGATGTACAGCTTAGAAGGTCATTGATGAATAAAAGGAAGAGAGTTGGTGATAGGACAGAGCCCTGAGGAATACCACTGTTGATAGATCTAGGAGAAGAACGATGGCAATCTAAAACAGCGGCTATAGAACGACCAGAAAGGAAGCTAGCGACGAAGGCACAGATAGAAGGATAGAAACCGTAAGATGGCAGTTTGTTAAATAAAAGATTTATGCCAGACTCGATCGAAAGCCTTTGAGATGTCAAGTGCAATGGCAAAGCTTTCGCCAAAGTCCCGAAAGAAGGACAACCAGGACTCTGAAAGGTAGGTGAGAAGATCGCCAGTGGAGCGTCCCTGACGGAACCGGTACTGACGATCAGAAAGAAGGTTGTGATAGGAAAGATGCCTTAAAATCTTTCTATTCAGAAATGACTCGAAAACTTGAAATACAGGACGTTAAAGCAATTGGACGATAGTTGGAGGGTTGGGAATGGTCACACTTCTCTGGGACTGGCTGAATGAGAGCAAACTTCCAGCAAGAAGGAAAGGTACAAGTTGACAGACAAAGGCGAAAGAGTTTGCCTAGGCAGGGTGTAAGCACAGAAGCACAATTCTTGAGAACAACAGGAGGGACTCCATCAGGCCCATATTCCTTGTTAGTATTGAGGCCAGTGATGGCAGAAAATACATCAGCTGAAGAAATTTTAATGTCAGCCATGAGGAAGTCAGAGGGGGGAAGTGATGGAGGAACAGCACCGGAATCGTCTAAGGTGGAATTGGAGAAAGCCTGTGCGAAGAGATCTGCTTTATCAGTAGAAGAAATAGCTACAGAACCATCAGAGTAGAAAAGAGGAGGGAAGGACGATGAGGTAAAGTTGTTAGAAAGGTTTTTGGCAAGGTGCCAAAAGGAGCGGGAAGAATTCGAGTTGGGGAGTTGAGAGCATTTGGTATGGATGAAATTTTTTTTAGCAGACCGAAGAACAGACTTAGCACGATTCCGGGCAGAAACGTAAAGATGATGTGATTCAGGGGTGGGTTGGCTCCTGTACCTTTTGTAGGCCCTCTCCTTGTTGCAGACAGCATTAGAACAAGCTTGATTAAACCAAGGCTTTCTTGCGTTAGAGAAAGGATACGAGAATGGAATGTATGCTTCCATGCCCGAGAGAATAACCTCCGTAATGCGCAAGGCACACTGAGATGGCTCCTGGCCATGGAAGCAATAATCATTCCAGGGAAAATCAAAGAAGTACTGCCTGAGGGCCTCCCAATCCGCGGCTCCAAAATGCCACAGACGACGTTTCCCTGGAGGGTCCAGAGGCCGCATTGGAGTGATAGGACAGGTTAAGGTGATATATACCTAGTTAATTCGTGGCCTATACCACGATAGTGCATAATTTACACTCTGCTTTTGCATTTATTAGTACTTATAGCCTTCCCTACCTTTCCAACATGGCTGTGTACTGTAAATATATTTCTCCCTTACTGCATCCAACTTCTTGCATTATATTATAATATCCCTTTTATTATTATACTCCCATGTAGTCCCCAGTTGACTGTATATTCTGTCCAGTTGCATTCTTGCCACATAATGACATAATGCCTCCACCGCTGTGTTAGGAGACACACTTTTTAACGAAAGAGAAAATTGTTTGTAACCATTTGTGATAATATGTAGTATGTAGGTATAGCATGTACGTATTGTGTGATCCAAGCAGGGCACCATTAATCGCTTACTAATGTCTGGCCTGATTCAAATTTTGCTGAACCATGAGTTTGAGGCTGCACCACCACCTAGCCAGTGAGAGTCGAGCAGTTAGCAACGGTCTGGGGATGGATAAGGGTGGTGTTCACATCTGCTGTGTGGAGATATAAGGCAGTGCTTGATATCTTATCAGTAAACTTCTCCAAGACTTTGAATTCACCTACGACTGACGTCAAGGGGGCTTAACATTCTTAACACATTATGAACTCGTGCCCTCTGATCGGCCACCAAATATTGAGGATCCCTACGATGACGACGAAGTCAAGAGAAGGCAATTCATTTGCCTTTCACTGCGGAACAGCAGTCAGAGTTCCAGCAAGGAACCGGACATTGACCCCTTGTTTTTGGAATAGATAATAGGGCTGCTGAGTGCAACATGTCAGTGAAAATTGACATTGCCTCAGTAAGACAGCCAAACTCATCAACAGAAAGGGCACTGAAAATTAATTCTGTGAAACGTGGCCAGTCAGCCTTATCCAGACGCCGGCGAAGAAAACGAGGCTCAAGTACACCTGCACTAGCAGTTAAAAGTAGAGGAAAATGGTCACTGGCATACAAGTCTGGCAACATATCCCAGTTATAATCTAAAACAGCATCAACTGAACATAGGACAAATCAACTGTAGTAATAGTTCCAGTCTGGCTATGGAAATAAGTCATGTTATTGGAGTTTAAAATGCCCAACTCCACAAAGAGGCCAGCATAACACCCTGAGGGTTGGTTTCACTGTTACCCCATAGTGGATGGTGACCATTCATATCTCCCAGTAACAGCAAGAGAGAGAAGGAAGGCCATGAACAAAGCATTCCAGATCCTCCCGTTCAACAGTAACACTAGGAGGAAGATAAAGGCTGCAAACTGTGTACTGCTAATGTAAAAACATCTGAACAGCAACAGCCTGCAGGGGCGTGGAGATATCCAGATGACTGTATGGAATATCCTGGTGAAAGAGGAGAGCAGCACCTCCATGACGACTTCGGCCCAGCACAGGATCAGAAAAAAAACGCATGGTAACCAGAAGGACTGGAAGGAAGAGCATCACCTACCATGGTCTCCTGGATGCACATGCACAGAGGACTGAATTGAGAAACAAGGTGACACAGTTCCTCATAGTTTACAAGTAAACCTCAACAATTCCACTGGATAATGGAGGGATGATGATTAAGTGTTGGACTGTACACCTCCTGACAAGCAAGTGGGTTTGGAATGATGCTTAGGAAGGCCCTTGGGAAGAGACTGCTCAGCACCAGGAACCTGCACCCTGTCGAACATCTGTAGGCAAACGTGAGGATGAGGAAGAGGAAAGTCTTACAACACTCTTCCTTCGAGGTGGAACAACACTCACTTGGCTTGGAACTGTTATGGTGCACAGTGTGTCGCCCAGCTGGAGATAACCTGGGGAAGAAGAAAAGGGCTGGACAATGGTCTTCTGTGGTGGAGCAAGATATAGCTTGGTAGGGGGACCACAAGCTCCCCTAGCCGGAGTAAAGCAGGCAGTACCACCTTGAGAAGGAGCATGATCGATAGCACCCCCCACAGTACTGGAACATAGGGCAAGGCCTCATGCAGCTGAACAGGCATACCAACGAGCTGTGTACCACCACTGTCTGGTGGTGGTTGGGCCATCAGCAAAATGGCAGCCTCAGCCTGCACTCACGCCGACCCCTGAGCATCCCGAGTAGGAGGAGTAGTGGACTCCACAGTAGAGATCTTTGGTAGTAGTGCTTCAACCTCTGAGGACTCTGAGGAGCCACGGCGATGCTTACCATACACAGGACAAAACAGGATGGGGGAGGAACTTCCAGAGGGGACACCCCATGAGACAGAAGGCACCTCCCTATTGGAAGCACAGCCGCTTTCGGGCTGCACCCCCTCAGTGGAAGCCCCCGGATGAAAAGGCAGGAAAGTAGAACCCTGAGAATTTGATGGGGTATTGTGTGATGGCAGTTGCACCCGCTGGGTACCTTCAGGGCAAGGCAAGGCAGCAGCAAAGGTAACCCCTGGGCGAATGAACCTCTCCCTAGCCTTTGCCTCAAAGGAAATTTTCTGCATCATTTGGACAGAAACAATCTCATACTCAAACTTGTACACATCACAGTCCCATGAGGAGGCTACATGCACTCCTCCATAGTTTAGACATTTAGAGAGTGGAGAACAATCCACTATACCATTGGAAATATCACCTCAATTTCCACAGACCTCAGGAAGACCAGACGCTTCCCATCAGCATGAACGGCAAACATTACCGAACCTTTGACAATAATAGCACCTTCTACATCGGGGAACATAAGGTTTAACCTTAAGCTTCCACCACACAGCAGCGACAACCTCTGGCAAAATAAGATCAAACATCAAGATAAGAGTGGGTGTGGGTGTTATAACCAGATCAACTTTCTTCAGAATTCTCTGTACTGCAACAACTCCCTGAGGAGCCAGCCCCTCCAGGAGGGAAGAATCAGAATACGAGATCAAGTCATGAGAATACACAACCCCACGGGACTGATTAACCCTTTAACCGTGGGCATTGTTTTGGCCTGACTGTCCTCTCCCGTGGGGGTTTCAGCCAAATGTAAACAAACCTTTAAACCTTAATAACTCTGCACATAATAAAGCTAGAGAAAAAAATAAGGTACCATTAGAAAGTACTAACCTTCAGCTTTCCATTGATGTAGGTTTCATGACTTTGTTGACTTTCACAGGACGGGCAGTGCCGTTAGAAGTAAGGGGTGTAAAATCACTATTTTACGCCCCACACACCAGTACCAAATGCCAACCACTCTCTGATAATAGTAATATAAACATATATGAACACTGCACATACGATAAACACCCACTCTGTGTTCACTGCGGCTGCGCCCGCACTTCACTGCGGCTGCGCCCCACTTCACTGCGGCTTCACCCGCTCACTGACGTTTGGGGCGATCTTTTCATTATTTCTAACTTCTAATTTTATTTTACATATAATCTGGGCAATATACATTATATTTACACTGCACTTATTACTATATTGCGTCACTGTCGCATCACAGAATTACACAAGTGCTGCAGAATTACACAAGTGCTGCAGATTCTCTTATTACAATATCACTTATTATACTGGCCAATATTTACATTTTTTTCTAGGCAAAATATCCCTTATTACTACATTATCCATTATACAATTATTGGTAAAGCACGCCACTGTCGCATCACTGTCTATCACTGTCACTTTCAGTATTCACTCAGAGAGTGGTACTCGGCAAAGCACGGAGTCACACAGAGAGTGACTTGGCATTCCTGGCACTGGTGTGTGCTCATTTTTCTCGTCCGAGGCCTTCGTGTGGTGTTATGACATACTCTGCAGCGGCCCTGTGACAACCTGCCGCCTGCTGTAAGAGGCAATTTCACAAGCTGGTGCCGGCTCATGTAATTGCGGCACTCAAGACGGTCAGGTTGTGTGTCAGAGTGTCGCCTCGGGATCAATGCCGTCACCTGACCAAATTGTGCAAGCAGCTGCTGCACGACAGTCTTGGAGAACTGTCTCAGGGATGGTTGCCTTATGCCCCCGACTTGTGTCTTGTAGAGGATGAAGGCGTTGAGCATGCACATATCGAGCATGTGCAGGCAAGCCTTCCTGTACCATCGGGTGTTTCTCCTGAGACAGTCTATTTCGCCAATCATCATATCAGACTTATCAACAAGTCTCATGTTCACATTGTAATCAATGACGGCATCAGGCTTCATGATTGGCTCTCCCGTCCTGTAGCTGACCTTCCCAGTTCTCTGCAATTCCCCCTTGTGGATGGTGCTGATCATATTCACGACCTTCTTGTCATGCCAACTGATCACCAGAAGCTTGTCTGACTTCTTCAGGTGCACATCTCCCTTGGATGAGGATGATGCTTCTGGGAAACTTGGCCACTCTTTCCTATAGCTCCGTACAGTGCCAACAGTGCCAATGCCGTGTTCAGCCAGGTATTTGGAGAGTTTCGGTGCTGTGTAATAATTGTCTGTGTACAGCACATGATTCTCTCCAAAATACCTCTCCATCAGCACTTTTACAACGGAGCCAGAGAAGCCAAGGGGGTCATTCCTGTTCACGTCCATTGTGCTTGCAGAGTAGATGACGAAATCAAGGATATACCCCGTCTCACAGTCACACAGCACAAAGAACTTTATCCCAAAGCGGTGGCATTTGCTGGGGATGTACTGCACGAATTTGAGACGTCCTCTGAACAATACCAGGGATTCGTCTATGACGACTTTCAGCATAGGACGGAAAAATCGCATAAATCGATCCCTAATCGTGTTGAGAAAATCCCTCACTTTCCACAAAGGGTCAGTTTGGGACGGGTTTCCATTGTCAGCGAAGTGCAGGTATCCTAGCAGCTGTCGGAACTGATCCCGTGACATATACTTCCCGAATGTTGGGATAGAAGTAATGTCATCCACGAGCCAGTACTCCTCCAACTCATGTCTCTTGATATGGGGCATCAAGAACATCAGTGCAAAGAACACATACAGCTCTCTGATCCCGACAGGCAACCACGACACTTGCTTTGGTGAGCCAATAGGTCCCAGCCCTTCTGCTGCACACTGAGCTGCATACCTATTGGTCTCATCGCTGACATGCTGCACGATTTCGTCATCCATGAAGGCCAGGAAGTAGTCAACAAAATCGTCTCCTGCGTTGCATAGAAAGGCAGGCTGTATTCCAGCATTTGTCATATCAAACGGCGGATTGTGTGGCTGAAAATCTGCACCGTCAGACCAAACAAATGCATCAACTTTCCCTGTGCGTGGTTCAGTGGAAGTGGCAGGTCGCATTGCACTCGTTTCCCCGTGAGAGGGAGCTGAGGTGGAGGCAATGGGTGAGGCAATGGGTGAGGCAAGAGGTGAGGCAGGAGGCGAGCGGGAGGGGGGTGAGGCAGGAGGCGAGCGGGAGGGGGGTGAGGCAGGAGGCGAGCGGGAGGGGGGTGAGTGCGGGGGGCGGTGAGTGGGGGGGTGGCGAGGGTGAGGGAGCTGAGCGGGAGGCAGGCGGGGGGGTTACTGACCTGGTGCGTGGTGAAATTTGACCTTTTCTTCCTCGCTTATCACCTCGCTTATCGCCCAGCTTTGCCCTCCAACTGCCATGCATCCCCTTTGTTCTAGGCCGGCCTGCCCTGCTTACCCTGCCTGCACGGCCTGCACGGCCTGCCTTCCCTCGCTGTGCAGGCTCTGGGAATTCATATTCCTCAGATGATGTAGACTGAGGAAAGGGCACGGCAGAAGATGAAGATGATGTGAGGGCAATAGGGCTAGGGGAACGGGAAAGTGGTGGGAAATGCTTACTAGGGCCTGGTGTAGGAGACGTAAGTCTGCGCTTCACTCCCTTCCCACGTGCAACATCAATTTTCCCCATAGGCGCCTTCCCTTTCCCAGAGTAAGTTGGGGGTGGTGGGGGGAAAACTACACGCTCACTTTCATCACTGTCACTGTCAATGGTAAAGGGTTCACCACCAATCACTGCAAAATCGTCACTACTTGCTGTAAGTGTATCACTCTCACTGCCACAATCCAGAGTAGTACTTACAGTTTTGTCCAGCTCTGTTCTAAATTCTGGAGTGCTCAACCCCTTCTGCCTCGCCGTCGGCAGTTCCTTCACCGGTGTAGAGGTCAAAGGCACACTAGCACTGATCATTTGCGAGGAGGAAGCGAGCGACGATGAGTCGGGACGAAGCACCATTATTACGCACAGAGCTGGACAGATACTGACTGATGCGTGTCAGGGCAGGGGTGGGGGGGGCCCCCTCGGGGTGGGAGGAGGGAGGTGTGGGATGGCTGGCATGAAAGAACTCGACAGCTACTCTTGCGTGAGACAATTTGCGCACAGGAAAAATGCGCGGTGTTCAAAATATTCACGAACATTCCAGAATGACACCCGCGGTTTGGTCCAGTTTTGTCGATGTCATTCTGGAATGACACCCGCAGTTAAAAGGTTAAAGGCCAAGTGACGAGAGGCAGACACTGGATAACCGGCTACCATAGTAAGGGAGTGGATGTGTGAACTCTCCTCTTCATTCCTGGCCTCTAGCAACAGAGAAACATTGCCCTGCAAGGAGACCTTGGGGGTAAATCCACATGCTGTAACTAGACCATTGTGAATCTAAAAACAGTTCAGGTTCTGGAAGGAAGTACTATCAGCCATTTTAAGTACTATGTATTTTGTACAACAGTGTTTCACAAAGACGTCAGGTAACAGCTCGATAGAAGGGACATCTGGATTAACAGTTTTAGCAGATGACCCAGAGGGTAAATTGTCACCAGCCAGAGAGTGACCAGGTGATGGCGACTCATGTGGCTGGTCACCGACCACACGAGTGGTTAAAGAAGTGTTTAATATATCCACATGTACATTTGTGACAGGTAAAATGGCACCAGGAGCCAAGGGAAACCGCCTACTAGGGGGCCGAGCATGGTTCGATGGGAGTGGGGCACCTCGTTCCCAGAGGGTGACCCAAAAAGGACACCCTGTGATGTGATAGTTTGCTCGCACCAGTGCAAAGACCCCTTTCCCCAACACCCCCCAGCCCAGACACCCAACCAACCAACTCAGGACAGAACCAAGCAACCCCTCTGAAGGGCAGCACCGATGACCCATACAGGTAATCTATGTTTCGGGCAGTGCTTAGTCAGACCCCTTGCCCACAACCTGACCTGCAAGGGAGACCCTGCCAGATGTCGTTACATCCGTGGGTAGGCTTCTGGGCTCACGGGCATGCAAGCCTCACCACAAAGACAAGGTGGCTGCCCATGTGAGGGGGGTTAAGCATACAGCCTGAGCTATAATTATATAATCTAACAATCACATAAATAAAACATCATAGAGATAAAAAACATAATATTTGATGCACCACTTAGAAAATAACCATGCTCAAAAACAGCAGGCTAACTGGCAACTCTGACATGTAGCAGAACTACAACAAACATTGGGAATTCTCCAGAACAATCTAGCTAGCAATCCAGCTTCTCAACAATTTGTATAAAAGAAAACTGGTCGCTTCGTTAGCTGGCCTGGTCCAAGCCACCTGGATGTATTTATCTAGTTAAGCCACCTGGATGTATTTATCTAGTTGTGATAAACAGGAAATGAGCTATGCTCGTTGGGTCCCATCCCCGTGGCTCAACCAGTCAAACTTTGCTCTAAACTCAGGTAAACTTTTGGACTAGACAATCTCTTTGTCCAGGTTATTCCACAGATCAAGGCATCTGTATGGAAAATTGTATTTCTTGACATCATCAAAGTAACTTGTCATATTCAATTTCATTCCATGTCCTCTTGTTGCTCCCCAATCCCATACAAACAGATCTCTGTCAATTTTGTATACTCACATCATGGCCATGAACAATGCAATCATGTCACCCTTAGCTCTTCTTTCTACTAGGGAAGGTAGATCTAGCTTTTCTAGTCTTTCCTTGTGCAATAGATCTGCAAGGCTGGGCACCATATTGGTTGCTGCTCTTTGTATTTTCTTAATCTTGGTTATATCTTAATTATTATGTGGGGACCACACCACTGCCGCATATTCTAACCTGGGTTGGATCAGAGCCACTATAAATTTTTTCATCACTTCATCCATGTACTGGAAGACCACTTATGTTTGTCAGCAGCTTGAATGTCTGACAGTTTTGTTAATGTGATTTTCCGGTGACAAATTATCCTGGACCAACACTCCCAGGTCCTCTTCTCTCGCTTTGGTGATTGGTTCCTTTCCCATCGAGTAATTGAGTGATGGACTCTTCGTACTTTTAACAAATTTCAATATCTCGCATTGAATTTCATTTCCCTTACCCAGCTGCAATCGTAGGTCTAAATCCTTTCCAGATCTCCCTGTAGCATTTTACAGTCTTCTTCATCATCTACTCTCCTCATGATCTTTGCAGCGTCTGCAAACAGACTTGCATAACTGTTCATTCCATCCATCATATTGTCTATGTGCACCAGGAACATTACGGGCGCCAGCACCGAGCCCTGCAAGACTAGCATAACTTCATTCCATCCACCATATTGTTTATGTAAACCAGAAACATTACGGGCGCCAGCACCGAGCCCTGCAAGACTCGCATAACTATTCATTCCATCCACCATATTGTTTATGTAAACCAGGAACATTACGGGCGCCAGCACCGAGCCCTGCAAGACTCCACTTGTTACTTGCCTCCACCCTGATATCCTGTCCTTCATTACTGTTCTCATCTGTTGGTCTCTCATGAAGTCTTTCATCTATTCCAAGAGGTTCCCATGCAGTCCTACTATGTGCTCCAGTTTCTACATTAGTCACTTATGGGACTTTCTCCAGATCTAAGTACACACAATCCACACAACAGTTTCTCTCCTGTAGCATGTCAATTGCCCTTGAGTTCTAGAAGCTCACGGCCTTCCATTTCTGAATCCAAACAGACTTTCGGCCAAAATGTCCATCGCCTCCACATCTATCCACCTGTCTTTCAAGATTCTCTTGCACAATTTTGGGACCATGCTGGTCAGGGACACAGGCCTATAACTGGTATCACGGCGCTACTCATTTAAGGTTAGAAAATCATATTTTTTTGTCTCCAGTATAAGTTTTGGGCCTACTTCTATTGACCAAATCATTATTTTGTATTGACAGATCAGTATAATGAGGTAAGCCCAATTAATTACTATTTATTTGTGGTGAAATATGCATAAAACAAAGTGGTAAACAGTAAACACCCTCCTCGACCATGAAATGACTATGCCACATGTGGATGTGAAGTGCAACTCTAAAGAAATATGTGCAAGTGGTATTGCTTGTGAAGTCAAAACAGCATTTCGAAGGCTTGAATGAATCATTGCTAATTATTCGACTGACCCATATCAATGGTGGATGCTGGTCTACTGGCATATGCTTTTTTTTTTTTCTTCTTGTTGGCAACGGACTTCCTCTTTTAGGAGGGCATTAGAGCTGGCATGATGATGATGATGATGTTGATGATGATGATGATGATGATGGTGGTGGTGGTGGTGATGGTGATGATATATAAGCCAGTACGAAACTGGGATTTGACGGGATACTCTTGGTTCCTCGTGTCAGGCATTAAACACTAGGTTGTGTCACCTGTAATGGCTTGTAAGTTAGGGCTTTCCGGTCATCAGTGACATTTGGAGCTCTCCCACAGAAGAAAGTGAGCTCAGCTTAATTCCTGTGGAGTGCTTTAGAAGCAGTCGTCCCAGGAATATTTGGTGACCAAGTTGTTATTGCTGTATGCCCAGGCTTACACGAATGTAAACCAGGCGGACTGCAGGCTGAAGATTCTCTTTTTTTTGCATTTCATCATCCGTCTTCGGTGGACAGGGAGGGAGCTGACTGACGTTTGTATAAATAGCCAGTGGAGCCAGTCAGTTATATCGGTGCCACCACGGGAAGGTAGCCCTCTTCAGCCAGTATCATAACCATGTGGGACCTCCCAGTAAGACCCTTGCTCCCAGCCAAAAAAAATGTCACATTAATTAACATGTGCATAGTGTAGAACAGTGGGCCTCCTCAGAATAGGACATGCCCCCATTTTCTCCCCCACTCCTATTTGTGGATTGGCTATGCTACTGTGTCCAGCACTTGTTGGCCAAATATAAACAGTATTCTTACAGTAAGTCACATCTGGGCAAATTTCACAGTTATTTTAGAGCAACGTACCATACCATAACAAATGTGTGTGTGTGTGTATGTGTGTGTGTGTGTGTGTGTGTGTTCTTACCTTACCTAATTGTATCTTTACAGGAATGAGTCAAGCTCGTACTGTCCCGTGTCTTAAACCACATTTATCGTACATATCCTTAAATTTCTGAATTGTTTTGGCACACACTATTTCATTCGGTAGTGCATTCCATTGATCAATTGCTCTGTTTGGGAAACTGAATTTCCTTACGTCTTTATCACCTCTCTTCTTATGCAGTTTTTTGCAGTGTCCTCTTGCTGATGCTTCTCCATATGTTAAGTAATCATTTATGTCTATTTTCTCCTTCCCTGATATGCACTTATATAGCATTATCATGTCACCTCTTTTCCTTCGCTCCTGTAGTGTTGGTAGATTCAGTTTATTTAGTCTTTCTTCGTAGCTTAGGTTCCTTAAGCTTGGTATCCATCTTGTAGCGGCCCTTTGAACTTTTTCAATCTTGTCTATGTGCTTTTTGAGATAAGGATTCCAGACTACTGATGCATATTCCAGGGTTGGACTAATGAATGATGTTATTATCATTCTTAGCATGTCTTCATTTATGTATGTGAATGCTATTCTCATATTTGCAAGCAGTGTATACATGTTCCGTACCTTCTCGCTGATGTGGTCAGCCGGAGATAGTCTGTTATTGATAATCACACCTAGGTCTTTCTCTCTTTCTGATGTGTATAGGGTTTTATTTCCCAACTTATAATCCCAATCAGGTCTTTTTCCACTTTTACCAAACTTGATTACATGACACTTGTCCACATTGAATTCCATTTGCCATGTACTACTCCATTCATGAAGTTTATTTAATTCTTCTTGTAGCTCTTGACAAGAGTCTGTGTTAGTAATTCTCCTTTGTATTTTTGCATCATCTGCAAACATATTCAGGTAGCTCTCATTTCCAGTGTTACTGTTTATATCATTTATATACACTAAAAACATGATTGGTGCCAGCACTGAACCCTGTGGTACTCCACTAGTCACTTCTTTCCATGGTGAGTAGTTTCCTCTTAGTACTGTTCTCATTTCTCTTTTTATGAGAAAGTGTTGCATCCAACAAAACAGTTTGCCTCGAATTCCTCCTTGATGGTACAGTTTCCATAAAAGTCTTTGGTGTGGTACTGTGTCAAAAGCTTTCTTGAAATCTAAATAGATACTGTCCACCCATCCTTCCTTTTCCTGTATTGTGTTTGTTACTCTGTCATAGTAGCTGAACATATTAGTAACACATGATTTTCCTTTTCTGAAACCAAACTGTCTTTCTGTTATCATACTGTGTTCTTCTAGATGATTTACCCAAGCTTTTCTTATAAGCTTTTCTAATACCTTGCTTACAACACTGGTCAGTGATACTGGTCGGTAGTTGAGTGGATTTTGTCTATTTCCTTTCTTGAATAAGGGGACAATATTTGCTTTTTTCCAAATATCAGGTAGTTTACCTTGACTCAAGGATTTCTTGAAAATTAAAAATAATGGTTCACTTAACTCCTTTGCACATTCTCGTAGTACCCAACATGAAATTTCATCAGGACCACTTGCTTTTCCTCTGTCTAATCTACTTAACTCACTCCTGTATTACTTTTTCTGCTATTTGTATATCTGGTAGCATGTGTGGACATCCATGTTCCACATAGTCCCTCTCAAAATGTTTTTCTTCTGTAAAAACTAATCGGAAATTCTTATTTAGTGCTTCACAAATATCTTTCTCTTGTGTATAAGTGATTCCCTCGTCCGTAATTGATTGTATTATATCTTTTACTTTGGTTTTGCTTCTGATATAGCTGTAAAACAGCTTTGGTTGATCACTACTTTTATTTATTATATCCTCCTCAAACTGTTTTTGGGCTTCCCTCCTTATTCTTGTGTAATCGTTTCTTGCCTGTTTGTAATTATTATACGCCCTTTCACTATTATGTCATCTGTATCTATTTCACAACAAATCTCTTCTTTCTTTTGATTTTTTACATTCTGTATTGAACCATTTCTGCATTTCTTATTTGCTTCTTCGTGCTGTGGGATGTACTTCGGGACTCCTATTTCATAAAATTCACAGAATTTTTTATAAACAGCATTCAGATCTTGTCCTCTAAGCTCATTATCCCAATCAACTTCTAAGAAATACTTCTTTAGGTCTTGATAATTTCCCTTTTTATAGTTTAGGCTCTTTTTGTAACTGTCATTTTTGTTTACTATGTCATATGCTATCCTGAAGTTATAATTTAATACTGCATGATCGCTTTTGCCGAGTGGAGGATGATATATTAAACTGTCAATATCATTTTCTTGCCTAGTAAATATTAGATCTAGCACTGAAGGTACATCAAGTCCTCTTTTTCTGGTGGTTTCCCTCACATGTTGCGTTAGGAAGACTTCTTGTACGAGATCCAGGAGCTTTTGGTCCCAACAGCTTTCTTGGCTAATTATATCTAGAGTATTCCAATTTATATTTGTATTGAAATCCCCAGTTAGTATAATTCTTTCTGATTTCTCTTCCATTTTATGTAGTAATGATCTTAAACTCTGAATTGTACTCTCTGCCAGGTCCTCATATTCATCTCTTTCCCATGTGTTTGATCTGGGTGGCATGTACAAATTGGCTACAATTATTTTACCCTCAGATGTGTTGATCTCTGCTGCAATCAGTACTACTTGTGATGGTATATCTAGTTTTATTTCATTGACTTTAAGATTTTTCTTAGTTAATATTATAATTCCTCCTCCTTTTTTAAATTTCTGTCTCTTCTCCATATATTGTATTCCTCTAAGTTTAGTATGTCATTGGATATCCTTGGTGTTAATTTTGTTTCAGTTAGGCATATTATTTGTGGTTCATTATCTCTGACATAATCATTCATCTCTTGTAATTTAGATACCATTCCATCCACATTTGAGTACATCAACTTTATCATCTTGTTTATATACTTGTCATGACATGGTTCTACTACCTTCCTCCTTTTTATTCCATTCTGTTTGTGTACCACTTTCGTACCTGCAATCCTATTACTTTGTAAAAAATTTCTTCTTCTCCTCTTCTGATCTTCCCTCATTTTTTGTTTTTGCTTCCTCCCTTTTCTCTTTCAGTAATTCCAGTTCCTCTTGTATTAGGCATCTTTTTATCCATACATTTTTGAACTCCTCTTTTTCCATAAGATTCTTTGCATTTTTTAGTATCTCTTCCACAGTGTTTACACTCTGGAAAGTCACCTTTAAAGGTCTTGTCTTGCTTTTCTCATATTTCCCTAACCTTTTGTGTTCCTCTATGTCTTTACTACAGATTTCCTCTGATACTTCCTTCAGTAAGCTCATTACATTTGCCATCTCCTTTTTGTCCCTTGTGATCTTGTTTTTTAATTCTTCCTCTTCTATACCAGTGATTACTATAGATTTGTTTATATCTACTGAATCTCTGACTAACTTTGGATTGTTTTGGATTATTCTTTTCACTTCCTTTTTAATGCTTTTTTCCTCCACCCTTGTTTCTAAGTCTTTCTTTACTGTCACCATTTCAGCATACGGGGTTTCCACATCATTTTTGTAGCTTTGCACAGCTTCATTTACCTGTGTTATTTTTCCTCAATATCACTGCTCTGGTTTGTAAGACTGCTTACTTGCCTAATTGTCTCTGTGTCATTTTTGAACTCTTCCATAACACTCTCGTGATTGACTACTGTACTTGCCATTTCACTCATTTTCTTCCTTAGTGTACTCAGTTCCACTGTTAGTTCACTGATGGTTGTGTCTTTCTTTTTGGCCTCCCTTCCTAGTTTTTCTATTTCTTCCTTTTGCAAGTGCATCTGCTTCTTTATTTCATCAATTTCAATTTTGAAAGCCATTTCTGGTTTGTTTACACGTTCAACCAGTCTATTGTGGGTCTCCACTTCAATTAGTTCTTGGTAGAAATCATCATTTTGCTTTTTACCTTTATCCTTTTTCTTTTCCAAATTTGCTTTACTAAGGTATGTATCCATTTTGCAATACTAAAAGTTCAAAGTATGTACTTACAATCCCCGTGTTGTTGTAGTCTAAACAAACCTCAGATGACTCAGCATATTCTTTCGTTTTGTTTCTCTTTCCTGTTTGAACAAGTCTTGTTTAAACTTATTTTTTTTCCTTTTAATAATGAAAAATCATTTAGTCTAACCTAGTACAGAGCTTGACTCATACAAAGATACTAATTTAGGTAATGCCACTGGCCGTGTTGGTTCGGTACAGAGCGCCGATGTCGCACGTCCGCCTCGGACGTGTGTGTGTGTGTGTGTGTGTGTTCTTCCCTACTTGAATTTTTACAGGACTTTGTCAATCTCTTACTGTACTGTCCCATTTTCTAAGCTGCATTTATCATACATATCTTTAAATTTGTGAATGGTGCTGACACAGAATTTCAGTTGGGTTTGGTAGTGCTTTCTACTGGTCAATTTCTCTAGTAGGGAAAGTAAACTTTTTTATATCCTCGTTGCGCCTACTTTTGTACAGTTTTTTGCTTTGCATTCATAATAATGAATCGCCAAAATACCATGATTTGTATGATGAGACAGATGAAAGTCAGCCTAAGTAAAATTGAATAATTGTAAACACATTCCAATATTTCAGTATCTTCATATCTTTTCAAAATCTTACAAAAAAAATTGCCTTTTTGTAACAAATTCTCATGTACTTAATTTAATCAGCTTTATATTTAACAATAATGCATTGAATTTAATGGAATTCAAGAATATTTACCACATGGAATTTTAATTTTTTTCTTTGTGTGTATACATATATATAGACTATATGTAACTGCGGATCTCATTAAAAAAAAAAAAAAAAGTTCAGGGGAGTGCCCTTGTTTCAACTGAGCCCCTGCCCCTCTGAAAGATTGTGCACATCACTGGTTATAACCTAACCAACAGGAAACAGACATGGCCCTGGGTTTTCTCGCCTACACTGGGCCTCGTGCTGAAGTGGTGGACTTCGCTTACCCTGCCAGCATTGGGTATGCATTCATCATTGCAGGTCGTGGTCGTCCTGAAGTGGACCCCTGGAGCTTCTTACTGCCCTTCGCACCGCTGGTCTGGCTGGGGGTTATGGCGGCACTGGTGGGGGTGCTGGGTGTTACACTATTGACATCTTGCTTCAACTACCGTACGCAGAGTCGAACGTCTAAATCGCTGACCAACAAACTCAACAGCCTTCGTGTGTTGCTGCAGCAAGGTAAGCCCAACTAGGACTGTTCATTTTCCCAAAGCTTACTCCCACCATCTGTCATTCATTGAGAATTATAATATCGGGATGGTCGGAAGAAGCAATCAAGTTCTGTACTTATCTAATGCTTCGGATTACAAAACAGCCGATCTTCCTAGAATTTTCTTCCACATATCATATTGTTTGGTTAAATTAAGTGGGATTGTTCTCGGTCTGAGGTATCTCACGATATGGTTTAGTCTTCCTTTTAACTATTAGCATTGGATTTATCATTTATGGTAGAATTTGGTCTTTCATTGGTACCAGACAGGAGCGGGCTAGGAACACCAACGGAAAGCGAAAGAAAATCGTGAATAAACTAGGTCCTAGAACGGAATCTAGATGAAAAAAGACTATGTGAGAGTAAGAAATGAGTAGTGAGTTATGTGAAAACAACCTAAAGTCCTGATAGTGCAAAAGAGGGTGCGCACTTATTCAACAAAGTAATTACCGTATCCATTTTAGGAAAATACCGGTCGATTCTGACAATTTCTGAAAACTGAGGATGTGAAATAGCATTCGGTATCTGACCCTGTTGTGATAACTGAAATGAAACTGAACAAATTAATTACTGGTCTGGCCTAGATTCAATCTCAGGCCCTCACTCTTCAAAAGCGCGCACATTACCACTGAGCGAAAGAGTACATCTCCACTTTGTTCCTTTGCAATGCCGGATTTTATAGACCCCATTAGATCACTCTTTTCTCCCCTAATCAGTGGTCTGGCCGAGACTGGATCTGAGGCCCTCGCACCCCAAACGCACGCAGGGTACCACTGAACCAAAGAGAGGATCTTCGATTTGCGTCTTTGCAGTGCGGGTTTTTATAAACCCCATTACACTTTGACTCATTTATCAAAGTGGTGTACTTGCCATATCATAAGTGTACTAAGCAGCCAGGCTGAAAAGCCAAACATGCTTTATTCTCATCGTGGGTTTCATGAACAACTAACTGAAATTCAAGATTTCTTGCGCCTTTGAAATCTTTATTATGAATATTGCCGTGAGATGAATGGGAAAGAGTTAAGTGAAACAGACAAAGCAGGTTGTAAGAGGAAGGTGGTGGCTTAGGAAAATAACTTTTTTTTTCTTTATTCGTGAGGCACTTGCTTAGTTTCTTTTTGTTATTAATCTATAGAGAGAAAAGTATTAGTAAAAGCTTCACACTCTCTATACCATTTAACCTACCCTGTCCATCTTCACTTTGCATATACCAACTATCCCTATACCATTAACCTACCCTGCCCATCTTCACTGTGCACTTCAAGCAATCCCTGTGCCATTTAATGTAGCCTACCCATCTTCATTGTGATATACCAACTAAACCCTATACCATTAACTTACCCTACCCATCTTCACTGTGCATATACTAACTATCTCTATATCATTTAACTTACACTGCCCATCTTCACTGTGCATACATCAATGCCGTGTCCCACTATCTTAGCTATTTCTTGGTATGAAATGACCATAATTCTGTAAGTCTCAGCTGCCTGATATCCTTAAGGCTACTGTGCCCGTGTTTCAGATATATCCACTGGTGCTGACTGGCTATGGTGGGAGCGTGTTGTGCTTGGTGTGTGGATGCTGACGACTGTGGTACTGACTCGGGGCTACTCAGGCATCCTTATTTCCCTCCTGGCCGTCAGACACATACCCATGCCCATACAGTCGCTTCAGGATATTATGGACAATCCTGTTATTCTCATTGTACAGAAAGGCACAAATATGGTGCGTGAGTTCAAGGTAGGTTTGTACTTGATACCTAAACAGTTACTGGTATTATTATTATTATTATTATTATTATTATTATTAACCTTCGTAATAAAAACAGCGAAGCTTATCGTTTTCGTAAGTATTTTTAGTATTAATTTTCTTTGCACTTTTTTCCTTAGATCTTGATGATAAACAGGAAGTTACCCTAGGATAACTCAAGTAGTTGTGCCAAACATAAATGACCTTTGCCTAATTTTTGAAGGTCATACTGACTTTTGGTGCAAAGATTCCATATTTGAAACTGAAGTATCTCAGAAACTAACTGACATACAGCTATTTGGTTGAAATCCTATGATAAAAAAAACTTTGATGAGAAATTTGGCTATTTTGCTAGTTAGCCTAGTGGAAAGTACTGAAGTCAAATCTGCTCCATGTTTTCTTTGTCGCACATTACAAAGAAATCCACAAAAGCTGTAAAGCCGTAACATCACAGAAATATAGCCGTGGTCCCTTTTATTATCTGAAGGGAATAAGGTTGCAGTTAAGCATAAAGTTAGTCAGTTATTGAGACAAGCGTAAAATGTACTCATGCGTTCTTCCACAACTTTGTCTTCAGATCTTGTTGATATTGCACAAGAAGCTACATTAGGTTAATATACGTATGTTCCAAACATAAATGACCTTGAACTACTTTTAAAGGTCACAGACTTGTTTATGATGCCAAAATTTCAAACCTTGTATACCAAAAATATTTATGGCGAAGCTTCCTTGTTGTGACTACCAATAAGTATTTTTCTTTTTAAATAACAGAACGGAGGAAGGAAATACAAATGAATAAAAAAAAACAATCCATACACCAGATTACTGGTGTCCTCTCTTCATAAAATATCTATAACAGTTAGACTTGAACAGCTGTGGGTTGAATTTTGGAGGGAAACAACTCTGTGGAAGCAAGTTCCAGAGAGATGCAGTTCAGGGGAATTAAAGAATTCTGATAGGCAGAAGTTCTGCAATATGGCTGAGTGACATTCCAGTTATGAGCGCTACCAGATGCCCGAGTAGCACGAGGGAAGGTATGGAGAGGTGGCACCATAGATGCAACTTCGTCTAAGCATTTGCCAAAAAAATATCTGTAAAATAAGGCAATGGAGGCAACATTCCTTCTTACTTGCAGGGGAGGTAGTTTATTTGTAATTGTAGAGTTGTTAATTATTCTAACAGCTTTGTTCTGAATTTTATCGAGTTGTTTTAATGCAACCTCTCCACATCCATTCCACAAGGGTGAGCAATATTCATGCTGAGGGCATATATGACTTATAAATTATAGCTAACCGCTCATCAGCGAAGAAGTTACGGACTCTAGTTATTATTATTATTATTATTATTATTATTATTATTATATTATTATTATCACCATCATCAATCCTGCGAGGTTGCCTGTCATTATTTTCGGCAAAGTGCCTTATACTGTTGCACTACACTCAGGCTGTTGTTAAGCCCCTTACATCCAATGCAGGTAAATCCAAAGTCCGGTGTAGGTTTTCGGATATATATATATTTACACAGGTATGCACAAATGTTGCTTCCACCATGCAACCTCTGGATCTAGCCCACAGAGGCCTGCGAACATCACTCCTTGAAGACGACACAAGCTAAGCAGAATTCAAAGGAATGGCTAGACCTGGCTAAAGTAAAAATGTTATGTAGCCCTTCAACACACTTATGTACTACTACAGATGTACATTGATTCTCGTTTCGTTAACAAGTATAGGAAATACTCATGGTAACAATTTTCCCCTCCACTATAGAAATTTTGTCTCCTGACGCAGTGGTGCAGTTTGTATAATTATAAGGAGCTTAGTTATACTGTGGGTGGAGAAATAAATGAATAATATAGTAAGGATTTAATGGGACACGGAATATAGTTAGCTTCTCACTACAGGGAATTATAATAATTAAAGGGCAGAATGCTACTATGCAAGCAGCTGCATCCAACAGTAAGAAGGAAAACTGTTTACAGTACAAGACCATGTTAAAATTCAGTAAAAAGATACAATTGTTACTGGGTGTAAAAATTAGAGGGCAATTAATTAATGATTCAAGTAGCATGTGATAATTATAATAATTCTAGGAACATTATAACCAATTCGCAGCTGAAGTCCATTTTATAGGATTAGTATTGAAAACTTTAATGATACATGGAATGATGAACATAATTGATTACACAATAGCTGATTTCACAGGGACTGTCTTTGAGAGTGACGTCTCATAGTCACTAAATAACGTCTAAACTCTTGTTATTCTTTCATGATATCTTCGTTTCTTTATGTTATTTACTCACAATTCACTATTTATTTCTACATCACCATTTACTTTTTTCCTTTGTTACTATTTTCCATACAACTTGTTCATACAATATCCTTGTATCATCATATTAATTTTCATTTTATTTTTCTGAATTGGTCTAATGTTTTTTTGCATTTATCGTTCTTTCGGTACCAAATTACATTATCTTTACACATTCAGCAGTTACACAGAGTGTCACTAAGAACTGCCAGTTTCAAGGTCCTTTGGGTGTCCCGCTAATCTTGTCATGATTCTTATTTCATGCAGTTTTTTGTCCATTTCTTTAACAAAGCAGTGAAATACCCAAATAGTAACAACAGTCCAAAAAGAGAAATAGCCACAGGGGGAAACACAAAGACCGGACGTACCCACGAAAGGTTAAAGACCAAAGAAAACTGAATCATGACAAAATCACTCTTATTCAGAAAATCCAACAAGCGTCGATTGTCAGACGTGATGGATAGGTTGTCAAAAGGGAGAGGGAATGTTCATTTAATGAGTTGAAAGATTTCGTATGTGTGGAGCGAAGTGCAAATTCATGGTGTGTAGCATACGTAACCCTAGATTTTGATTTTACTGTACAATAATCTGGGCCCTTTTATAAACCAGTCGCAGACACCGAACAAACAGGAGTTCCAGGACAAATGACACTAACAGAGATTGGGACACTGAAGAAGAAATACTTGATATGGTTCAGATGAGCGTGGTGCACTGGGAGCTTTGAGGCCAGAATGAAGGAACAGACGGATTGTATAGAAACATTACGAACCCAGGCAGATTCGCAAGGAGCAGCGCTACTAGGAACGATTGTCAGAAGATGGGCAGCACAAAGTCAAGAAGTAGGTGTAAGATGTGAAACCGACAGAGACTTTATCATGGTATAGAAAGAGCTACTACAAGGAAACAGAGGCCTGCAATAAGGAATTATTGTTCAAGAAAGGAAAAGGAATGATGTGGAAGAGATCGAATCTGATAGAAGAATGAAGAGGGATATGAACAACAATTTCTTTGGTGAGGAAAATGGCCTTAAGTACTGGGAAGTAGAATTTTAAATACGAGAAGGAAAACACTGGAGATAAGACAAAAGTAGAGTAAGCTCATTCCATTACATAGCGGAGGTCAGAGATAGTACTCGACAAGAGTTCCACCTGGACCACCTAGTCGCGGGATATGGCTAACGTGACAACAGCGCCCGTTTGGGTGTTCGTGTGTACATGCCCGAGAATTTTTCAAATCGCCAAGCTTTATCCTCTGAGCCGTATTACATTATTATGTTGTCATTGTATTATGCTGTGATATTGGCTAATAAATATTGTGTGATTGAGATAATGAGCTGTGCACTATGCTATTTGTAAAGTCTGATTAATATAAATTAATTATTTTCTTATCGTGTAGAGTGAACCACAATACAGGTTGAGTTGTGGTTCAGAAACAGTGAGCAAGTTCACCCACAAATGGGACAATGTAGGGGGAAGGGGAAAGTATGGGAGTGAGCGGGAGCTTGGCAGGTGAAGGGAAGGGGGATGAATTGGGGTCACGTTGTTTACTCTAACAGTTATACATTCTTTGCCATTACAGTATATTAATTAAGGCGTCAGTGATATCCTGTATCCCAAATAATAATATACCTATTTGTTTTTATTATTATAGACAACTGATTATACACTTTAAATTACACCAAACATAGGATACCCTGTCTCTTGTTAACCCGCCTCGTGCCAGTGCCATTTTAAAATGTCATTTTTTTCCAAAAATCATGGAGAGCTCAATTTTCAAACTAGGTGCATAAAAATTGGTAAGGATGTACGTCAACTCTTCCACCACCTTGCCTCAGGCGCTTAGGCCTATATACCCACACGCTGAGTCATTGCCCTCACTCTGCCTAACTCTGCTTGTACCATTCATACCGTACAGTCATGTCTCATCGCGGTCTCCCTGACGAGGAGATTCAGGAGCTCCTGAAGGTGCCCTACACTGGCGAAAGTAACGCTGATGACGACGTGCAAGATAAGGATTATGTGCAACCGGAAGATGAAAGTACTAGTGAGGAGGAAATACCCGCAGCAAGGAAATCCAGGTATGTGGGGTATGCTAGTACCCAAGGGATGAGGCCATCAGCACGTCGTTGCCTAGCCCTACACGATGATGATGAGGATTCAGAGGAGGAAGGTGAGGCTTCGAGTATTCCTGGGTGGCTGGGGAAGCCGAGGATTTCCCCACGTGGGGTTGGAAGTGTTAGGTGGAAGAAAAGGAGATTTGGGAACATCCACTGGCTGGGGATGCAGGTGAGTCATCTCGCCTGCACTATCCCTTGCACCCACGTGACCCAGCCCGCCCTAGCACCCCAGGACAAAATGCTCCCCCATCCACAGAAAGTGTTCCCCAATTTTCCACACCCAGCACATCTCGTGAAAGTGTTCCTCCTTTTGCTACATTTCCCAGCACATCGAGGGAAAGTGTTCCCCTATCCCCCACATTTCCCCGCACCTTCAGTGAGACTTTTCCTTCCTTCCCCACATTTCACCATGCTTCCCCACGGCCCTTGGATGAGGGAAGTGATGATGGTGATGAGGAGTAACTGACGTGGGAGTGGGAGGATGGGAGTGACTTTGTGCCAGAAATACACCCGTTCACATACGAGCATGTTGCTGGTTGTACTGTACCTGAACTAACCCCAACTTCAAGTAAGCTGGATTTCTTCAGAAATTTCTTTACTGTGTACTCTGTGTTGAGAACTGTTGCCCTAACTAACGCCTTTGCTGCCTTTGAGCGTGCAAAGGCAACACAGACGCCACATAGCCGGTTGTTTGAGGTGGACGTGAGCCTAAACGAGATGAATGTATTCATAGGCCTGGTACTTTTGATGGGGATTTTGAAAAAGAACCAGTTCCCCTCATACTGGACAGTAGATCCACTAATGGAAACACCTATCTTTGGGAAAATAATGAGGAGGAATCGGTTCCAATACATACTGAGCTGACTGCATTTCTTTGACCAACTTGACCCTGCAAACACAAACAACACGGACAGGATGAGGAGATACATGTGGTTTTTGATCACCTACGTGAGAAATTTCGTACCTCCATTTCTCCCTACAGAGACCTCGTGGTAGACAAGAGTCTTGTGCTATGGAGAGGTAATATTTCCTTTAGGCACTATATCCCCAGCAAAAGGAACAGGTTTGGTTTCAAAATCTTCATGATGTGCGACTGTAAGACTGGGTATGTGCAGGAAATAGTCCTGTACACAAGTGTTCAGACAGACATATTCGAAGATCGAACCTTGGGACTGTCTGGGGCTGTGGTGAAGATGATGATCAATGAGTACCTTCATCGTGGGCACATCCTGTACCTGGACAACTGGTACACAAGCCCCCTTCTGGCCAGGTACCTTCACCTTCAGGAGACAGGTCTGTGTGGCACTGTGAAAGAGCTGCAAGCACATGGTGAAAGTGGGGAGGAAGCTGCAAAGGAACGAAGTTGTATTTTACAGGGCCAATAACATCCTTGCAACAGCCTGGCATCACGACAGAGAAGTCTTCCTCCTCTCGTCTGTACACAAGCCACTCGTACACCGCAACGACAGCATTGACTACAGGACAGATGGGCGGTGCCACATCTGGAAACCAGAACCTGTCCTGGCCTACATTGTGAATATGCAACAGGTAGATCAGTCAGACACAATGAATTCCAGCTGGATTGTGCCAGGCCTATGATGAAGTGGTAAAAGAAACTGTTCTTCCACCTCCTCGACATCACAGTCCTAAATGCTCACCTGCTCCACGCTCAGGTAACCGGCGTAAAGGAGACCTTTGAGGGCTATATTCGTGAGCTGGTGCGGGAAATACTGGGAGAATACTCAGAGGAAAGGACTGCCGCTCGCCACTGCCACACCGCTGCAACACCTATCTGCCCCACCGGTCGCCACTTCCCCACGATCATCCCTCGTACTGAGACTCGTCAGAATCCGCAGCGAAGGTGTTATGTGTATGAAAATAGTACCGCAAGGCCGCGTACTCAGTGGAAGGACTCTAGGTATATGTGTGCACAATGCAGCCTTGGTCTGTGCATCTATCCTTGCTTTAAGGAGTACCACACTCTTCAAAACTATTGAGTAAGACAGTGAAAGACTCTTGTAAATATTTTCTCATAAGTGTAAGGACTGTATGTAGTGAAGTAATGTTGTTATCGTAAGTGTAAGACGATGGATTCACAGTGAGACACTCAGAAATACTCTTACAGTGTTTGTGTATACTGAAGGCATGTTGTAAATCATTTACAGTAAGTGCAGTACATAGTGAAGTAAAGTTGTACATAAGTTACCGTAAATGTAAGACAAAGGATGCACAATGAGAGATACGTGACAGGTGACAGGTGTTGCAGTACTAAGTGATTTATTTGGGAAAAAAAGATGCTTTCTGTATGAAATCCAATGAAAAAAAAAAATATGCGCATGATGTGAACTGAAAAGTGTAAATAACATTCCTAGACCTTCCCAGAGTAACGCTGGCCAGAATACCTGAGATTACCTTCATAGAAAACGAGGTTTTCTCTCACCTTTGCTGCAGTTCTCCTTGGAAATCACACCTGAGGGGCGGACCGGGGACTTTCAGAAAACGTACTTATAGCCTCCGGTGAGTCTTTTAATGGTTATAATGTTTTTTTTTTTTTTTCCACATCAAAATCTATCATTTTAGCCTTTAAAAAAAATGAAAATTGGCCAGCACTGGCGTGCCATTTTATGTCTGGGGTGTCCGGCACGCGGCGGGTGAACGGACAACATGCAGCCTGCTCCAAGACTTTCTCTCTCTCTCTCTCTCTCAGCTTGCCTGCTGCCTGTCAGTAAATACACACATATTATCAGTTTGTGCTAATGAGCAATGACATTGCATATAATATGTTTACCTACAATTTAATAGTGTATAAAAATACAAGTGCAATACATTATCAGCTCACTTTTCGGATTACGTTAGCCAATAAATAATACTTATGTGCATAGCCTACATTTCAGTAATAGTCATGGGGTAGCCATACTCACAATGATGTTTTCGTAAATGTTTTAGGTAATCATATGTTCAGTGGCGGATACCAGTTAGAGAGGAGGTGGCCACTGAAACCCCCAATTCCGATAGCTATTCTGGTGCATTACGGTGTCACTGTAGAGTTTCCTGTTCCTCCAGTTATGTCAACTGTTAAAATTAACATACTGGACAGCCATTTCTTTTGAAAAATACAAACAGCCTATTATGAATTCTCATAATATATTATAAAGCATATTGTGGGAGCGTTGCAGCTCTCACGCACCAGTCCTAGTGTCAGGACTCCATATTATAATAATACAACTCATAGAATGATAGATAGATAGATAGACAGTGTAATAGATAGGAACATCAGCCAAGGTGTGGGAATAGGAAATGTGTCAGCGAGAGTCGACCAAAGGAAATGTGTTTGCGATTTCAGTGGGAAAGGAAATGTGTCTGCAATTCTGTAAGGAACGCCAGGCGTGCACTATGTCACAGGAATCGCTACATGCGCACAGACACACGGGCTTCTCGAACATTCACATGTGTGTTGCACACGTGATACTAGCCCTCCTAGGGAAGGATGGAAGAATTAGAGAGGCACCAGTCCTAGTCCTGGTCCGTTTGTTTCAGTATTGTCAGCTTGTCAGTGTGATGTTTAATGAACATGATATTAATGTTACAACTCTTTATGCTTATTTTCATTTGGAACAACAGAATTCATAAAAGGATTTCATTCAGTACATAGTGTCAAATACAGTATGTTTGTATGTGGGAGGGGGGGGGGGAATACGTGTTGTGGGGGTTGGGGAGTGTAGCAAATATGTGATGTGGGTGTGTCATAATTGTAATGTGGCTGTGTTCATACGTGGCTAAGGACGTCCACGACAGATATACGTAATCTGTGACTTTCACACGATGACAGACCCCTCAGTAGTAATTAGGTTCTATTTATAAGTTTGCAGCATATTACATAATTATATTAGTTAGCATATTGCATAATTATATTAGTCAATGGCCACCCCTTACGGGATTATGACGTTTGGCAATAGATAGATATATAGATAGGTATTATATATAATTATATTTTCCAGGTGGAGCGTGAAACATCGTAAAAAGACAAACACTGAAATATTAGAAATATGCATTATGAGTGGCATAATACATGAATAAAAAATACTTCTGGAAGAAGCATCACCGTATTATAACATCCATTAAACAAATAACGTTGTAGGTGAAGCGTTTCTTAAGCTTAGCTTATCGGAGTTCCTTTGATCTGTATATTACTTTATACTGTACTAAAGCTTTGAGTTCAGTAATACATATGTTATATATTGTACAATAAGTGATGTCACGGTGGCTCACCAAGTGTATGTTCACTTAAAGCTACATCGAACAGACAGCAAGAGCAGATGTTAGTAGTTTACCAGTAGGCCTATTTGTTATTGATCACACACTGACCAACTTATTCCTCAGCAGTTTTATTAAATCTTTATCACGATTGGGAAACAGCACCTTAGGCATGTCAGAAGATGGCAAGATGTCTAGCGAGTTGGCGAGATGTCTAAAGTTGTCACTGTGCCACTCAAGGAAGCAACATATTTTAGTGGAAAAAAACGTGCCATTGTAACTGTAAAGTTACGATATGAAATGCACATGAACGTGCCTCACTCCTGTATAAGTGCCCCCATATACAAATCATGTCTGTGAGCAAAATATATAATATAGTGTTGTATCTGTTATATTCTCAGGTAAGTTATATTAAGCTATTAAAGTCACTGTTAGGTTGTTATACTGTATGGAGTAATATTCATTATAATCAGAGGATAATCGAAACACACTTAAGATTTGTATGGGACCCATTTATTAGTAGGAATTCCACCCACCTTCTCCTCGATCACCTTCCGCAGTCTGTTTGGCATAGAGGCGACCTGGGTTCCGAATGAGCTGCTGCTGATTTGTGATGTGAGCATGGATGTGGGCCAGTAGTTCATCTGGTGTTCGTTCACTCTCAGGCTCCCAACAGATAACCATAATTCCCTACATTTTCGATGAAGTTCATATCTGCTCCATTACTGAGGCAGTCGACCAGCTGCAGGTCCTGTCGACCTCTAAACCATTCCGAGCCTCTTCTCGCCGTGTGGATGGGGCAGCGGTCCTGAATAAAAATTATAGGGCCGAGAGGAAACGGATAGTTCCGCTCCTGGACTGAGGAAAGGGAAAAATCCAGGAAAATTTCAATGAATTTTTCAGCAGTGAACCTCCCCTCTATCCTGGTGACGTCACCCATGCCGTGGATGCACTCCCATCCCGAGACATTGACGGTGACTTCTATCCTCCTCGCAGATGTTCCTACGGTCATATCTGTACGTGAATAGAGTATTAACACATCGTTCAGATAGTTTCGTTTCTAATGTCTTTGACGTTTCGGGAAAAGCCGCCGTTTTTCATATTACAGTTCATTATGAACCATTTCTGTGGTATATTTTATTGGGACTGTAAGGTTTAAAAAACAGTGGTGCAAGTGTTGGTAATATGCGTTCATCTAGACGTACTATTACTATGAATAGCATTTCATCTGCATCATCATCATCATTATCATCATCATCATCATCATCCGGACCTCCTTTCCCACCCTAGGGCAGGGTGAAGAGTAGCAAAGTCCTGACATCCCAAATCTGCCCAATCCAATGGGCCAAGCTTCCATTCACTCATCATTCAAGCCCCCGGAATCCTGGCTCTATCAGATACGCCAAAAATGTTCATGACGTTTTGTAGCTTCACGTAAACGTATCCGATAGAGTCAATCCGGACGCTGCCAGGTTAAAAAGGGGTGCCAAATCCCTGATCATGCACTTCTCACAACATTCATCCAGCCAGCTCGATCTCTTGCCAGTTACCTAGCCTCACCGACTTCCAAACCTCTCTTCCTCACACCCTCATTCATCATATCTCTCCACCTTCTCCTTGGCCTACCTCGCCTCCTCCCTCCTTCAAATTCGCTCAGATATACCTTTTTCACGACTCTATCGTGAACCGTTCTCTCCACATAACCATACCATCTCAGTACACTCTCCTCGATTCATATGTCCACCGACTTCTTCACTCCACATTTTTCACGAATCACATTATATCGTATCCTACCCACCCTCTGTACTCCACATACATTCCTCAGCAGTCCCATCTCCACTCCTCTTACTCTTGACTTTTCATTTTCATGCCACACCATAGTCTCACATCCATATGTTAAAGTTGGCACTAACACTCCTTCATGTACGCCTCGTGAACCTGCAACACTCAAGCCTCTATCTCATCAAGGCCTTCATTGCACCATCTACCTTCCTTCCTTGAGTCATTCTACTTTCCACTTCGTTTGCACATTTTCCTCCCTTTTCTGTCACTGTACCCAGATATTTGAACTCTTTCACCAATTCCAGTCTCTCTCCATTCACTGTAACATTGCACTGGGAGTCACCTTGTCTCTCAATAACCATCACTTTTCTAAATTTACTCTCAAGGTATGACGTTTACAGACATCAGCAAAACTCTGCACTAGCCTGCCAAGTTCTTGTCTGGTATTTGCAAGCAGTACTGCATCATCAGCATACAATATAATTGAGATATTCCATCCATCACCATTCATTACCAACGCCATCCCTCTTCCATTACTCGTGTTTTTATTTCTCTTATCACCCCATCCTTATACTGCATCATTAAACACACACACACACACACACACACACACACACACACACACACACACACACACACACACACACAGAACTGATTGGAGAATTTGGAAGAACAGTAGCTAGATAAAGGCCGGAGAACAGAGCTGCATTGAGAGTATGCATGAAACTTCTCTTTATGACTTTTACCAGGTATTTTGTATTCATACAATTTAATGATAGATAAAAGATTTCTGGAGGCGACAGTACTCAAACGCATATGTAATAATTTACTGATGATATGTATAACATAAACATCCTTTTATACTGTATCACTAAACAATTTTAATATTAAACATTTCCAGATCAATTGATATTCATAGTAATAGTACGTCTAGATGAACGCATATTACCAACACTTGCACCACTGTTTTTTAAACCTTACAGTCCCAATAAAATATACCACAGAAATAGTGCATAATGAACCATAACATGAAAAACGGCGGCTTTTCCCGGAATGTCAAAGACATTAGAAACGAAACTATCTGAACGATGTGTTAATACTCTATTCACGTACAGATATGACCGTAGGAACATCTGCGAGGAGGATAGAAGTCACCGTCAATGTCTCGGGATGGGAGTGCATCCACGGCATGGGTGACGTCACCAGGATAGAGGGGAGGTTCACTGCTGAAAAATTCATTGAAATTTTCCTGGATTTTT
Source organism: Coenobita brevimanus (assembly GCF_032717465.1). Taxonomy (NCBI): domain Eukaryota; kingdom Metazoa; phylum Arthropoda; class Malacostraca; order Decapoda; family Coenobitidae; genus Coenobita; species Coenobita brevimanus. The sequence goes on along the minus strand of NC_136973.1, from coordinate 13,647,696 downwards.
CCCTTTCCTCAGTCCAGGAGCGGAACTATCCGTTTCCTCTCGGCCCTATAATTTTTATTCAGGACCGCTGCCCCATCCACACGGCGAGAAGAGGCTCGGAATGGTTTAGAGGTCGACAGGACCTGCAGCTGGTCGACTGGCTCAGTAATGGAGCAGATATGAACTTCATCGAAAATGTAGGGAATTATGGTTATCTGTTGGGAGCCTGAGAGTGAACGAACACCAGATGAACTACTGGCCCACATCCATGCTCACATCACAAATCAGCAGCAGCTCATTCGGAACCCAGGTCGCCTCTATGCCAAACAGACTGCGGGAGGTGATCGAGGAGAAGGTGGGTGGAATTCCTACTAATAAATGGGTCCCATACAAATCTTAAGTGTGTTTCGATTATCCTCTGATTATAATGAATATTACTCCATACAGTATAACAACCTAACAGTGACTTTAATAGCTTAATATAACTTACCTGAGAATATAACAGATACAACACTATATTATATATTTTGCTCACAGACATGATTTGTATATGGGGGCACTTATACAGGAGTGAGGCACGTTCATGTGCATTTCATATCGTAACTTTACAGTTACAATGGCACGTTTTTTTCCACTAAAATATGTTGCTTCCTTGAGTGGCACAGTGACAACTTTAGACATCTCGCCAACTCGCTAGACATCTTGCCATCTTCTGACATGCCTAAGGTGCTGTTTCCCAATCGTGATAAAGATTTAATAAAACTGCTGAGGAATAAGTTGGTCAGTGTGTGATCAATAACAAATAGGCCTACTGGTAAACTACTAACATCTGCTCTTGCTGTCTGTTCGATGTAGCTTTAAGTGAACATACACTTGGTGAGCCACCGTGACATCACTTATTGTACAATATATAACATATGTATTACTGAACTCAAAGCTTTAGTACAGTATAAAGTAATATACAGATCAAAGGAACTCCGATAAGCTAAGCTTAAGAAACGCTGCACGTACAACGTTATTTGTTAAATGGATGTTATAATACGGTGATGCTTCTTCCAGAAATATTGTTATTCATGTATTATGCCACTCATAATGCATTTTAATATTTCAGTGTTTCTCTTTATACAATGTTTCAGGTTCCACCTCAAAAACATAATTATATATTATAATTATGTAATATCCTACAAATTTATGAATAGAACCTAATTACTATTGGAAGTGTATGTCATCAAGTGTGAAAGTCACAGATTACGTATATCAGTCGTGGACGTCCCTAGCCACGTATGAACACAGCCACATTAGCAATATGAGACACCCACATCACATACTTACTGCACTCCCCCCACCTCCTCTTCTGCCCTTCTCCCGGTGACAACTTGAGCTGCCTGGAACCACTATCTGACTCCTTCTTCATTTCTGCAACATTCATGGCCTTTCCTCTAATTTTCGCTCTGTTGAGCACCACCTCTCCTCCTCTAAACCTCACCTTCTTTTTTTTAACTGAGACTCAGCTGTCTGAGGCAACTGACAGGAAACTCTTCTCTGTACCCTCCTGCTTTCTCTATACTCATTTCAAAGCCAAAGGTGGCTGTTGTGTATATATATGCAACGACTTATCTTGCTCTCGTGTTCCTGAACTTGATTCTTCTGAATTCTCTACACTCTGGCTTCGGCTTTCCTGTCATTCTCTGACTAAATATATCTGCGCTATTTACTTATCCCCTAATTCCACTGACTATCAAAAATTCTTCGACTATCTTACTTCTTTGATGGAACACATTCTATCCATTAATCCTTTCTCTGAAAACTCCATTCTAGGAGATTTCAATGTTCACCACCACCTTTGGCTCTCCTCTCCTTTCACCGATCCACCTGGTGAACAAGCCTACATCTTTTCTCTCCTTAATGACCTAGAGCAGCTTGTACAACACCTTACCCGTATCCCTGACCACCTTGGAGAGAGCTCCAACATACTTGACCTTTTCCTTACAACTAATCCTTCTGCTTACACTGTTAATCTTTTCTCTCCGTTGGGCTCCTCCGATCACAACCTTATCATCTTAACCTGTCCTATCGCTCCGGTACGACCTGTGGACCCTCCAGAGAAAAATCGTCTGTGGCACTTTGGAGGTGCAAATTGGGATGCCCTCAGGCAGTACTTCTTTGATTTTCCCTGGAGTGATTATTGCTTCCATGGCCAGAAGCCATCTCAGTGTGCCTTGCGCATTACGGAGGTTATTCTCTCGGGCATGGAAGCATGCATTCCTTTCTCATATCCTTTGACTAATGCAAGAAAGCCTTGGTTTAATCACGCTTGTTCTAATGCTGTCCGCAACAAGGAGAGGGCCAATAAAAGGTACAGGAGCCAACCCATCCCTGAATCACATCATTTTTACGTTTCTGTCCGGAATCATGCTAAGTCTGTTCTTCGCTCTGCTAAAAATAATTTCATCTGTACTAAATGCTCTCAACTCTCCAACTCGAATTCTTCCTGCTCCTTCTGGCACCTTGCCAAAAACCTTTCTAACAACTTTACCTAATCAACCTTTCCTCCTATTTTCTACTCTGATGGTTCTGTAGCTATTTCTTCTACTGATAAAGCAGATCTCTTCGCTCAGACCTTCACCTCCAATTCCACCTTAGATGATTCTGGTGCTGTTCCTCCATCACTTCCCCCCTCTGACTTCCTCATGGCTGACCTTAAAATTTCTTCAGCTGATATATTTTCTGCCATCACTGGCCTTATTACTAACAAGGCATATGGGCCTCCTGTTGTTCTCAAGAACTGTGCTTCTGTGCTTACACCCATCCTAGGCAAACTCTTTTGCCTTTGTCTGTCAACTTGTACCTTTTCTTCTTGCTGGAAGTTTCCTCTCATTCAGCCGGTCCCAAAGAAGGGTGACCATTCTCAACCCTCTAACTATCGTCAAATTGCTTTAACATCCTGTATCTCAAAAGTTTTCGAGTCAATTCTTAATTAGAAAATTTTTACGTATCTTTCCAATCACAACCTTCTTTCTGATCGTTAGTATGGGTTCCGTCAGGGACGCTTCACTGGCAATCTTCTCACCTACCTTTCAGACATCTGGTCATCCTCCTTTCGGGAATTTGGCGAAAGCTTTGCCATTGCACTTGACATCTCAGAGGCTTTCGATCGAGTCTGGCATAAATCTTTACTTTCCAAACTGCCCTCTTACGATTTCTATCCTTTTATTTGTGCCTTCATCTCTAGCTTCCTTTCTGGTCGTTCTATAGCTGCTGTTGTAGACGGCCATCGTTCTCCTCCTAGATCTATTAATAGTGGTGTTCCTCAGGGCTCTGTCCTATCACCAACTCTCTTCCTTTTATTCATCAATGACCTTCTAAGCTGTACATCCAACCCTATCCACTCATATGCTGATCACTCCACTCATCACCTTTCCATTCGGTGCCCGCAATGTCCATCTCAACAATTACTTCAACAAACAAGGGATGAGGCTATGGCACACCTAATGTCTGACTTGGCTTGTATCTCCGAGTGGGGTAAAAATAATCTTGTTGTTTTTAATGCATCAAAGACTCAGTTTTTACACTTATCAACCCAACAAAATCTTCTGCAGGTGTACCCACTAGTGTTTAATAATAGTCAGCTTAATCCCACATCATCCTTGAACATGCCTGGGGTTTCATTCACTCGGGACTTATCTTGGAAAGATCATATTGCATCTCTTGTAAAATCTGCTTCCAAGAGATTAGGTGTGCTAAGCCGACTCTGGTCCATCTTTACCCCTGCACAATTGTTGACTCTATACACGGGTTTTATCCGCCCCTGTGTGCAGTACAACTCGCACGTGTGGGGATGTTCCCCACACGCAGCTCTTCGCAATAGGGTGGAGTCAAAGGCTTTTCGTCTCATTAACTCTCCTCCTCTTACTGGCTCCCTTCAACCTCTGTCTCTTCGCCGCACTGTTGCATCTTTATCTCTTTTCTATCGCTACTTCAATGGTCACTGCTCCTCTGAACTGTCTGCTTGCATTCCTCCACCTCTACGACGGGCACCTAGCACCTGTCTAGCAGCAAACTCTCATCCCTTTTCTGTCCAACTCTTTATTGCAAGAGTTAACCGTTACTCCCAGTCCTTTATGTATGCAATAAGTCAACTCTTGAAGTGTCTCCCTCTGTCTGTATTTCCTGCTTTCTACGATCTCAAGTCTTTCAAACGCAGCGTGTCCAGGCATCTCGAAATGATCGGACCTTGAATTTGGCTCTCTCTTGTATTTTGTTTTTTCTCTTGGAAGGAACAGTTATTGCGGGCTCATGACCTTTGGTTCCTTCTTCCTAGTATAAAAAAAAAAAACTCCACCACACATATTGCCCCCCCTCCCTTCACGTACCACTGTATTTGACATTCTAAGTACTGAATGAAATCCTTTTATGAATTCTGTTGTTCCAAATGAAAATAAGCATAAAGAGTTGTAACATTAATATCATGTTCATTAAACATCACACTGACAAGCTGACAATACTGAAACAAACGGACCAGGACTAGGACTGGTGCCTCTCTAATTCTTCCATCCTTCCCTAGGAGGGCTAGTATCACGTGTGCAACACACATGTGAATGTTCGAGAAGCCCGTGTGTCTGTGCGCATGTAGCGATTCCTGTGACATAGTGCACGCCTGGCGTTCCTTACAGAATTGCAGACACATTTCCTTTCCCACTGAAATCGCAAACACATTTCCTTTGGTCGACTCTCGCTGACACATTTCCTATTCCCACACCTTGGCTGATGTTCCTATCTATTACACTGTCTATCTATCTATCTATCATTCTATGAGTTGTATTATTATAATATGGAGTCCTGACACTAGGACTGGTGCGTGAGAGCTGCAACGCTCCCACAATATGCTTTATAATATATTATGAGAATTCATAATAGGCTGTTTGTATTTTTCAAAAGAAATGGCTGTCCAGTATGTTAATTTTAACAGTTGACATAACTGGAGGAACAGGAAACTCTACAGTGACACTGTAATGCACCAGAATAGCTATCGGAATTGGGGATTTCAGTGGCCACCTCCTCTCTAACTGGTATCCGCCACTGAACATATGATTACCTAAAACATTTACGAAAACATCATTGTGAGTATGGCTACCCCATGACTATTACTGAAATGTAGGCTATGCACATAAGTATTATTTATTGGCTAACGTAATCCGAAAAGTGAGCTGATAATGTATTGCACTTGTATTTTTATACACTATTAAATTGTAGGTAAACATATTATATGCAATGTCATTGCTCATTAGCACAAACTGATAATGTGTGTGTATCTACTAACAGGCAGCAGGCAAGCTGAGAGAGAGAGAGAGAGAGAGAGAGAGAGAGACGAGGTGGTGGAGCAGGCTGCATCCAACTGTGTAATCAGTTGTCTATAATAATAAATAATATAAAACAAATGGGTATATTATTAATTAGGATACAGGATATCATTGACGCTCTTAATAAATATACTATAATGGCAAAGAATGTATAACTGTTGGAGTAAACGACGTGACCCGACTTCATCCCCCTTCCCTTCACCTGCCAAGCTCCTGCTCACTCCCATACATTCCCCTTCGCCCTACATCGCCCCATTTGTGGGTGAACTTGCTCACTGTTTTTGAACTACAACTGAATCTGTATCGTGGTTCACGCCACAAGATAAGAGAAGAATTATTTTATATAACTCAGACTTTACAAATAGCATAATGCACAACTCATTATCCCAAACAATCACACAATATTTATTAGCCAATATCACAGCATAATACAATGACAACATAATAATGTAATACGGCTCAGAGGATAAAGCTTGGCGATTTGAAAAATTCTCGGGCAAGTACACACGAACACCCAAACGGGCGCTGTTGTCACGTTAGCCATATCCCGCGATTAGGTTGTCCAGGTGGAACTGTTGCTGACTGAACCAGGTCGACAGTGACACGGCCACCGCCATCAACTAGAATACTAACTAAGGTAATAACCTGGGACAGAAGAGAGTCCAGGGAGACTTGTAGGATGTCCATGTGTGGTTAAAGAGTCCAGGGAGACTTGTAGGATGTCCATGTCTGGTTTGACATATAGCATCTCTGTGACAATACTAAATTTTTATATTTGTTTTTGTAAAATAGTTGTTTAAGAACTGTGTGACGTCATTTAATTGGGCCGTGATCTTCTGTTGCATAAAGTGTCGAACGTGGATGACTGTTTTGAGACTTAAGGGCACTGTCGGATTTAAATCCAGAGACGTTATGAGTGGTCGCTACACCAAATACGCCACTTAGAATTTCTCCTCCAAGATCAAAGAGCCCACGCTTCACCTTTGAACGAAGTGCAGGTGTTTGGTTAGAGAAAGTGTCATTTAAGAGGGAGAATTTCATCTTAACATACTGTAGTGACCAGTGGATGGGTAAGTAAAGTGGGTGCCAGAAAGTATCTTTGTCATGTTTCTCCTTGATGGCTGACAGAAAGGCCTCTATCTCCCCCAGCTGGTGTGCGAAATGAGGCAGGGCAATGGCCACTGTGGCCAGTGGCTCAAGGTCGTAGTGCAAGGAGACTACATCTTCCACCACCATTACCTCGCCTCCCACGCCAACCGAGGCCACGGGCACAACGGCACCTTGTACTTACCCAACCCGGACCCTATTGGGGACAGCACTGCCAGCAGGTGGACCCACAACATCTTACCTAAAAAATAAGTTTGAGTTAAAGATGATCATGAAGATGATTATGACGAGAGTCTAGGGTGACAACTTTTATGTATGAGGCTTGTGTGCAGAGTGCAATTTTGAACGATAGTCATTAACAGTAGGGGAGGGTGGCAGTGTCCCACAATGAGAAGAGGAATCTGAAGGAGTGTCAGAATAAAGAATGGGAGAGGAATCTGAAGGAGCGTCAGAGGAAAGAATGGGAGACGAAGGATAATGTCCAGGTTGAGAAGAAGATGAGGCATTTCCTAGTGATATCACCAACACTATTTCGCTCAGTGCATACTTAACATCACCGGCATACACCCATTTGGTTTCGACTTTAAACAGATCCCTTATTTCAAATTGGTTGTCCTTATGAGGCCACTGTCGTGGCCCAAGGCAAAAACTAAATCACCTACTTGGATGGTAACATTGGAGCCAGCTGCGTGTTGAATACATACCAGTTCTGCGCTTGAGAAGGCCAACTTATCCTCAGTGTATGTATAAATTTTCTAAAAATTTGACAGGCGAACTCTGACATTATCATCGTGATTGTAGACCAGATCAGGCATAAATAGCAACAAAGATAAAGGTAGCCTATTGCCAAAGCTGTAGATGACAAGGAACGGAGTTTCAGCAGTTTATTTATTCAGTCACCCATTAATGGATGCAGCCACCTGCGAAATCCACTCGTCCCACGTGAAACTCTGATTTCCCACCATGTGACGAAGGCCGTCCAAGATTTTCCTATTCTGGCACTCCACAAGGCCGTTAGAGGCTTCATGATGGGCGACAATGTTACACATACTAATTCTATAGTGACGACAAATTTTTTCCAGCACTGAAATATCTGAGCACTGACCCATTATCTGTTAAATTGACTTCTGGAGTTGTGAAAGGACAAATGACTGTATTAATGAAGGCATGAACAACAGAAGTAGCAGATTTGTCACGCAGTGCAACTAATATCATGAATCGGGGGAAATGATCGACTGCCACTAGTAGATAGATGAAGCCAGACTCCATACGTGATAATTTCAGAAGATCAAGGGAGACAGTTTGCCAAGGCCTTGACGGTACAGATTATTGTAATATAGGTGCAGGCCTTCCAGCAGTTCCTTTATTGCGAGCACAAGATAGACATGCAACACAATGCTCTTCTACATCCATTCGCATAGTGGGCCAATAATACTTCGCAACAAAGCACATCGCTACTTGAGAGCACTGTCTTTTTTTTAGATTAAGTTATGAGGAAGAAAGCAGACACAGGAACAGGTAACTTTGGCAAGGAAGAATCATCACCAGACTGAAGAAAGTGTATTTCCTGAGACCACAGAGGGCCAACACGTTGGAACCCAGGAAGTGTGTCATAACTGAACGCCAAATCTGCTTCACAGCCACTCGAATTTGTGGCAACACAACGAGAGAGCATTACCTACAATATCTGGCTTACCAGGAACGTATTCGAATGTTGGATTATAGCCATTAACAATAACTTCCCAACATGTAAGGCGACCAGTAAGAGTACGTCCTCGAAACACTTCGCACAGAGGAAGATGGTCTGTCTGGATATGAACAGCGTAACTCTAGATGATGTCGTGAAAATGTTTCAGGGACCTAATCATGGCAAGGATTTCCCAATGAGTTACACTGTAATTCTTTTCTGCGGAGTCTAATATTCGACTGGCATAAACAATGACACATTTCTTGCCTTTGGAGCCATCTTGCATGAGAACTGCACCAAGGCCCACTCTAGAAGCATCAGTGCATAGTAGGAATGGTTTGGAATAATCATAGAATGCCAAGACAGGGGCTTGTGCAAGAGCAGTTTTCAGGGTGGTAAATATAGCAGCTACGTTCATCTGACCACACAAAAGGCTTGTTTTTCTTCAACAGTCTAGTACATGGTAAAGCAATTTGGGTGTACCCCTTGATGAAACGACGATAGTAGCTGCTAAGACCAACGAAACTACGTACTACACTTGTGTTGGTAAGAGTAGGGAAGTTTGTCACTGCATTAACCTTTTTGTTCGATGCATGTATGCCGTGAGCATCGATGATATGTCCTAGGATTTTCAGCTTCTTATGCAAGAAATGACACTTTGACAGCTTCATTATAAGTCAAGCTAGTCTGAGTCTAGTGAATACCTCTGCCAGTTTCTCTAAATGTTCCAAGACAGAGTGACTAGCGATAATGACATCATTAAAATAAGCAAAGACTGAGTGACCTATTATGTCAGCGAAGACTATGAATTAACAGCATGAATCCTGGCAGTGCATTTCACAACCCAAATGGAAGTCTGCGAAACTGGTAATGACCAGATGGGGTGCTGAATGCTGAAGGCGGTGATTGGGAGAGACGATTCCTCCATTTCTACTTGCCAATAGCTACTCAACAAATCTATCGAGGAAAAGAGACAATTATTTTCCCCTAGTGATTCTAATAGATCAGTGAGCACCATAAATGGTAACCTATCTGGAACAATCAAGGCATTTACAAGGAGTCGATGACAGGGCGTAACTCTCCACCTTTCTTTGGAACGAGGAATAACTGGCAGTTCCATGGACTGTCAGAGCATTTGATAAGTTGGATTCCATCATTTCGTTAGTAAGATGATTGGCTTCTTTACGTTGACTATGAGGCAAGCAAAATGTGGAGACATAATTGGATTGAGCACAGGTTGTAATGTATAACAATGTTTGAGTAAACTTGTCTTCCCCATATTCTCACCCAGCAGAGCTACAACTTCACAATAGTCTTGCTAAAGATCAAGCAACTGACTTCTGTACTCAGGATAATCGCCTCATTTCACATGAGATTCAATATTAGTTGGGGCGGTATTGTCAGAAAAATGAACAACTGAGCACACATCTGCGACAGAGAGTGGGAAGTCCTGGCATACACGTACAGCCGCTGGGTATACCAAAATATCACCAATCTGTGTCTCAGTATGCAGCTTAAATGGGGCATTAGTAGTGTTGGCGAGGTAAAATGGCATAAGCTATCATCTGACACAGAGCACATCATAGACTCGTTATTCAAGCCATTAACACGACAGGTCTCAGGCTAAGAAATGGCAGTGACACTGCTGGGTGACTCAACAATGCTCAAAGCAACCTTATTTTATATATTGGAGGGGGGGGGTAAAACCATGCGCTGATTTACCGCCACTCGTTTGGTCGCTGAGGACTGAATGGGGTCTTCTAATGTCAATGAGGTAGGTAACGACGAGTCCGGAAATGCATCAGTGCCACAGGATGGCTCACTGGGATGATCTATTCCAACTGGGATGAGTATTTATGAGTACAGTTCATCAGTAAGGGGATCAGGTAGGTGAGTAACTGGATCAGGCAGGACAGAGGATGATGAATTAGTAGGAGGGACGGTAACTGTAACAACTCCAGACTGTGCAACTGGGTCTGTGGTACCCAGCACAAACAAATCTTGAATAGTAATGCCACCTCATGTCGGTAACGCACTGAGATATTCGTCTGCCATGGTTTGTACACCTATTAGAACGTCAGCAGGAAAGCTAATCTAGGGTGTAACATAGAAATCAGCAATGAATGGATCCATCGAATCATGTACAGAAATTCGAAGCTGAGTTTTGCCTTTAATGTTTAAATATGATCCATCCACTATGCATAGATTGCGATCCAGCGGCTCAGGGAAGCTAACATGTTTTGATGTGTTACACGGAAGTTTTGCTAACGCCTTTTCAGAACGTAAGTTGACAGCAGAACCTGAATCGATAAAAGGTGAGACGTCCACCTGACCACAGTTTCCAAGCATAATTACCCCTAAGTAGTCTAAAACACGAACAGTACTGAGGGGCAGTTCTCTGTGTTGGATAACTTTTATGTTAGGTGATTTCAAATGTCGAGATGCTCTTCCCCCGACTGACGATGTGCAAGGTAACGACACTTCTCGGTGGTATGAATTATTGAGTCCTTATGATACTTGCAATAAGTACAATGCAGTCATGAAGGTGTACCTTCACGGCTCCTAGATATTTCGTCCACGTTTGTGAGAACAGCTCGATTTGTGGTGAGCGCGCTATCACAGTGCCAGCATATGATCGATAACTGTTGGCCCCGATGTATAGTTGGTTGGTAAGACTGCTCTGCCCAAAGCATACTTGACTGGTCACTGTTATTTGCAGGTGAGCGGCATCACAAAAGAAAACAAGCATTATTAGTGGCACTCCTGGTAGTTGCCCGCCGTGAAAAATCAGGTGAGATGTGAGTGGTTGGTACAATCTTTGCAGCAGCATTTGTAGAGTGAGTGGATATGGTGCAACTGCTCACTTGACAAGAGACGTGTGAGCCTAGTCGTATTGTCTCTGGAAAGCTCAAACAATTCATCTCCAGGTTGGAAACCACTTTGTAAGGCAGTTTTCAACCGTTTGGGAATTAACCAGTTAATAAAATTAGGTATCCCAACAAACGACTGAAGTCTTTTATTTTGATGACTTCATCTCCATTGACACAAGTAATCCTCAGCGTTTGTCGCAACAGGTGACTTATCTCTGATGTGGCTGCGTTCTCTGCCGCGGTTGCCTTGTATAATGTAGGTTATTTGGTTGGTATGAGCATGTCATTGCGCATGTGTTTTAGGAGAGGAGAGAAGGCAGTGAGGGAATTCTTCCTTTAACCCGCCCCGTCCCGTCAACGTATGGGTACGTTGCAACGATTTGCATTTGCCAGTCCCGGCGACGTACTGGTACGTCGTGCAATTGCAAAGTGCATAATTTCGACAATTTTCAAATTTCGTGCTTGATTTGCGGTACGTATCCTCGCATGACCTTCCCCTACCTGCCACCAGGTGGGGACACTCGGCGACCCCGCACGACCCACGCTAACCCGCCACTCGTCCACTCACCTGGTAGCAACGGTCCTGCTCAGACATGGCTAAGAGAGGTCTCTCAGAGGGCGAAATTCAAGCCGCCCTGGATGCCTTTACAGGCGACGGTGATTCCCCACTGGACGACGAGGTTGTGGATAAAGATTATGTGCAGCCAGAGGAGGAAGAAACCACCAGCAGTGATGAAGAAGTCCCATCTCCCAGGAAGCGGCAGTACGTGACTTACCGTGCTGCTAGAGAGGGGCAGCCAGCCAAGAAACCATGTGGAACATCCTATGCCTATCCCCAACGTGATTTGGAACCAGATTTTGATGACGAGGATGAGGACGGAGTCGTGGGACGTGCTGCCACGTGGTATGAACGTGAGGTAATCACTCATCGTGGCCCACAGCGCACACCACTTCGGACGAGCAGGTATGGGCCTAGTATCCTGTTTGGGGAGTTAGGAAGTGCCGTGGAGGGAGTGGGGAGTGAAAGGGAAAGTACAGGGAGGATTAGGGAAAGTGAGAGTGATGTGAGTGAGTCATTGCTCTCCCTAGGTAGTGTGAGGCGGCGTAGTGTATCACGTGGGCGAGTGTGGGTGCGTTCAGTATCATGTGGGGTTGTGATGGAGGGGGAAGGTGGGGAGGAACCACTCCCAAGCACGTCTTATGCTCCCCAATATCCTCTAACACGTGGTCGAGCTAGGGTGCGTGAGAAAGCACATGGTGTTGTCATGGAGGGGGAAGGTAGGGAGGAACCACTCCCCAGCACGTCTTCTGCTCCCCAATATTCCACTACTTCATCCCCACAGCCCCCTAATGTTCCTCAAGGCCGTAAGGGTAAGGGAAAGGGAAAGGTTAAAGGCAGAGGGAAGAGGAGTGACAGTGGGGAAGCCCTCCGCACTCCTTCTCCCCCACCTCCCCTACCAGGATCTCCTCCCCACCCAGATGAAGGCGGTGATGGGGATGACGGGGACGAGGGATTTGTGGGATGGAATTGGGAGGATGGAAGTGATTTTTCTCCCCTCATTCACCCCTTCACTGAGCAGGGGCGCTCTGGCTGCATTGCTTCCGGAATTCACCGTAATTCCACCAGGTTGGATTTTTTCCACCTGTTTTTTGGTGAGGCATTTGTGGAGCAGATTGTATACCAAACCAACCTTTTTGCAAGCACCCAGCGCCTTGAGAGTGAAAGATTGGGAACAAGGAGTAAGCATTCTATCATATATGATTACCCTGTCTCCCTTTCAGAAATATTCTTATTTTTTGCCCTGATCCTTTTGATGGGTATTATACGAAAGAACAGAATTCCTGCTTACTGGACAAGGGACCCTGTTATGTTTACCCCAATATTTGGGCAAGTGATGATCCGTAATCGGTTTCAACAAATTCTAAGTCACCTCCATTTCTATGATGCTCATGATCCTGCAAATGTGAACGACACTGATAAAATGAGGCGAATTAGGTTGGTCTTTGATCACCTGAGGCAAACCTTTCGTTCCTCATTCTATCCCTATAAAGACCTCGTCACAGACGAGAGTCTCGTGTTGTGGAGAGGCAATATTTCATTTAGGTAGTATATACCCAGCAAAAGGCACCGTTTTGGGTTCAAGATCTTTGTTATGTGCGACTGTAGGACTGGATACGTGCAAGACATAGTCTTGTACACCTGTGCACAGACAGACATAATAGTATTGGACTGTCGGGAGCAGTGGTAAAGACGATGATAGAAGACTACCTTCATCGTGGTCACGTCCTCTACCTGGACAACTGGTACACTAGCCCTCTTCTCGCTTGTTATCTTCACACGCATGAAACGGGAGTCTGTGGAACCGTGAAGGTGAACCGGCGTCACATGGCCAAGGTAGGGCGGAAACTTGCAAGGAATGAGGTTGTCTTCTTCAAAGCCAACAACATCCTTGCAACTGTGTGGAACCACAATAGAGAAGTAAGCCTCTTGTCAACGGTTCGTCGTCCCTTGATGCACCGTACTGATTCCGTAGATTACCATAGCGAGAACAGGCGTCACATTTGGAAACCTGAGTGTGTCATGGACTATAACATAAACATGCGCCTCGTGGACCAGTCAGACTCCATGATATCGACGGTAGAGTGTGTCAGGACCACGATGAAGTGGTATAAGAAACTGTTCTTTCACTTGCTAGACATCACTGCTCTGAATTGCCACCACCTTCACGCCATGACAACAGGAGTTCAGGAAACCTTTGAAGGGTTTGTGAGGGACCTCACAAGAGAGATGTTTGCACGTTATGCTGTAGAAAGGCCCCAACATCGCACCCGCACTGCCCCTATTGCCCAAACTCCCCTGAGAATATCCAGCCGCCATTTCCCCACTCCTATCCCTCCCCAGCCAAACAGACCTAGGCCCCAACGCAGGTGTCACGTGTGTAGCAATTCAAGGGTGATACTCACGACACAGAGGAAGGACATCCGCTATGAGTGCGTGGAGTGTGACGTGGGTCTCTGTATTCACCCATGTTTCAGCGAATATCACACGTTGATGCAATTCTGATATGGTATGAATGCGACAGGACGCTGAAACTATGAAGTAAATGCGACAGACAGACGCTCAGTGAAATTATGTCATGTTGATCTCCAAATATTAGTATAAAGTGCATACGGGTATAACATAAGTGCAAAAATTGTATGTAAGTGTATAAATATGCTGTAAGTGGAAACATACATAGCGAGGGTTTTATGATGCGATATTCTGTCGCTCAGTGCAATAAATACAGCCCGTAATTATATAATTATTATTATTGGAAATGCTTACGGGTATAATATAAGTTCAAATTATTGTAAGTGCTGAAATATATTCTAAGTCAAATATTCATAGCGATATCCTGACGCTCAGTTGAATGAATAAGGCCCGTAATAATGAAAATAGAAGTCAACAAGTGGGAAAGTGTGTAATATATGTGAAGAATTAGTATATAAGTGTGTGAGTATTATGTTGGTCGAAACATTCATTGCGAGGGTATTTTCATGCGATATTCTGACGCTCACTTGAATAAATAATGCCAGTAAGTATGTACAGTGCAGTATAGGGGTGTAAAAGTGTGTAATGTAAATGGGAAAGTATAACTGGAGTGAATAAATAAAGTAGAAGATGAAACACGAGTGTTTGAGATCGTGGTTGCTACGTGAACATGCGCTAGCATATCGCTAAATGCCCTTGTAATGAATGTAAATAATTGAAAACATTTACAGTGGTGAAGGACAGGTTCTATGTAAAGGGAAAAATAATAGGAAGTGATAAAACAATTGGGTATGTTGAAATACGAGTCATAGCGAGTGGGCTTACTAAGCTGATGTGCGCTAAACTTATGCTGCATGTCATCATAATGAATGAAAACATCTGAAATCACTTACAAACAGTTGTAATTGGTAAAATGTCACTGAAACAGAAGTATACAAGTAGAAAAAATGATAGGTTGACTCATACCAGAAACTTAGCATATACAGCATGTTACGACTCGGACCAAACTCGCTATGCTCGCGCGATGGTACAATGCTTATTTTTCATATATATGTGTCTGAAATCCATTATATTGTTACTGTTATTGTTTATTAGTTCAAATTCAATAAATATAGAGGTGTTGTGTGTTGTTTCTCCCAGTATTCCTTACCAAGGAAAACGTGAGCGCCTGACACGTCAATGAAAGAATACGATACCTGGCGCGGGGGACCTAACCTGTTCTGACCACTTATAGACCACGGTAAGCCCTTTCTGATGATTTTCCTTCATTTCTCAACCTAAGCGGAAGTTTGAGGCAAAAAATAAATTTTCCTAAAAGGCTCGGGACTGGGGGATGTCGGAGGTGCGGAAAACCTCGGGACGTGACGGGTTAATGAGCACAACAGAATTGTATTAACTTCTTGCGAGATTCATTGACTGTTGTACAAAGATCAAAGTACCCTGATTGCAATCCAGCACCCATGCACAGTTTGCCTTGATCTAATCTGCTTTTAAGATAAGAGATCGTCAGTGATCTGTTGTTGTACTGCTTGTTTGCAGTGTACAGTAATTTTCAACTTAGCGGAGAAATACATATATAGAAATAGAAGAATCCTCATGAGTGAACTTTGGGTAATGTCATCCAAGAAAAATTATTGCGAGGTGGGGACTTGAAAGCGCGGTGTAAGTTGACGTGGTAAACGTGTGGAAAAATTGTCTGTATTAAGTTGCGATTGTGAATGGGAAGAGGCTGTTGTAGTAGTAGTGGTGTGTGACAGGGTTGGTGGTGGTGTAGTTGTAGCAGAAAATAAAGAGGCAATGGTGAAAGTGGTTGAAGTTCTAGTGAATCAGTAGGGGAAGAAGGAGTAAGAGTATCTGGATTAGAATTATCTGGGTTTTCTTCAGTGGTTGTAGGATTTGTATTAATGTTGGTAGATGTGCTAGGAGTAGTAGCAATAACAGCTGATGTAGTCAAAGTAGTTGCTTGAGATTTAGAGTATGATTTCCCACTACGGAGGAGTGTTACACCATTATCACTAACATCATCGTCATCTTCAATATCATGTGCAGTAGTATGTCCAGTGGAAGAGAGATCGACTCTCTGAAAATATCTCATTAACAGAGGGAGAAAGAAAATATATAAATAAAAATTAAATCTATGACTTATAGGCAATGAGCAGTATATGAAGAAATATTATGTATGATCACCCAAACAAGTGATGACTCACATTCTTTTAGTTTCGGACAAAACTCCCTGAACCTGGCAATCTTTCTTTAATATTTTCCATAACTTGCCTGCCCTCCAAACTTAACCCCTAAAGACCTCAAATTTCTCAGAGCACGTATCCCCCGAACCGCAATTAGGGTCCGATTTTTTTTTACTTTCTCCTATTGTAATTTTTTTCTTACAGTTTTCAAGAGCTTGAATTTACACACCCGAAAATGTACATCTCACGTTCATATGTCCAATGGTTACCGTACGAGCCACCATAAGAAAAAAATAATCCTACCTTTGAATCTGCCAGAGAATGGGGAAAAAAATGGAAAACAATTCCCGCCAAAAAATACAGAAATCATTAAAAACAATATGATTTATGTGCTTATGCATAAAACAAGTCGTTTGAGAGTGCATGAACGTAAAAGTAAATGATACGTAGTGTACAACAGCAGTGGGTTCGGCATATAAATATTTAAAAAAAATGCATGTATGTAACATTTACAAAGCTGAACACATTTACTGATATGTGTAAATGGTCATAAAACAATATATATATATATATATATATATATATATATATATATATATATATATATATATATATATATATATATATATATATGCAGGGTGTAACTCGACGTATGACAATAACTTACACCAATGATCGGTCATGTAATTTTGAGTGTATCTTGTTCTATAAACATATACGCTCTGCGGCCCCAGTTCAGTACTCAGCATTCGGCTATTTAAGCGATAAAGTTTTGTCCCGACAAGCGATCTACTGCCACCGCCTACGACCCGTTGAGGGGGGCATCCAGCAGTAGTTCTAAGCCGCCGGGAGTCACGAAGATCACAGGTGCGGTGGTGTGGTTCAACGTGAAGTCTGGGTACGGCTTCATCAAGCGCCGGGACACCAGTGCTGATGTTTTCGTGCACAGACTCGGGATCGTTGCACCTAACCCCCGACACTTTCGGCGCTCTCTTGGCGAGGGTGAGGCTGTGGAGTTTCGGCTCCATCAGTCACCCAAGGGTCCCGAGGCTACGGATGTCACTGGGCCGGGAGATGCTGCTGTGCAGGGCTCTGCCCATGCACGGCGGCGCCCCACGGCCAAGAGACGCCAGTCTCGTGATCCTGGGTGTTCTGGGGAGACTAATCTCCTGGTCTCGATGTGCATCGCTACGGCACAGGCTTTTTGTGGGGGTGATAAGGCTCTGTTGCACGTTCTCCTCCCTCAGATCTTTGAGGAGAACGGGCTACCAAGACTTGTCATCCCCCAGACCTTTGTCGGAGACGCATATTCAGCCCCTCGTCCAGATCGTCATCCTCGGTGGCCTCCTGCACAGCCCAAGTCCCGGCCACCTCCACCTCGGCCCCGCTGTACACCG
Organism: Coenobita brevimanus; assembly: GCF_032717465.1. Taxonomy (NCBI): domain Eukaryota; kingdom Metazoa; phylum Arthropoda; class Malacostraca; order Decapoda; family Coenobitidae; genus Coenobita; species Coenobita brevimanus. The sequence continues at coordinate 13,630,079 of NC_136973.1, read as the reverse complement.
CGCAAACAGCTGTGCCTGGACGGACCCCTCAACAGGGCGACTGGCTCGTCTGTTTCTCCTCCTACCGACCCGGCACCGATCACGGCCATGGAGCTTGACACCATCACCACCGTTGCTGAGATCCACTCCTTGCCGTCTGCAGCCGAGGGGGAAAGGGCTGCCGTCCCCGTTTCGCCCGACCACCGCGACGTCGAGGGCCTTTCCCCCCCCCTGTTTCTCCACCTGCTGCTGAGGGAGTGGATCTCACAACTTCCGCCACCGATCTACCGCCTGCAAGCCCCTCACCTGCCCTTGTTCTGCCATCCTCTGCTGAGTCCGACGATGCTGCGTGTACTCGTGAGCTCCTCGCCGCCAGGCTCGAACGCGGCATAACTCTAGCTCTTAGCCGGGTCCTTCAAGACTCCCCATTAGGCGTTCCACCTCGCCTTAGGGACTCAGGGGAGCTAGAGTTGTATGAGGATATAGATCGCGACTTCGAGTACACCGACATCTCGGACTCTGATGGGCAGACTTGAGGTGCTTTTTTTTGCCCAGCAGCTCTTCTGCTTTCTTCCGCCTGCTGCCCCGTCGTGCTCGTCGATCATCGGGCAGCCGTTTTTCACCACCGACCATCGCACCTTCCCCTGCCCCTGCCGACTTCCCCTCGTCCTTCAGCCTGCTGTTCCCGCTTTGCTCTGAATCGAGAGCTTGATTCCGCCTTTTCCCTGACGGGCTCTCTGTTTGCCCGTGCCCATACAAGTGCGGGGCGAATATCAACACACACACACACACTGTCTTGGATGTGTCGTCGGGTGTGAGCTTCGCAGGGTGATGGGAGACGAGTATTATTAGCGTATACTATATTGTCCATAAATATCCCATATCCTGTCAGTACAACGGAGTTTTAAGAAGAAACTTTACGTTGTTTATTCATTCTTTAACATGGTCATGCATTCCTGCAGTTCTTTTGCACAAATCGACTGTAATTAAGGATTAAATTCAAATCTCAAGGATTGCAAAGGAGTAGGGAGGGAGGAGAGGCTGGTGTGGTGTTGCCAGTTATGTAATGTTTGGGTTCTAGGATAATATTACCAGCATTATCATAACACCCAGAGCTCATTCAGTGAAGAAACATTACTGTAATGCGTGATTAGCGTCATTTTAACTCAGGAGTTATATTATTATTTATTACAATTTTTGCTGCAAGTAAACGTAGCACCATTCCCTTCATCTGATGGTGACGAGGGAACAGCCACACTTATTCAGTGAGGAAACATTATTATGTATTTGTTTAAAAAATTGGAATTGGTCTTTTTTTTTTTTTTTTACCGAACTCTATGTTTATCTTGTTCCATTATTCAGTTTTTCTGTTACTTAGTGATTCTCTCACTAGATAAAACAACTCAGCCACACAACCTACGAAAGGTGTACTAATATTAGGTAGTGAAAGTTTTTTTATCTTATTTTTTTATGTTTTGCATCAACTGTTGATTATTTAGTGATAAAGTAAGCAGTATACAGTAAATTTGGAACAAGTTCTCTCTCTCTCTCTCTCTCTCTCTCAATGGTACGGTTTACAGCGGTTTAGCTGATTATTTACAGTATTCATACATTGTTTATTGTATAAACTTGATGAATTCGTAGATGTAGCCTTTCTCCCGGCGCCCTTTGGCTCTCATTATTCTCTGATTTGGGTGGTCTTGAGTCCTACATCAGATGCTCAAAGTGCCCGCCACCACTTTGAACACAATCTTGCACGCTTCATCACTGATTGGGTCATCTTTCTCATAACTGCTGGGTTCTTCTTGATCACTTGTGCTGCTTCCATTACTCTTGCAAGAAGTTCTTGTTTGGTGTTGCCTTTCCTTTGTACACAAGTGTCTTCATGTGGCCCCAGAGGTAAAAATCAAGTGGTGTCAGGTCAGGTGATCTAGCAGGCCATGGGTAAGGTCCTCCTCGACCGATTCAGTTATTGGGAAATGCTTGATCAGGTGCTCCCTAACCTGTCTGCTGTAATGTGGAGGTGCACCGTCATGTTGGAAGATCATTAGTCGTCGTTTAGCCAGAGGAACATCTTCTAAGAGTACAGGAAGGTCATTCAACAGAAAACTTACATAGGCATCCCCAGTCAGTCTATCCTCAAAGATGTAGGGTCCAATCAGATGTTCATCCATGATGCCACACCAAACATTAAGAGAAAATCGATGGTCGAAGCTGGCTTCTGCTGTTTTGTGAGGATTTTCTTCTGACCACCAGTGTTCACTATGTGTATTACGCAGTCCAGCACGGGTAAATATGGCTTCGTCTGTATACAAGATGCATTTCACGATCTGGGGATTATTTTCTAGCCACGTACAGTACACAAGGCGTCTATCAAAATCTTCAGGGTTAAGATATTGACCATTCTGTAAATTATATGGTTTCAGACCTTGCCTTTTGAATGTCCTCCAGACTGTTGTGTGAGAAACACGGCGACGTGAGGAAAGTCTTCTTGTACTTACGTCAGGGCTCTTTAACACGGCATGCATTATCTGTCTTTCTTTATCTTGTGCGTCTATGCGTTCTGACCTCAGATTAATTCCAGGGACACTACCTGTGTCGCGAAGATGCTGGTAGACACTGCAGAAAACTCGAGCATCTGGACATCTTCTGTTTGGGTATCTCCTCCTGTATTGCCTAGCTGCGGCACTGGCATTACCATCGCAGAATCCGTAAAAATAAATTATATCTGCATATTCTTCATTGCTGTATGCACGTAGCATGCTGTCTGATGAACAAGTAAAGCTGAACAATTGAACCTGGAGCACAGCATTTTAAGTGTGCCTCGTCTCCAAATTTTCCTGCTCAAATGACACCATGGACGCAGGGTTGCCAAGTCCGTATCACCAATCTCGCTAGTTTAGTCCTCAAAACTTGCTAGAATTGCGATAGATAGTAAACACTGCAAAATTGCGCTAGAAAATACGATTAAATCTCTAGAATATCACCTAAAATGGCCAAAATATCCAGAATGAGGCTGGATATCATATTGCCAGATTTTAAATAGTGGCGCTAGGTAGAAGCAAAAAATAGATCTAGCTGCAAAGTCGTTAAATTGACACCCCTGCATACATTTCTCATGTCACCATCAGATGAAGGGAATGTGCCACATTTACTTGCAGCAAAAAATTGTAATAAATAATAATATTACTCCTGAGTTAAAATGACGCTAATCACGCATTACAGTAATGTTTCTTCATTGAATGAGCTCTGGGTGTTACGATAATGCTGGTAATATTATCCTAGAACCCAAACATTATATAACTGGCAACACCATACCAGCCTCTCCTCCCTCCCTACTTCTTTGCAATCCTTGAGATTTGAATTTAATCCTTAATTACAGTCGATTTGTGCAAAAGAACTGCAGGAATGCATGACCATGTTAAAGAATGAATAAACAACATAAAGTTTCTTCTTAAAACTCCGTTGTACTGACAGGATATGGGGTTTTTATGTACAATATAGTATACGCTAATAATACTCGTCTCCCATCACCCTGCGAAGCCCACACCCGACGACATCTAAGACAAAACTTTATCACAAATAGCTGAATGCTGAGTACTGAACTGGGGCCGCAGAGCGTAATTGTTTGTAGAACAAAATACACTCAAAATTACATGACAGATCATTGGTGTAAGTTATTGTCATACGTCGAGTTACACCCTGTATATATATATATATATATATATATATATATATATATATATATATATATATATATATATATATATATATTGTTACGGAACAGAGAAAGATAATGTACACTTTAAGTGAGAATACTAAAAATCACTACTGTCCCGTAAAGTTCCAGGTTCAAAACAAAAGAGTTAGGTAAAATTACAAGTTAAAGTTTAATGCTCAAACTAACAACAAAACATTCAGGACTCCTAAGGATAATGTAATGGCAAAAAACAGGTTAACCCGCCCCGTCCCGGCAACTTTTCGACCACTGGTACCCCCCAATCCCGGGCAATTTTTGACCTTTTTTTTTTTTGCTTAAACTTTCGCTTTTGGTGAGAAACATCGAAAATTCATAGAGAAATCGCTCACCTGAGGTTTAAAATACTCATTACAGGTAGGAGAGCCTCCTTACTTTACTGGGTTTTCTATCAGGCAGGCACCAATGAAAACGAGTTCTATGGGAGGATAACTATTTCACACCAATCATAAACGGTATTTATTTATTTACTGTTACGAATTTATATGTAGTACAAAAGTATATTGGTTTTCAAGCAGTAATATAGGCATTATAAGCATTGTTTCACTCACTAATACCTGACCTGTTTTTGCCACATTACCTGATCATCATTTCTAACTGTTTCTTCCTCTAATGCTATGTAAAGTTTGTCCTCCACATTGTCATTGATTGGGGAATCACTCTGGCCCTGAATTTCGTACCGTGGCATGACATGGCTATACTGGCCAGGTCACTGATAACAGGTGAATTGCTGAGAAAAGGGCATGCAGGGGGGGGGAGGAGGTCATGCTGGGTAAGGCATTGTCTCTGCCTGGCATCTTGTTGAGGCAGGTGTCCCGTGTATACGCACCAAAAATGACTTGCGAAAATTGGAAATTGTGGAAATTATGAACCTTGCAATTGCAGGACGTTGAAGTACGTCCTCGGGATTAGCTGTGACAAAACGTGAGGACGTGGAAGTACGTCCTCGGGACGGCGCGGGTTAAATATATGGTTAACTGCAATAGCCTCTATTAACACGAAATTAGCAAGAGAAAATTTACTTAAGTCAGCCCTGATAAAATGAAAATACACTGGGTAATGCTCAGTTAATGCAAGATAAATTATTACAGATATAAACTATTATTAATGATGACTGACATAAAGAACCTTTACATAAATTACAAAAACCTCAATAGGCCTAAGAATTAACCTTATGCTACACAGTACAAGAAAAAATGCAACAACAGTTATACTCAAATTACACACAGCTGCTAGATGTTTGGAGATTTCTTGAGCACTCACAATAATAATAACTGTACAGGGGAGGACAGAGATGTGAACAAAATGAGGAGCAGATCTAAGTGGCAATGATGCAGAGACTGAGCTCATTATATAGGGGCCAGCAGAGCTTGATACAACTTGTAAGAAGGACGCGCAAATGAAGCCATGGGGACAAAGAGTTGACAATCCCGCACTGAATAACAGAAAGGACGACTTTACTATAACGGTAGAAGGGGGGGACTGAGGCAGAACATGCTCGTGATCAAACAGGCAGCACACTGTACGTTAAAATTACACAAAGGATAATGAAATCATAGGCTATGTAACACCTCCCCACAAAGAAAAAAGAAATTTACAAAGGAAATTTCTTATTACTCTAAAAAAAATCTGTATATGGCATTACAGAACATGCAAAAGTCTTTCCTAATGTTACAAAACATGAGATCTCCCTAGCACATTCAGTCATAGGTACTTGCCAGTATCCCTTTAACAAATCAAACTTACTTATATACCTAGCCTTTCCGATCTTGTCTATGCAATCTTCCACGCGAGGGAGAGGGTAAGTGTCTGTTTTGGTTATCTGATTAACACGTCTGTAGTCAATGCAAAGCCGCTGTGACCCACCTGGCTTAGGGACCAAAGTGACAGGAGAACTCCACTCGCTCTGACAGGGCTCAATCATCTTGTGGTCCAACAGGTAGCCAAGCTCCTTCTGGATGAGAGGAACTTTCACTGGGTTCACACGGTAAGGAGGCAATTTAATTGGCTTTGCGTCTCCAACATCGACATCATGCATCAACACAGTGGTTCTTCCTGGAGTGGCACGGAACACTTGCGGGTACTCCTGCAGTAATGCCGAAAACTCCTGCAGTAATGCCGAAAACTCCTGCCTTTCCTCGGGAGGTAGATGAGAAAGCTTAGTCTGGAGATCATTCATGATATCAGGATTCTTCCCCAAACTATCACTCAGGCTCATACTGCATGGGAGAGCTTCACTTGCAGACTCGGGTGGAACAGCTACAGTGCAGACTGGATTATTTTCGTCCCGCCTGTGATATAACTTTAGCATGTTGATGTGACATAGTTGCTTGTTCTTTCTACGATCTGGTGTGGCGATGACATAGTTGATATCACTGAGTTTCTTCTCCACGAAATAAGGACCACTAAACTTTGCTTGAAGAGGTTGCCCATGCACTGGTAGCAGAATCAAAACCTGATCTCCTGGCTGAAAGTGACGTAACCTGGACTTCTTATCATACCAAGTTTCATCTTCTCCTGAGCAGCTCCTAAATTCTCTCTTGCCAGCTGTAAAGCAGTGGACAGCCGTTCTTTGAACTTCATCACATACTCCAGCAGGTTGACGTCATCTTCCTCCGACAGCCAGCATTCCTTGAGTAACTTAAGGGGTCCTCTTACTTCATGGCCAAACAGTAGTTCAAAAGGTGAGAAGCCCAGTGATTCATTTGGAGATTTTCTTGCGGCAAATACAACAAATGGAAGACCTTTATCCCAGTCTTTCTGATGTTCCAAACAGTATTTCTTGAGCATCGATTTGAGTGTTTGATGATATCTCTCCAACGCTCCTTGGGTCTGGGGATGGTAAGCTGAAGACGTGATCTGGGTGATGCCCAACTCTTTCAGAGACTGCTTGAAAACATTTGACATGAAATTACTTCCCCGGTCTGACTGTACCTCCTTGGGCAGACCAAACTTTGTGAAGACCCCTAGCATTTCCTTAACCACGTTCTTTGCTGAGATATTTCTAAGTGGAATGGCTTCAGGATAACGAGTAGCCATATCAATCAGGGTCAACACATAAGAAAATCCTGAAGAAGTCTTAGGAAGAGGGCCCACAATATCCACCAACACACGGGTGAAAGGCGCCTCAAAAGGAGGAATGGGAACTAGAGGTGCAACCTTTTCGGTCTGATTACACTTCCCCACAACTTGACAGGTGTGACAAGACTTACAATACCAGGAAACATCCCTGAAGATACCTGGCCAGTAGAAGTGTTTCAAAATGCGTGCCACAGTCTTCCTAACTCCAAGGTGTCCTGCCAAACTGGAATCATGAGCCACTCTAATGATATCCTGCCTACAAACACGAGGGATGACAACTTGATGTACAACCTCCCATTCACAGTCGGCTGATGCTGTTGGGGGTCTCCACTTCCTCATAAGTACTCCTGACTTTATATAATAACAAGTAGAAGCACCAGTTGACTCTTCCTCACTGCAAGCAGAGTTAGCAAGACCTTTCAACTCAGGGTCAGCAACCTGCAACTCAACCAACTCTTGACGAGACAAATTATCAGCACTACGGGGTACTGCCTCATCTGGTGAGTGGTCCAAATTAGCAAGAAAAGTGTCAGCTAGGATAACATCATCATCATCATTATCCTCTAAATCACCAGCAACTTTAGACTTAGCCCTAGTGACAGCACATGCAGGGAACACATCAGGGACATCACAATCCTGGGACGCAGCCACTGGCTCACTAGACAACTGAGGAACTGGACACACTTGACTTCCACCAATATCATTTCCAAGTAAGAAAGTTACACCTGACATTGGGAGTGTCTCAACCAACCCAACCATAACGGAACCATTAACAAAACCAGACTCTAAATTCACTCTGCACAGAGGGACAGAGAAGTAATTTTTCCCTACACCTTGTAAGATTACAGTTTCATCAGAGGAATTAACATTAGAGCCTAGAACACTGGTCAGCATAAGGGATTGGCAAGCACCTGTATCACGATATATTTTAACTGATTTCCTGTCATTACTGTCCAGAGGACTGACAAAACCATCAGACAGGAAATTAGCACATGAACTCTTGAGAGTGTCACCCACGTTACTGCTCAAAAGAGGAGCTCCATCATGAGAATTTAAGTTACCCCTCAAAGCAGGTTCAGTTAACTCAGTTAAAGAATTCTGGGAACTCTCAAGAGTGGACACTATACCAATTGACTGAATATTTAAAGACTCCTTTTTGTTCACATCACGCTGTCTCCTGAAACATCTCTCCGTAGTATGACCAAGCTTACTACAATAAGTACATTTACTTTTCTGAAATCTAGAGGTGAAGCTGGTATTTACTTCCTGAGAAACATCATCTTTATTCTCTTTCCTGTTACCTGTACTCTGAGTAGAGGCAACGTACTTACTCTCAGCTTTCCCTTTTTCTTTAGAATATCTCTTGTGAGTGAGAACATATTCATCAGCTAAAACTGCAGCATCAGACAAATTATCTATCCTTCTCTCATCAAGATATAGGCTTACATCTTTACTAATACACCTCTTGAAGTCCTCCAGCAAAATCATCTGCTTAAATTTACCAAAATCAGAATCCACATTCTTAGAATTTAACCACTGCTCTAACAGATCTTCTTTGATTTTTGCATACTCAACATGGGATTGCTTATCTTGCTTGTAAGTTGTCCTAAATTTTACTCTATAGGCTTCAGGAACAAGCTCATAGGCCTTAAGAATCAAGCTCTTAACTACATCATAATTATCAGATTGATCCTGAGGCAAAGATGCATAAGTTACTTGAGCTTTACCGGTGAGAACAGTTTGAAGGAGTACTGGCCAATACTCCTTGGGCCAACTAAAACCTGTAGCTACCCTCTCAAACAACTGAAAATACTTTGTTAAATCAGATTCATTAAAAGGAGGGACAAGTTTAACATTTTTAGCCACATCAAAATCATCAGAGCTAGATGATCCAGTTCCACCTTGTTTCATGCGATACTCATGGTCTGCCTGAATCCTGGCAAGTTCAATTTGTGCCTGAGCCTGTACCTGTGCCTCTTGAATACGAGCATTTGCTTCATTAACACGAGCCTCCTGCAGGGCTAGCTGTAACTTAGCTAATTCAATCTGCGTTTGCTCATTTCGAGGAGTTACATTAAACAAGCTTTCATTAATCATATCAACAATTTGATCTTTAGAATGATGAGAGCGAACAGCAATTCCCAATTGTTGAGCAACAAGCTTAAGTTCATTCTTTGTTCTGTTTTCTACATCACACACTGTTTGCACATTTGACAAAAAATCCTTGGCTTCATCAAGTGTAGTAATAGTAGACATCATGAATAAGTAACAGTCACAAAATATCAAGCAATATCCTTATGATAATATCCTGAATATCCTGATAAGAGGTCGCCAAATTTATGTTACGGAACAGAGAAAGATACTGTACACTTTAAGTGAGAATACTAAAAATCACTACTGTCCCGTAAAGTTCCAGGTTCAAAGCAAAAGAGTTAGGTAAAATTACAAGTTAAAGTTTAATGCTCAAACTAACAACAAAACATTCAGGACTCATAAGGATAATGTAATGGCAAAAACAGGTTAAATATATGGTTAACTGCAATAGCCTCTATTAACGCGAAATTAGCAAGAGAAAATTTACTTAAGTCAGCCCTGATAAAATGAAAATACACTGGGTAATGCTCAGTTAATGCAAGATAAATTATTACAGATATAAACTATTATTAATGATGACTGACATAAAGAACCTTTACATAAATTACAAAAACCTCACTAGGCCTAAGAATTAACCTTATGCTACACAGTACAAGAAAAAATGCAACAACAGTTATACTCAAATTACACACAGCTGCTAGATGTTTGGAGATTTCTTGAACACTCACAATAATAATAACTGTACAGGGGAGGACAGAGATGTGAACAAAATGAGGAGCAGATCTAAGTGGCAATGATGCAGAGACTGAGCTCATTATATAGGGGCCAGCAGAGCTTGATACAACTTGTAAGAAGGACGCGCAAATGAAGCCATGGGGACAAAGAGTTGACAATCCCGCACTGAATAACAGAAAGGACGACTTACTCTACTATATCGGTAGAAGGGGGGGACTGAGGCAGAACACGCTCGTGATCAAACAGCCAGCACACTGTACGTTAAAATTACACAAAGGATGATGAAATCATAGGCTATGTAACAATATATATATATATATATATATATATATATATATATATATATATATGGCGTGCAGTGAGGCGAGGTACCGTAACATCAAGAATCTCACCCTTCGTAAATGATGAAACGTACTTTTTTTTTTTTTTTTTTGCTAATTACAATATAGGCATATCTGTAAGCAATATATTAGAGTTCGAGCGAGCGAAGCGAGCGAGAACACCACATTTATTCACAGTTTGACATACAGTATGTACCCGAGGGAAAGATTTATCGCATCAGCAAGAAATGGGGGCAAGGGTCGGGAGGAAAACTGAAGTACAGGACTGAACTTTTTTGTATATCTCGGCCAATTCTGAAGTTACAAGAAAGATAGACATCAATTTGGAAATCGCATAAAAATCCTCAATTACAGTATTTTGATTTCGTGGACAGCCCGTAATTCCCAATTCTGTTTCCTTAAATTGAGGAAATTATTTTTTATAAGGCAGATTAGCATAGGAGCCGGCCGCGAAAGAAGTAACGGTCTAAGGTTGCGTGAGAAGCACAGCAGTATTTTCCGACGATTGCTGAAAGGGTTTGTTTTAGGAAGTGTGAGGGAATATTTTTGGAGTAAAACCATTTTTTATAAGGCAGATTAGCGTAACAGCCGGCTGCGCAAGAGGTAACGGTCTATGGTTGCGTGAGTAGTGCAGCAGTATTTTCCGATGATGGCTGACAGTTGGTTATAGGAAGTGTGAGGGAATATTTTTGGTGCAATCTAATAAGTTCTTTGTTGTATTATCAGGTCAGGAAACTAGAGGAAGTTGATGAGCCACTTGAGACAATATTCAGCACTGCCTGACTTGCTCGCTCGTTCGCTCAAACACGTTCCACACTTTCAGTGTTGACTATTACACGTTAATTATATTGTTAAGAAGCAGGATTTGCCAGTTAGGTGCTCGAGAAGCTTCTTGGCGTATCCCATACGGTAGTTCCGGTGCTGGTACGAGTTAAGAGTTGCCAGTTTGCCTGCTGGTTGTGACCGTAGTTATTTAGTTTAATTTTTGTGTTATTTTTTTTTATAACGTTTTATTTACCAGTAGATGATTGTTAAATTATGTAATTGAAATTAAGTTTGTATGCTGAATTATTTAGTGTTATGTAATGTAAGAAAATTCTTGCATGTTTTGGTTGTCTCCGAGTTGATAACTGTGCTCTCTCTCTCTCTCTCTCTCTCTCTGGAATACACCAGAACTGTGGAAAAATTTAGATAATTCTAGAACAATGCAAGCTTATATAAGGATGAGGAGGAGACTAGAGCGAGTTTAGTCAGTTTTTAGTTCAGTTTGAGTGTAGTGCAGTGTCAGTGCAATGATGTTTGTATATTTTCGGTCCTTGTGAAAACAGTGAAGTGTTGGCAAACAGTGAAGTGTTATTGAAGTTCGTATATCATCAGTACTCTTGAAAATAGTGAAGTGTTGTCAAGCATTAAGTGTAACTGCAGTTAATAAAGTCTGTATAGCTCCAGTGCTTGTGAGAATGAAGTCAAGCTGGAAAGCATTAAGTGCAATTAAAATGAAAATAAAGACAGTGAACCTATGAAGCCAGCGTTTATTTACAACACTGAGCTGATCTTGTGTACTGTGCACCTAAAGGCTGACCATAGGAAAAACAACTCACTGGGCAACATCCTTCCTGTACAGGACTACTGCTGTTGGAGCGTGTGGCAGTATAGGGACGTGGACGTAACAATATTCCTAAGCATAAAACAAGGTGAAATAATGATCATGAAGGGAAATTAAGCTTATAGTGGTGTGTAGCAAGCGAAAAACCCATGTCTTGAAACACAGGGAGAGGATGAAGGAGGAGGGAGTATGGTGGTGGATGGAGGGAGGGAGATGTTCGGTGTCAAGGGAAGTGAAGGAAGTATGCTTGCTATGCTCACCAGCTGTGGTATCCATGGGGTAAATGGGGGTATGGGTGGTTGGGAGGCCATAATGAGAGGGCCCAGTGGGACAGAAGTAGGTGGAGCGATGGCGGCGAGGGGTCACCTTCCCTCTATACAGCCAATCTAGTCATACCCCACCAGACACTACGGTTCCCACAGGCTTGGTCCCATATACATCATAAAAGAGGCGGTGCTACCTACCACCAGTTTTTGATAGGCTCTGTACCATCGACAGAGAGTGGACTTTATGCAACATTTTCTGAAACTGTCACTCGGCAGACATAGGTCTTTAGGGGTTACTTTATGATGCTGAAGAAATAAAAGACATTTGATCTTGTGAAAATATAATGTAAGATTCGTGTTCAGTATTTTAGAAAAATAACAATAATTAAACAATAAGCGATATCTGGCATGTTTCATCACACCCAAGCATCCCGCTGCCCCCAGTGGCCCATATGTATGATCACGCAATGAGGGGTGATGTATCTCTACGTCCTTCATGGTCACACGCTCCCCTCCTTTTTCTTTCCACCAATTTGATCTTTAGTTCACTTAATTGTCACTCTTTTGACCACCACCCTTTCCATCTTCTTTCATGAGACTGCCCTATAGATTATATTACAAGTTGTAATTTTATCGCCTGCAGAAATGACTACCCTTCTTACTTGGTCTAAATTGCCATATCTCCATCTTAGATGCCTATTTCTAAAAATATTTTAATAAACTTTATGACACTAGCCTGAAAGAATTGCATTGGAAATACTGTGGAGCCGTAGTATTATCTTCCCTCCACTGGACTACTTGAGATAAGCTGCAAGAGGACGAAAATTTGGACCAGGTTAAGGTAAAAGAGTATAGTCATTCTCCAATAATTTCACATTTTCACCAACTTCAGTGGACAGGCTTCTTTGCTGCCTTTAATCACTCGACTGTTTGCTCACAGGGCTCACGGTTTTGCACTTATGGCTTTGTTTTCCCGCCTGAATTTCATCCCACATAGAGATTTAAATGTGGACAAGAATAAACTTTTAGATGTCTATTTCGTGATTTGATTTGGACATTACTTTTAACTATAGATTTCATTTTAAAGACCTTTTCCCCTCAGTATTGTTGATTTAGGGTGTTAATCAAGTATTACGAGAGTTTCACTGCATTTTATCCCAGAACCCATTGAGCGAAAGGCTGCCCATTTCATATTCTTTTCGTACGGTTACAGCCTCAACTTTAGTATATTGTGGTTTCCTTTCACGTAATGTGAGAAGTACACATTAACAACGCTAATATACTGATTTTTGGTGTTCTTAACCTAAATGTTGTTCTTTCTGGTGTACAATAAACGAAATATAACTAGGCTGTGGCAATTGTCATATGTCACTTTGTCAATGACAGGCACTGGGAATCGGGTCATCACTTCCCTGGGCGTTTGTACATGCAATGAATGTAAATGGAAGTAGAAGAGCCTGAAGAAGATGGAATAAAGTGAGAGTGGTAATGAAAATAAATAATGTAAAGTAATGGACAAAATAAATGAATAATATATTCACGATCTGTAGACAAAGCTACACGATCTCTATAGAGACTGATGAAATGGTTAGATGAAATAATACATGGATGTTTACATAACAGAATATTTGGATATTCACTATATATAGTGGATAGAAAACGGGAGTTTACTTGAAGGCAGACTGGAGTAGAATGTGGTAGTGAACTCCTCCCATGGAAGGCGTCGATTGGGCAGAGTAGGATGTGACGTTGCCGGGAGGCACTGGTGGACCAGGCAAGGCAATTGAGTTGACTGGGGAAAGAAGACTGACACAGAGCACCGCGACTGGCTACGCTTCCGCCTCAGTGACGTCAGTACGGTAGTGGGTATGGCTTGGTGGCAATGACTCACCGGGAGTGGCAGGGTGGAGGTGGCTTACTGTGGTGGGGACGGTTGGGGATGTGATGGGGCTACATCACCAAGCCATGGTAAAGTGTGGTAGCGTGGTGGTTGGTGATGGTTGGTTATGCAGGACTGGCGGTTAGGGCGGGTAGTGGTTTTAGGTTGGTGAAGAAGGACACGGGGGTTGTGTTCTAACCTAAATATATCTTTACTATAATGAGTCAAGCTCGCACTGTCCCGTGTTTTGAACCAACTTTATCATACATATCCGTAACTTTATTAATACTTTTGGCACACACTGTTTCATTCGGTAGTGCATTCCACTGATCAGTTGCTCTGTTTAGGGAACTGAATTTCCTTACGTCTTTATCCCATCGCTTTTTATTCCTTTTTTGGCGGTGTTCTCTTGCTGTTGCTTCCCCGTAGGTTAAATACATATTTATATCTATTTTCTTTTTTCCTGTGATGCATTCATATAGTATAATCATGTCTCCTCATTTCCTTCTCTCCTGCAGTGTTAGTAGGTTTAGTTTTTCTTGTCTTTCTTCATAGCTTACATCCCTTAAGCTTGCTGCCCATTAGGCGGCCCTTTGTCCATCCATCATCCAATCCTACGTTGCCCCATGAGGAGCGTAGGAGCCCGGGGCTAGGCAGTTGGTCCTGACATTTAAGATGAGAGTGACCAGCCTCACTCATCCCTGAGTGGCATTACGTGAGCAATAAACCCCAACCATCCCTTGGATATAAACCTTCACAGGCTCAATCCGACTGGAGCATACTAATTACCCACTAAACCACCAGGTGCCAAAATTTGGTTTTATGGTTACCACCCAGCATAGTAAATGGTTTCCTAGTGTACAGGAAACCATTTGGCTTGTCACTCAGTGTAGAGTCACCCACAGGCAGAAGGAGGAGGAAAGAATGAAGGAAAGACGGAAGAGAGAGTGTAAAGTCACCCGTAGGCAGAAGGGCGAGGAAAGACTGAAGGAAAGAAAGACAGAAGAGGATGGAAGGAAAGAAGTGTGGAGGAGAGGAAAGGGCACACACCCGAGAGCATCACTACATCGAGTGAGTGGATGGTGAGTGCCCCCACCTACCACAAGCTTTTCAATCTTATCTATGTATTTTTTAAGATGTGGATTCCAGACTACAGATGCATACTCCAGGGCTGGTCTAATGAATAGCATTATTATCTTTCTTAGCATGTCTTCATTTTTATATGTGAATGCTATGTCATAAAAGATTTTGTAGTAACTTGTAGAGAAGTTTTGTTGTTTAGTTGTCACTCTCGATTTCTTGTAGTAGGAATTAAAGATGAATACAGTGAGTTGATCTTAATTTATTATCTTCAGAGAAATCTAAGTTGAGCAGGGTGTCTTACAGAGACAATATAATAAGTAAGTCTAGTTGAGCCCCTCTTTCTTGTTCACTCTCTCCACTACCTGTCGGTTCTAATGCTAGCCTCCTTCCGCCTCTCTGCTTGCTAAATTCTGGTGAAACAGGGGTCGTGTCACGTGTGTTACACTGTGGTTGGAAAGTTCCAGAAGCCTGTGTGTGAGTATGTGTGTATGTCACTAGGCTTTGTTCGCCTGCTATCTCGCTGACACACTACCTACATCATCCCATGACTTTGCTACGTCATATGTATTGTCAACATTTCCTCAGTTAACTTGCAAGATCATTTCCCTTTCCCAGGCTTGCATGGAGCTGTCTATCTATCTATTTATCTATCTATCTATTATGATTTGTAATTATAATATGGACTCATAACATTCTCGGCCACGCTGCTGAAGGTCCTCCGACAGCAATCATCATTGACATATGCTAATCTATTAATACATATTATTGATTATAATATTGTATACATATAATATTCATAGTAAATTGCAATGATTCAGTAATATTACATTTTAAACATAAAAGACTTTGTAGTTACTTGTAGAGAAGTTATATATATATATTAGACTTGTGGACGAGCGGTTGTTATACTTAAGTAGTTTTGTAAGTAGATAATCTTGGTTCCCTTTTTGTCATGCAATGACAGGAGAGGTTGAGAATAGTATGGGACTTTTTTTATTTGTCTTGGAAATATTAACAAAGTCTCTCACACAGAGCAAAGTATAAAGTAGAGTCCCGCTAGCTACCTCCCTGTCTCGCTCTTGCTCTCTCTCTCTCTTCCATGTTGCTAAGCCCTTCTCCCTACTACTTGCCGGTTCTATGGCCTGTCTCCTTCTGCCGCTCTGCTTCCTAAATTCTGGTGTAGCAGGGGTCGTGTCACGTGTGTTACACTGTTGTTGGAAAGTTCTAGAAGCCTCTGTGTGAGTATGTGTGTATGTGTGTGTATGGTCACGAGGCGCTGTCGTGTGCCTATAAAGTATTCCTTGAGTTAAGAGTGTGTAAGCATGTTTAGCATTGCTCGATTCTCGCAGACACAATACCTTCTCATCATCTGACTTCCCGCTTCTATCTGTCTCTCTATCTACCTATTTATCTATTTATCTATTATGATTTGTAATTATAATATGGAGTCCTAACATATGCCGCTGGAGGTCCTCCGACAGCAATCATCATTGACATATGCTAATCTATTAGTACATAATATTGGTTATAATATTGTATACATATAATATTCATAGTAAATTGCAATGATCTAGGAATATTACATTTTAACCAAGTTGTATACATATTTGAATAAATGCCATGGTTGTTGTATGACAATTTGTAAGATGTGTATGTATAACAGACATACACATGTAATTGTGCAATGGTAATACTGCAAGGTTATTACATTACATATTGAGTTATCCCTTTAGTAATGTCTAATAATTCACCTAACTTTTAAGATGATTCTGGTAATACAAAATTGTGGTAATACATAATTGTAACATTGTGAATTGTTACATAATTGTATTGTAATTGTTACATTGTAGTAACATTGTAGTAATACATAATTGTAACATTATATGAATTGTTACATAATATTGTGGTAATGCATAATTGTGTTGGCCTTATAATTGTAGTTACATTTTGTTAATGCAACTGTTACATAACTGTGTTGGCCTTAGAATTGTAGTTAAGGTTATATAAAAGTTACATCTTGTTAATGCAACTGTTACATAATTGTTACATATTGTTTGTAGTTACATAATTGTAGTTAAAGTTACATAAAAGTTACATCTTGTTAATGCAACTGTTACATGACTGTTACATATTGTTTGTAGTTAAATAATTGTAGTTAAAGTTACATAAAAGTTACATCTTGTTAATGCAACTGTTACATAATTGTTACATATTGTTTGTAGTTACATAATTGTAGTTAAAGTTACATAAAAGGTACATCTTGTTAATGCAACTGTTACATAATTGTTACATATTGTTTGTAGTTACATAATTGTAGTTAAAGTTACATAAAAGTCACATCTTGTTAATGCAACTGTTACATAATTGTAATAATTGCAGTCCTGACATTGAATCCGGTCATGCTGCGGTCGATGATAGTGATGATGTGCCATGCCACTTGCTTGTGGAGACAACCGTTTGCTTTTTGTTTCACTTATAGAAGGAGTTTATGTGGTATTTTGGCATTTGTAGTAACACTTACACTTATTTTCATTTGTTTGTTATGTGATCTTACTCGATTTCTTTTTCTTTCTTTTTTTTTTTTTTTGTATGTACTGATTTTCTATAGTTTGTTTTTCTTCGTTTGTCTACGCTTTTTCTGCGTTGTTCATTGTTGCATAATTGCTGGCTAATTTCCTTGGGACCCTTTTTTCAGGTTTAGTTTATATTGCACAGATATTACTGAAAATGATATTATATAGTCCCATATTTTGTTATTTTATATAAAAAATATATATACACTATATACAGTATTCAACTATATACACTGACTTGTTCTTCACTTGTACCTATCGTGGGCAATCATTGTCTTCACGATTGTGTTGAAGATGTTCATTCTTGCTAACGTCATTTGTGTTGGCCATTTTTTTTTCTGGTTTTCCTTATAACTTAATTTATCTGTTTCCACTATGTAGCTTTAATTAATAAATGTTTATTACAGTTCTTTTAATTGCTCACTGAATAACTGTGATGGTATATTTTCTTTATTACTTTGTAGATGTAATAATGTACAGCTGTATGTATGCAACACGTATTTTATGTAGGTATAAATGGTAACACTCGTTGGTAGTAAGTAAATGCTATAATAAATGAATGAATATACACAGTGTAGAATATTTATTGTTGGTGCAAGTATTGAATGACTGAATTATGAAGATAACTGAAGTAGGTATATGTATTCAAGCTGTAATTATACAGCAGGTTTTTATGTTTGTGCAAAATGTGTTGTCTATCACTGTGTATCGTATAGATGAAGTAACTACGTAACTCACTAATTTTTACCGTGGTGGAAATGGTGTGAGTGGTGTTGCACGTGGTGATAGCGTTGTTCTTCACGGGTTGATTGACGTGTTGTGGGGTGTCAGACACACGGCTTGGCGTCGTTTCAGCACACATATGGTGACGTCGACTTCCCACACTGGTAGCTGCGGTGAGTAAATGAGTAGCGATGAGTAACTTGAGTGAAGATGAGTAAGTAAGATGAGTTGTGAATATGGGCTTGGTATTTGCTTCATTGTCTTGACCTCTTGACTCCTGCATCAGCGGTGGAGGTTGGGTGGATATAGCAGAGAGAGGAGGGTGAGGTCTGATGGTTGTGAGTTGTGAGTCGTATCTAACTCTTCGTTTGTTTGTTTAGTTTTTTCTTTCTTGATGTATTCTCGGTCCTTTTTTCTTGTGATTTACTCGTTGTGGGATAAAGACTGCCGCTACTTGTAGGTGCGTGTAGAAGATTATACAGACGACTCGTAGAGTTGTTACTTGTAGTTGATTGTAGATGGTTGTAGTTCGTTGGTTCGTCGTAGAAATTGCAAGATTGTTTGTATCAGTATTTAGTTAAACTATTGGTAAGACGTCGTGTGATCACTTCTAAATCAGCGTGATGATCGTGGAGGCGGAGGGGGGGTTGGAGAGAATACTGTCAGGAGCTGGTTTTGAGTTGTTGGTTGTAAGAGGTATTATTTGTTTTCAATCTTGATATTTTGTAGGAATTCACTGTTGATTCGTAGACGAGGTTTGTATACGTTCGCTGCTACCAAATAATGTCATCAAAGATTTTGTAGTAACTTGTAGAGAGGTTTTGTTGTTTAGTTGTCACTCTTGATTTCTTGTAGTAGGAATTAAAGATGAATACAGTGAGTTGATCTTAATTTATTATCTTCAGAGAAATCTAAGTTGAGCAGGGTATGTCTTACAGAGACAATATAATAAGTAAGTCTAGTTGAGCCCCTCTTTCTTGTTCACTCTCTCCACTACCTGTCGGTTCTAATGCTAGCCTCCTTCCGCCTCTCTGCTTCCTAAACTCTGGTGAAACAGGGGTCGTGTCACGTGTGTTACACTGTGGTTGGAAAGTTCCAGAAACCTGTGTGTGAGTATGTGTGTATGTCACTAGGCTTTGTTCGCCTGCTATCTCGCTGACACACTACCTACATCATCCCATGACTTTGCTACTTCGTATGTATCGTCAACATTTCCTCAGTTAACTTGCAAGATCATTTCCCTTTCCCAGGCTTGCATGGAGCTGTCTATCTATCTATTTATCTATCTGTCTATTATGATTTGTAATTATAATATGGACTCATAACAGCTACTCTTATAAGCAAGCAGTGTGCACATGTTCCGTACTTTTTCACTTATGTGGTCAGCTGGAGATAGTCTGTTATTCACTTCTAGGTCCTTCTCTTTTTCTGATTTGTGTACGGTTGAACTTCCTAGGTTATAGTCCCCGTCTGGTCTTTTTTCACTGTTACCAAACTTCATTACATAGCATTTGTCCACAGTGAATTCCATTTGCCATCTTTTGCTCCATTCATGAAGATTATGTGATACTTCTTGTGGCTATCTGCAAGAGTCTGTGTTTGTAATTCTCCTTTGTATTTTTGCATCATCGGCAAAAATATCTAGATAGCTTCCATTTCCAATGTTGCTGCCAGTGTCATTTATATCTACTAAAAATATAATTGGTGCCAGGACTGAGCCCCATGGGACTCCACTAGTCACTTTTCTCCATAATGAGTAATATCCCCTTAGTACTGTTCTTATTTCCCTTTTTCTGAGACAATCTTGCATCCAACAGTGAAGATTACATTGGATTCCTCCTTTATGGTATAGTTTCAATAAAAGCCTTTTGTGTGGTACTCTGTCAAATGCCGTTTTGTTCTCCAAATAGATACTCTCTACCCATCCTTCTCTTTTATCTAGTGTTTTTTGTAACGATATGGTAGTTGCTTAAATGGATTAGTTATACATGATCTTCCCTTTCTAAAACCCAACTGTCTTTCTGTTACCATATGTTTTTCCTAATGATTTACCCAAATTTTTCTCATCAGCTTTCCTAATATCTTACGGGCTACAACGCTGGTCAATGATACTGGTCGGTAGTTAAGTGGATTTTGTCTATATCCCTTCTTGATGAGGGGAACAGTGTTTACCTTCTTCCAGATATTAGGTAGTTTTCCTTAAATTAAGGATTCCTTGAATATTAAATATATTGGTTTGCTTAAGTCTTCTGCACATTCATGTGATATTCATCTTGAAATCTCGTCAGGACCATTTGCTTTTCCTTTATCTAATTTGCCCAGTTCTTCCTGGACCTCTTGTTCCGATATGCCTATTTTTGTTAATATGTGTGGGCATGCATATTTCTTTTCATCGCTCTCAAATCTTATCACTTCTGTAAAAATTTATTGGGATTTTTTGTTCAGTACTTCACAAACATCTTCACTGAAACAGATTTCCCTCCATCCATGGTGGACTGTATTTTATCTTTGACTTTAGTTTTGCTTCGCATGTAGCTAAAAAACAGCATCGGTTAATCAGTACTTTTATTACCTCCGCCAAGGAGGTTATGTTTTCACCCATATCCGTTTGTTTGCTTGTTTGTTTTTTGGGTGGTTTGTGAACAAGATTACACAAAAACTACTGGACGGATTTCCATGAAACTTGGCAGAATGGGCCTTGGCTCAGAATAGCCTCCATTAAATTTTGGTGCGGATCCGGATAAAGGTGCGGATCCAGGATTTTATTTCTCACTTTAACATTGCGACATAGGGCGTTTTTCGACATTTTCGTAAATTTTTCAGTGAATATTACATGGATGTTGATGGCGGAGGTATGCGTTCTACTAAGTGCCATTCTAGTTTATAATGTCTTCTTCAAACTGCCTTTGCGCTTCATTCCTTATCCTTGTATAATCATTTTTTGCCTGTTTATAATGATATATATATCCTATCTCACTATTATGTTGTCTGTATCTATTCCACAGCAAATGACATTAAGGTGGTTTGGCCATGTGGAGAGGATAGAGAGTGGGAGACAGACGAGGAGAATGTATGTGAGTGAGGTGGAGGGGGGGAGAGGGAGAGGGAGGCCAAGGATGAGATGGAGGGATGAAGTGGAGAGGTATATGAGAGAGGGGGGTGAGAGCTGGGAGCAGGGCAGTGAAATGGCATGGGGCAGAGCGACATGGAGGCCATTTGTTTGTGGCCATCCCTTACGGGATTAAGGCGTTTGGCAATCGACAGGTAGATAGCTTCTTTTACATTCGATATTAAACCATTTCTTTATTTTTAATATTTCTGTTTCTTTGTGTTGAGGGATATAATTTTGGACTCCTGTTTCGTATAATTTTCTACATATAACGTTTATATCTTGTCCTCTAAGCTCCTTTTCCCATTTAGTTTCTGTCCCCCTTTTTGTAGTTTAGGCTCTTTTCGTAACTTTCATTACCGGTATCGCTAACTATATCATATACCTTCATGATATTGCAGTTTAATAGTGCATGGTCGGTTTTACCGAAAGGAGGTGTCACGGGGTTTTAAAAATAAATGCTAATATTATTTAATTGATAATGATATTCAATAATATTGAACAACAGGGACAATGATTGTCTTACTAAATCAAGCAACGATTACTTTATGCTAGCTTGCTTCGCACGATTCTCTAAGAACGGGAATTTATAAACTTTCTCAACAGTACACAGCAGAGACTAATTACTCAATTGCTGTTTATTAGTACTGTAGCCTCTGGGGAAAGTTACTTCACCCCTGACAATAATTAACTAATACTAACAATAGTATCAGGTTCTTGCTGATGCTTAACTCCTAGGAGGCACAACAGATTTTAAGTTTAATACACAAGACTGGCCTAAGTACCAGTTATGAATGGCAAACGTTTATGCAAGCTAGGAGCTATAAGAGAAATAAGCTTAATTGCAGAAAAATGAAACAAGAGTTTACATTACATTAAGCTCAAGAAAAAGAACTGTTAAATTTATTGATTACAAAATAAATTTAACGTTACATTTCAAAATCAAATTAATGAGATCGCACTCACTCATTCACTCAAGAGCTAAATTCTTACTCCTAGAAAAAAAAAAAAAAATAAACTCTTAAGACTAAAGTCTCACCAATCTAAAACCAAGGTTTGGGTGGAGTCTGGCGCTGGGTGCAGCCATGCCATACTTCCTAAACGAGCGATGAGTAGATTCTGTTATATATGTAATAGGCATCACAGATAGGTACACACATACTAATACAATATAAACGTAAGTATTCTAGCATATCAAAGGAATGTAAACTTGTAATGCATATGGCTCTTGTACGTCAATAAAGAAACGTGGCATACATATTTTACAGTGGTGCTAAAAAAAAATTAGTTACTTTTACCGACTTTCACGGTAGTTCTAAGTTGGATAAGTAATGTAACAATTACGTTTATAATATAATTTGAAGGAATCAGTAGAACATACGCTATTTTCTCAATAGAAATAAATAAGTTAAAACACTCACGAGCGGCAACATTCAGATCTATTGGAGGGAGATTTAAGCTTCTGTCACGTGCTTCCACTGTTCACTTTGTTATATATATAACTTGAATTATATTTATAACTTAAATTAGTTTGTCTTTACACACCCACCCACACACACACACACACATACACACACACACACAGAAGTGGGTGAAGTCATGTCAGGCCAGGTGGCGAGGTGTGAGCAGACGAGCTCTAACGGTGTCAGGTCAGCCACTAGCCAATCAGAGTATAGAAAACAAGGCAACGCTGTATGCCAGGAAATCCCCGGCTGGACTCCACCAAAACCTTGGTTTTAGATTGGTGAGACTATAGGAAAATGAAAAGAAATACTGGTCAATGAATGCTGTGTATCACCCAAAGAAGGGTGGGAGCGTGGAGAACTGTAGTCTAGTGGAGCTTGGGTTGACCTCTCACTTCTGGAGCACAGAACCTCTCTCTGTCAAAGCAAACACTGGACTCCTCAGCTCGTGGGAAAGAAAGAAGGCTATCGCCGCATTTTTTAACGGCAAAGTGAGCTAAACGTGCCCAAAACAAATCACTCAGCGGAAGCGCTAATGTCTCACACAAAGACGATCACGTATGACAATGAAAAATTGATTTGACAAAGCTTCCGTCCGAATGAGCGGTTAACTGAACGATAAACTGGGATTCCACTTGAGTTTGTGGTTTCCCACAAAAGCCAATGTCACTAGCCGACTTGTGACATTACGCCCCATCAAAATCAAATCTTTTTTCCTTCAGAAAAAAGATTTCAATATGCATACATATAAATCCTAGCTCAGTCACACAAGATTCACACTGTGGTGTGTGTGCTATCCTGCTACAGGAGAAAGTCGCAGTCGCCAGTGAGAGAAAAAAACTCGTATTTACGATAATAGAAGCAAGCTTGAGGGAAAAAACTCCGTGACAATGGTGAAAATCCTGTACTCAGGTCAAACTGAGCAAAAAGTCGCTACATTTACACTGACAACTAATTGTTGTGTAGCGTGATGTATGCAATACATGGTGTAGGTGTGACAGTTGTAGTGTAACTGTACCTACGTGTAAAATGACACAGTAAATATTAATAATATGGCGACAACGAAGGCAGAGGAGAAGAGGCGGCAGCGTGCGGCAGACGATCAGCTGGCCCGCACAACAAAACTGCTACGCCCATTGCTGTACCTGCAAAATCAATTGAGGTGGAGCATCAAAAATGTCAATGAGACAAAAATTTTATTATGTTACAATTACTCTCTCTGCCTAGCAGTCAGTGCTACGACGTACATTCGAGGTCGCCATTATCCCCCTTAACCTACAGTACTTATATTAGTATCGGGGAGCTGAGAATCCTTGTGCAAACTCGGGTCTTCCATAGCCTTGAGTCGCCTCTGCGGAGTTCTCTCTCGAACTTCTCCCTTAACCTACAGTACTTATATTAGTATCGAGGAGCTGAGAATCCTTGTGCAAACTCGGGTCTTCCATAGCCTCGAGTCGCCTCTGCGGAGTTCTCTCTCGAACTTCCCCCTTAACCTACGGTACATAATATGTATGTACAGGCCCTGGACATACTGTGTCCTGTGGGACCAACAAGTGAGACGTCAGGTCTACACTCACTTCACCACTGTCCTGTCTCTCAACTGACTCAGAGATTACAGGTGTGGTTACGAACAGCACAGGAAGGGCATGTCCCTGATTAGTGGTGTTACTTTGACACACACTGCAGGAATGGACAAAGCTATCTATGTCTCGTCCCATCCCTGGCCAGAAAAAGTCAGCTCGGATACTGCCCTGGGTCTTCCTTTTGCCCATGTGACCTCCTGAGGCTGAACAATGACCCCATTGTAACACTGCTAGGCGGTACTTGGCGGGAGTGACAAACTGCAGTCGAACCTCGCCCTCGGGTGTTCGTGACTCACGGTAGAGCCGTCCTTGTTTGCGAAGGAACTTGACTCGACCTCCCTGTGAATACTTAATCACTCGACCCTTTTGTTTGTTCCACATGGCAGCAAGTGTCGGGTCAGATTGTTGTTCTTGAACAACAAGTTGACTACACATCAGATCTTGCGGTGATTCAATGATCACTGGGGTGACACAGTCTGGAGCCTCAGCCATGGCTCGTGTTACCGCATCAGCTGAAGTCTGAGTAGCGTCATGTTCAGTGCAACTATCCTTGACACCATAAATGTTTCCTATGATGAGGTCAAATAAGGGTTCTGGCATGACAACTGCGAGTGTCGTACCAGTATAAAATGAAGATGCCACCTGGATACATGCCTCAGGGAACAATCTCAATGATCCATCAATAAGGTTTGCATGGATCTATCGACCTGTGCACTGCTCAGGCCGAACTAAACTCTGCTTGACAGAGCAACCTGAGGAACCATTATCTCTCAGGACCTTCACAGGAATGCCTCCCACAAACCCTGGCTGAACAAGGAAGGTACTGTCACCTGTGGGAGGGCCTGTGGAGGAAGCAGCTAGCCACTCATGAGGCTGCTGAATTGATGCGGCGAACATTGTGCCTTGAGAATTATATTGGGAAGATGGAACATTGGCCATCTGTGGAGGGGGGTTCACTGTCACTGTGGGACTAGTGGACTGTGGGGGAGTACCCATACTGGTAGGGACGTGACCACCGTGCTGCTGCTGAGGAATGAAGGCTGCTTTCGCTTCCTGCCTCTTTTGAGCTGGTGGTGAAAAAGTTTGTCCTGACGGTCGGTTGCGTGGCTGATACTGCTGCTGGTTAGCGTACTTGTTGTACCTCTTCCACTCAGGTTTCTGAGTGTTTTGCCCCTGGTCCTTCCACTGCGGTTTTGGACCTTGGCCATTATTCTGAGAATGGCCTTGGTGCTGGGATTCAGTCTGAGACGATTTCCCAGATTTATCAGGTTTTCTGTTCCAGGTGTTTTGCTTACGAGTTTGGTACCCGTATGCAGTAAAGAATGCGTCAGCCTTTTCTGCCATTTGGCTGGCATCTTTCACCTGGCAGATCTTAAGCTGTGCTATGAGCTCAGCAGGCCACGACCTCTCTAGCTGTGTACGCAGCATAAGGTCAATTATCCCCTCACGCGTGGAAGGAGTTTCATCTTTCTCCATCCACTCATTTAAGTAAGCAGTGAGACGATCAAGGAACTGAACAGCTGTCTCCTTGTCTTGGAGACGAGCTCACATGAACTGAACTTTGGCGTCGTCTACTGTGAGACCATACACCTTAATGAGTGCAGCTTTCATCATCTCATACGTGAGATTGTCTCCACGAATTCTGTGGAGAATATCGAGGGCAGGGCCCTCAAATAAACAAAGAAATTGGATCCGCTTAGCTGCCTCATCCAGTTGATCCATGTCTGCCATGTCCTCAAAACGAGCTATGTACAGCTCGATTCGCTTGCTTTCCTTGTATGAAGGAAGCTTGATGCGTGGGGTCGCCAGGACATGTGTAGGAAGAGCGCTAGTGGAGCTTGGATTAACTGCACCAGATGTGTCTGAAGCCAAGGAATCTCGCTTGAGCTTCAGCACTTCAAGTTCATGTTTTTCGCGTGCTTCTCGCTCGGCACGTTCGTGTTCTCATTCTCTCTCGCGTTGTTGTAACTCGTATTGACGTTCTCTCTCTCGTTCCTCACGCTGTTCTCGCTCATGTTCTAAGTCGAGTTCGCGCTGTTTTCGCTCGTGTTCGCGCTGTTCTCGCTCGTATTCGCGCTCCTTTTTGCGTTCCTTACGCTGTTCTCGCTCGTGTTCGCGTTGGATTCTACGCTCTTCACGAGCATCTTTCTCACGTTCTTGCTCGTAATTAAACCGTGAGTGAACGTAACTCTGAATTTTCTCTGGGTCAGTGAGACCCATTTCTTTAGCTTCCTGTACATAGACACTGGCTGCCATAGCGCTAATTTATTAAGCAAACCGAACTGAGTACTGACTGTTTCGCAAACGAATGCTAATAACACAAGTAAAGAATACAGACACAAGCCAGTTGTGACCAGTCTTATCTAGTTAACTGGAAAAGAATAAAGCAAAAATGAAAATAACTGAGAAGACTCAATAATTAACACAATGGGTACGGCGGCTACCCAGGAGCGAATAAAATCGTCTGGCGTTACCAACAATAAAGTACTAAATAGAGTTAAGTACTCAATGGATTAATAAAGCAAACATTCACTTCCTAAATTAACGGTAAACACCAGTAAACTTGTGCCTATAAACTTTAATGATAAATACCTAAATATGAACGAGTGAGTATTATCTCATGAATAGCTTTAGAGCTAGGAGTTAATATCCTGGAATGAGGTCGCCAATTGTCACGGGGTTTTTAAAATAAATGCTAATATTATTTAACTGATAATGATATTCAATAATATTGAACAACAGGGACAATGATTGTCTTACTAAATCAAGCAACGATTACTTTACGCTAGCTTGCTTCACACGATTCTCTAAGAACGAGAATTTATAAACTTTCTCAATAGTACACAGCAGAGACTAATTACTCAATTGCTGTTTATTAGTACTGTTAGCCTCTGGAGAAAGTTACTTCACCCCTGACAATAATTAACTAATACTAATAATAGTATTAGGTTCTTGCTGATGCTTAACTCCTAGGAGGCACAACGGATTTTAAGCTTAATACACAAGACTGGCCTAAGTACCAGTTATGAATGGCAAACGTTTATGCAAGCTAGGAGCTATAAGAGAAATAAGCTTAATTGCAGAAAAATGAAACAAGAGTTTACATTACATTAAGCTCAAGAAAAAGAACTGTTAAATTTATTGATTACAAAATAAATTTAACGTTACATTTCAAAATCAAATTAATGAGATCGCACTCACTCACTCACTCAAGAGCTAAATTCTTACACCTAGGAAAAACACCTTAACTAAACTCTTAAGACTAGGAAAACGAAAAGAAATACTGGTCAATGAATGCTGTGTATCACCCAAAGAAGGGTGGGAGCGTGGAGATCTGTAGTCTAGTGGAGCTTGGGTTCCTCAGCTCGTGGGAAAGAAAGAAGGCTATCGCCGCATTTTTTAACGGCTAAGTGAGCGAAACGCGCCCAAAACAAATCGCTCAGCGGAAGCGCTAATATCTCACACAAAGACGATCACGTATGACAATGAAAAATTGATTTTACAAATCTTCCGTCCGAATGAGCAGTTAACTGAACGATAAACTGGGATTCCACTTGAGTTCGCGGTTTCCCACAAAAGCCAATGTCACTAGCCGACTCGTGACAGGAGGGTGATACATTATGTTGTCAGTTTCATTTTCTTGCCTAGTAAATATAAGGTCTAAAAATGATGTTCTTCTTGTCCTCTTTTTCTGGCATTAAACTTTACATGTTGTGATAGGAAAAAGCTCTTGTATAAGATTCAGAAGCTTTTGATCCCAACAGCTTTCATAGCTGCTTACATCTAGAGTATTCCCATTTATATTTGTGCTGAACTCTATAGTTAATAAAATTCTTTCATATTTTTCTGCCGTGCTTTGTAGTACGGTTCTTAAACTCTGTTTTGTACTTTTTGCCAAGTCTTCATATTCACCTATATCTCAAGTGTTTGTCTTGTGTGGCATGTATAAATTTCCCACCATTATTATCACTTCAGATGTATTGATCTCTACTGTAATCAATTCTACTTTTGAGGGAATATCTAGTTCTGTCCCTTTGACTTGGATTTTTTTTTCATTGTTAATAACTTCTTCAAATTTCTGTCTCTTTTCCATATATTGTTTTCATAAAAATTTAGGGTGCTGTTGCCTATCCTTGGGGTTAATTATGTTTCAGTTAGGCAAATAATATAAGTTTCTTTCTTTGGTATAGTCTTTTATCGCTGATAATTTGGATACCATTCTATCTATATCTGAGTACATCAACTTGGTCATGTTATTTACCTCTTTGGCATAGGCTGAGTCTGGTGCATTTCTTTTCTTTTTTTTTTTTAGTCCCTGTTGTTTATGTGCCATTTTCTTACGTCTAACCCTGCTCTTTGTAATATATATATATATATATATATATATATACACTGCATATATTATACAGTATATACCTAGGCTGCCTCCCCCAAGGAAAGGGAGATAGCCGAGACAGGACATCACACTCCCAACTTACTCATCCACTCAAAACACACTCATTCACATCTTAGCCCCAAAGGAGAGAAGGGACAGATCCTCACTGCACCACACCACACGAGGGTCAACTGCGCAGTGCAATCAGTGACATCCGCAGTAGGGCCCGACAGTACAGCTGGTTTACGCCTGCCACATCATAATGGACACGTCATCTTACAAGCACCTGACCTGATCAGCTGATCAGGCAAAAAGCGGGAGAATATCCCTTCAGGGCTGCATCATCATTTATTCATTCACAATTTCTCTCCAATTCTATCACGCACAGCCACTCCTCCTTGCTGAAAAGACATCTCTCTCGCATCGAAAGCTCTCTTCACACAGTCCATCCATCCTATTCGTGGTGTTTCTCTCAGCCTTAAACTATCTCACATCAGATCTAGTTATCTTTTTCACCAATCACTCGTTGTCCATTCTATATATATGCCCAAACCATTGCAACATGCTCTGCTCAACTCGATCAGCCATCTCCCCAACAACTCCAGTTCTTCTTCGCACTTCATCAATTCTAACTTGATCCATATGCGTCACAACACACATACCCCTCAGATACCTCATCTCCATTACATTCAAAGTTTTCCTCTCTGCTACACCCATATTCCATGTTTCAGCCCCATTTTTTTTTTTAAATAACAGAACGGAGGAAGGAAAAACAAATGAATAAAAAAAAATAATCCATACACCAGGTTACTGGTGTCCTCTGTTCATAAAATATCTGTAACAGTTAGACTTGAACAGCTGTGGGTTGAATTTGGAGGGAAACAACTCTGAGGAAGCGAGTTCCAGAGAGATGCAGTTCAGGAAATGAGAGAATTCTGATAGACAGAAGTTCTGCAATATGGCTGAGTGACATTCCAGTCATGAGCGCTTCCAGATGCTCATGTAGCACAAGGGAAGGCATGGAGAGGTGGCACCATGGGCGCAACTTCGTCTGAGCATTTGCCATTAAATTATCTGTAAAATAATGCAAGGGAGACAACATTCCTTCTTATTTGCAGGGGAGGTAGCTTATTTGTAATGGCAGAGTTGTTAATAATTCTAACAGCTTTGTTCTGAATTTTATCTGGATGCTTTAATGCAACCTCTCCCCATCCATTCCACGACGGTGAGCAATATTCAAGCTGAGAGCACACATAACTTTTATAAATTATGGCTAACTGCTCATCAGTGAAGAAGTTACGGACTTTGTACAATAATCCAAGTTTTTTTTAAGCGGTTTTAGCAAGTGATCTATCATGAGAGGTCCAGCTGAAGGCATTGTTAAGTGAGACGGCAAGAATTTCAATACTTTTGGAAATGGGAATATTAGTAGCACTGAAGGTAATGTACGAATTTGGCAATATCTGTCTATTAGTAAATTCTATGTATTTAGTTTTACTAGCATTAAATGAGACAAGGTTGTTGTCCCCATTCACTGATCATAGATAGGTCTTGATTTTTGGACATGGCTGTACCGTGTTGAGAGGTAGAGATATTAGAATTTGTAAATGGATGTCTGAGCGTGAATGAAGTATGTAGTGTTGAGTCATCTGCGTATGAGTGGATGGGATTGTGGGTGACAGATAAGAGATCATTAATATGAACTAGGAATAGGGTTGGCGGCAGACCTGACCCCTGCGACACGCCGGCGTTAATTGAGTGAATATTGGAATATACATCATCTACTTTTACTCTTATTTTTCTGACACTGAGATATGAAGAAATTCAATCAATCAATCAATCAATCATTTCCTGTGGCACCCCACGGGATGCATAGGGTCTCAATTAACTCTCTCCACCAATATTTGTCTCTTGCCATCTCCTTCAGGTCCCACCAACACTCCTCTCCTGCTTCTTTTTTCATTGTCCTCAACCAGGTTTCCCTCGGCCTACCTCTACCTCTTCTTCCTCTAGCAATCCACTCTGGCACATCCTATATTAAACAACCTTCTTTTCTGTATATGTGCCCCAGCCACTTCCAGCGAGACAGTTTCACATATTCATTAACTGGTTCCACTCTCGTAATATCCCTTACTCTTTCATTTGTAACTCTGTCTTGCCACTTTACCCCAAGAATCCTTCTCAGTATTTTATTCTCAAATCCTAATACTTTCTGATCTGTTGCAATTGCACTGTACCATGACTCATGCCCGTAAATTAAAATGGGTCTAACCATGGACTTGTAAATTTTCACTTTAGTATGTACCGAAAGCATATTATTATTCCAAACAGATTTCAACATTCCAACAGCTCGCCAAGCCTGTCTAATCCTCTCCTCAATTTCATTGTTTAATGATCCATTAGATGATACAATCGTTCCCAGATATTTAAAGTTTTCTACATTCTTCACCATATTATTCCCAATTACACAATCGATTTGGTTCTCCACGTTCATATTAATAATTTCAGTCTTTCCACAATTTATTACCAATCCCACTTTTTCTCCTTCCTCCACCAGACAATCGAGCACCCTCTGCATCTCGTAAATACTTCCGCAAATCAGTACAATATCATCAGCATAGTCCAAATCCATCAGCTTCTTATTTTCTTTCCAGTTAATTCCTGCACCTGTTCTCCTTACAAACTTTTTCATAACATAATCCATAACCAAAACAAACAACAATGGCTAAAGAACTCCTCCTTGAATCACTCCTGACCTAACTTGAAATGGATCACTCAAAGAACCACCCACCATTACCTTACAAAAAGTACCTTCATGCAGGCTTCTAATAATATTTACAAACTTTTCTGGTATACCATAGAATCTCATAATTTTCAACATAGCTCCACGTGAAACACTATCAAACGCCTTTTCAAAATCCACAAAACACATGTTAAGTGGCATTTTCATCTCATTAGCTTGTTGCATTAGATGCCTTACAATACAAATCTGATCATTACAACCTCGACCCTTTCTAAATCCCGCTTGTTCTTCTCTTAAAATTTTATCAATTACTGGCTCTTTTCTGTTCAACAAGATTTTGGAAAAGACTTTTGCAACTACAGGTGTCAAAGTTATCCCCCTCCAATTGCCACACACACTTAAATCTCCCTTTTTTGGTATTTTTATAATCACTCCATTTATCCACTCTTCTGGAATTCCACCATTATCCCAAGCCACATTAAAAAGTTTCAAAAGCGCATTCATCAACTCGTCATTTTCCACCTTAAGCATTTCAGGGAATATTCCATCCTCACGTGGAGCCTTAAAATTCTTTAACTCCTTTATAGATTTTGCTACCTCTTCCGAAGTTATATCCCCTGTTTCTATCTGCAAATCTCTCTCGGCTGGCAAAATGTCCTCTTCAGCTGGGATTGGTCTATTTAGAACAGATTCAAAGTGCTCTTTCCATCTTCCTTTATATCCAAATCTTTAGTCATCAAATTACCATTTCTATCTCGTACAGGTATTTCCTTCCTTCTCTTTTCAGTCCCAGTTAACTCCTTTATGGCCTGATACGCTGCTCTTGTGCTCTGACCGTCATTTTTACTTAATTTAATTTCTGTCTCTGTCGCCTTTTCATCATATAGCCTCCTCTTATCACGTCTAACGAGTCTTTTTACTTCAGAATGTAAACCCCAGTACTTTGCTCTAAGTACTTCAACTACCTGGCAATCAACATGTTGTTCTTCACTTCTTAACTTAGCCTCTTTCCTTTCTGAATTACATTCCATGTTTCATCTGACATCCACTTTTTCCTTCTCGCTTTTCCCTTTTTCTTAATAGTAACCTTAGCACTCTCATGCAAAACCTCTTTTACCTCTCTCCACATTTGATTAATATCATTGTCTTCAGATTCCATCAAAGTCTGCAGGACTAGAAACTTGTTTCTACATTCGCACCGAAACTTTTCCCTCGTGCTCTCATCACTTCTCAGCTCATCAAAATCATAATTATTACCTCCTGTACAATTACCATTAACGTTTCTCTTAAGTTTTATTTTAATCTTTGACACAACAAGTTCATGATCACTACCTATATCTGCCCCCCTCCTTACGCAAACATCTAATTAAAGGAACAAAAGACGTTAGTCCTTAGCAAGGGAGTTTGACAGCAGGGAACGGTGTCATACTCTGTCGAAAGCTTTAGAAATATCAAGAGCTACTGCATGATGGTATGAGTTGGGAGACTGAGTATGTCAATGGTGGATCTTTCGTGGCGAAAACCATATTGTCTGTCACTAATTAAGTTGTTGGATTGAAGATGTTTAACAATGTGCTTATTAATTAAAGTTTCAAATACCTTACCAAGAGAAGATGTGACAGCTATTGGTCTATAATCAGAGGGGTCAGAGGAACTTCCTTTATTCGGAATTGGGTGGATATAGGCTTCTTTCCATGAATTTGGGAAAAAAGAAGTCTGAATAATTTAGCTAGAACAGAGGCAAGTTCAGGGGAACACTTTTTCAAAACAATCGGCGGAATTCCATCTGGGCCTGGAGCTTTGTTGGTAGGTAAATTGTCTAGGATGGATTTTACGTATCTTGTCTGTAATTGAAGTGGGGCAATTTCGGGAGAGTCAAGTTCTACTCGTAGTACTGGGACATTCTGGCTGGTATCTTCTATTGCAGAGTTTCTGGCAAATATACTGGCAAAACACAGTCGGTACCACAGCATCCTCATACAGCTTTCTCTTTACATCCATTCGAAGCAAACGACATCTAAACACTTTTTTCATTCCTCCCAGCACATTTCCTACTTCATTCATTCTAAACTTCACTTCTTCATCTATTCATCTAAACTTCACTTCTTCATCTATTCATCTAAACTTCACTTCTTCATCACTTCTTCACTTCTTCATCTGTTTGTCTGTCTATCTATTGCCAGACGTCTCGATCCCGTAACGGGTGGCCACAAACATATTGCGTAAATGTCACTCTGTCCCCCGCCATTTTACTGCCCTGCTCGCAGTTCACACCCCCCTCTCTCATATACCTCTCCATCTCATCCTTGGCCTCCCCCTCCCTCTACCCCCCTCCATCTCACTCACATATACTCTTCTCGTCAGTCTCTCACTCTCCATCCTCTCCACATGGCCAAACTACCTCAGTGTGTTTCTCCTAACGCTTCCTATCACATCCACATCCACACCACAACGCTCCTTCACTTCGTCATTTGTCATTCTGTTTCTCCATGTGACTCCACATGCTCCTCTCAAATAACTCATTTCTACTACTCTCACTCTTGACTTCTGTCCCTCCAACAAAGTCCAAGCTTCACTTCCTTAAGTTAGAGTTGGTATCACAATACTATCATGTAGTAGCTTTTTCACTTCCATGCTCACTTCCTTGTTTCTGATCACTGCTTTAAAGGAACAAGCAATCTTTCTTCCCTGCTGCACCCTATCAAGCACTTCACCCTCTAAACTTCCATCCTTACTCATCACACTACCGAAGTACTTAAACGCACTCACATTCTCCATCTCCTCCCCATCCATCTCAGTGTACATTCACTGACTTCATGTCTCTCAAAGACCATAACTTTACTCTTCCCTACGTTCACCTTTAGATTCCGTTTCTTACACACTCTTCTAAACTCATCCACCAAGCCTTTCTGCACCCCTTCGTCTTCACTTAACAGCAAAGTATCATCTGCAAACAACAGTATAGGGAGTTTCCAAACACTGCCCTCTCTCACTAGGACCGCTCCAACATCCTCTCCCCTACCTCTGTTATAACCCCATCCATGTACAGATTGAACAACCATGGATACATGACACATCCTTGTTCAATCCATCCTTCGGATAGAAAAATTCACTCAGTTCACTATCCACACGCACTGCAGCCTTAGCACCCTCATACATACTCTTCACGGCCTTCAACAACTTCCCATCTACTCCATATATTCTTATTACTTTCCAGAATCCTTGTCTATCCACCATGTCATATGCCTTCTCCAAATCCATGAAGGCTGCATACAACTTCTTCCTCTTCTCTAGAAACATTTCCACTAAAGATCTAAGAATGAATATCTGATCTGCACAACCTCTTCCCTTCCTAAAACCTTCCTGTTCTTCTCCAACTAATTCCATTGTTACATCCTTAACTCTGTCAATAAGTATCCTACTATATACATTTCCTATTACACTAAAAAGACAAATGCCTCTATGATTACCACACACTTCTTTTTCCCCTTTACCTTTGTACAGGGGAATGATTATACCTGACTTCCAATCCTCCGGGACTCTACCTTAGTTCCATGCCAATCTGGACATCTTCCACATCCATTCAATTACTATCTCTCCCCCATGCTTCAGCATTTCGCCATACACTCCATCAATTCGAGGGGCTTTCCCCATTTTAACTTTCTTCATTGATTCCATAACTTCCATCCTACTGTTTTCTTCCATCCTACTGTTTTCTTCCTCGCTTCCCACATCCCTCCTTCTCCCAGCCATTTCCCAGCCACTTATACTTGCATTTCTTGCATTACATTCACAGCAACATGTGACCCTAAATACTTAAAACACTGTACCTCCTCAAACAGCTCATCATTCAAAACTATATTCATCCTCCTACCATCCACCAACCTCGTACAGTTCATCACTTTACTCTTATTCTCATTGACTTTCAATTTCCTCCTTTCACACACCCTTCCAAACTCCTCTACCAACTGTCTCAATCTTTCCTCTGAATCAGACACCAGTGCAGTATTATCCGCAAACAGCAGCTGCTTCAGATTCCACTCTCTACCATCAACATTCACCAGACTCAGACCTCCACCTAACACTTTTGCATTCATCTCCCTTACAACACAATCCATATAAGTATTAAACAGCCAAGGCGACATCACACGTCCCTGCCACAGCCCCACTCTCACGGGAAACAATCACTCACAGTATTCCCCACTCTTACACACGTTCTACTATTTATATAAAAACTTTTCACTCCCTTTAGTAATCTACTAACAAGTCCATACAATCTTACAACAGCCCACACAGCCTCCCTATCAGTTCTATCATACGCTTTCTCTAAATCCATGAACGCCCAATACACATCCTTACCTTTCGCTAAATACTTTTCACACACTTGTCTCACAGCAAACACCTGATTCACGCATCCCCTCCCTCTCCTAAAGCCACACTGCTCGTCACCAATCACACCCTCTGTACCCTCTCTAACTCTCTTAATTAACACTCTACGATACACCTTTCCTACAACATTCAACAGACTTATACCGCTAAATCTAGTACATTCATACTTATCACCCTTACCTTTATACAACGGGACCAAATAAGCACTTGTCCAGTCAACTGGCACCATACCTTTCACAAAGCACACATTCAACAACGTTACTAACCAGTCAAAAACAGTCGCTCCACCACCTTTCAGATATTTCACCGCACACCCATCCATAACTGCAGATTTCCCTGTTTTCATCTCCTTTACTGCCTCCTGCACATCCTCCACCATGATCAAGGACTCATTCAAATCTCCAAACACATTTATTCCTTGCACCCTTCGATCTGCCACAATCTCAGCTTCCCTTTCCTCCTCTACATTTAACAAAATACTCAGCCTATCTCTTCCTTACTGCATCCATCCCAATTAACATCCTTCCATCCTCTGCTATTACTCGCTCTTCCTTTCCCGGCTCTCTCTTCTGCACCCTTTTCACCTCCTTCCAAAACATTTTCTTATTCTGTTGAAAATTCGCAGTCAACAACCTACCCCCCCTCTCATCTGCCACCACTTTAGCATCACGCACAGCCCTTCTTGCCCTATTCCTCTTTGCCTTATACCGTTCATATGACACCTCATCCTTCCTCTGCAGCCACACTTCATATGCATGCCTCTTCTCAGCAACATCCATACTTACTTCCTCGCACCACCATTCACTTCCCTTTCTTACAGCACCACCCACTCGTCTCACACCACACACCTCTTCTGCATGCTCCACCACAGCATTTTTAAACAACTGCCATACGTCTTCCACACTGCCGTTCTCCGATCTCTCACTGCATTCTACTGATCTTTCAATTTCTCCTGATACTGTATCATTTTCTCTCTTTTATCCAACTCACTTTCAGACCTTCCCTGCAAACCTAACTCACCTAGCTCTCATCCATTCCTTACCTACTCTCAACTTTCCCTTCACCAGGTAGTGGTCAGACATACCTCTATCCTCCCCTCTCAAAACTCTCACATCCAACAATCTTCCTATTACATTTTCTTCTTCACTCTTTTTTCTTAGTAATCCCCATTCCTCCTGAGCTAGGCATCCTTTTATCCATACCGGGTACTTTTTGGAATTTTCCTGATTCCTTGAGTTTCCTGGAATTTTTAATACTTCTTCTGGAGCGTTCACACTTTGGAAGGTTACTGTCAGGGGCCTTGACTTGCCTCTCTCATATTTCCCTAGTCTTTCATATTCCTCTATATCTTTCTCACAGATGTACTTTGATACTTCTTTTAAAATTTTTATTATATTTACCATCTTCTTTTAGTCTTTAGAGATTATGGTTATTTCTTCTTCGTCTTTACCAGTGATTACTATAGACCTGTTGATCTCAGCTGATTGTTTTATAAGCTTTGGGCTTCCTTTTTATTACTTCTTTTACTCCTTTATGCTTTTCTCTTCGACCTTGTTTTTAACTTTTTTTTTTTTTTTACTTACTGCAGGTATGGATGGGTGCTGTGGAATGCCTGAGAGACTACTGTTGACTGGTTAGTAAGATTGTTGAATGTGTGCTTTGTAAAAAGTATGGTGCCAGCTGACTGGACAAGTGCTTGTGTGGTCCCGTTGTACAAAGGTAAGGGTGATAAATATGAATGTACTAGTTTTAGGAGTATAAGTCTGTCGAGTATTGTAGTTAAGGTGTATGGTAGAGTGTTAATTAACAGAGTCAGACAGGGTACAGAGGGAGTGATTGGTGACGAGCAGTGTGGCTTTAGTAGAGGAAGGGGGTCCGTGAATCAGGTGTTTGCTGTGAGACAGATGTGTGAAAAGTATTTAGCAAAAGGTAAGGATGTGTTTTGGATGTTCATGGATTTAGAGAAAGCGTATGATAGAATTGATACGGAGGCTTTGTGGACTGTTTTAAGATTGTATGGACTTAATGTTAGGCTGCTAAAAGGAGTGAAAAATTTTTATGTAAATAGTAGAGCGTGTGTAAGAGTTAGAAATACTGTGAGTGATTGGTTTCCCGTGAGAGTGGGGCTGCGGCAGGGATGTGTGATGTCGCCTTGGTTGTTTTATATTTGTATGGATGGTGTTGTAAGGGAAGTGAATGCAAGGTGTTAGGTGGAGGTCTGAGTCTGGGGAATGTTGATGGTAGAGAGTGGAATCTGAAGCAGCTGCTGTTTGTGGATGATACTGCACTGTGGCTGATTCAGAGGAGAGACTTAGACGTTTGTAGAAGAGTTTGGAAGGGTGTGTGTAAGGAGGAAATTGAGAATAAATGAAAGTAAGAGTAAAGTAATGAACTGTACGAGGTTGGTGGGTGGTAGGAGGATGATATAGTTTTGAATGGTGAGCTGCTTGAGGTGGTAGTGTTTTAAGTATTTAGGGTCACATGTTGCTGTGGATGGAAGAATAGATGCAGAAGTGAAGTTTAGAATGAATGAAGTAGGAAAGATGCTGGGAGGAATGAAAAAAATGTTTAGAAGTCGTTTGCTTAGAATGGATGTAAAGAGAAGGCTGTATGTGGGTGTTGTGGTACTGACTGCATTATATGGTGCTGAAACATGGAATATGGGTGTAGCAGAGGAAAAGTTTGAATGTAATGGAGATGAGGTGTCTAAGGAGTATGTGTGGAGTGACACGTTTGGATCGAGTGAGAAATGAAGAAGTGCGAAGGAGAACTGGAGTTGTTCGGGAGATGACTGATTGAGTTGAGCAGTGGATGTTGCGATGGTTTGGGCATATGGAGAGAATGGATACTGAGCATTTGGCGAAAAAGATAACTAGGTCTGATGTGAGAGGTGTAAGGCTGAGAGGAAGACCACGAATAGGATGGATGGACAGTGTGAAGAGAGCGTTGGATGCGATAGGGATGTCTGTTGAGCATGGAAGAGTGGCTGTGTTTGATAGAAATGATTGGAGAGAAACTGTGACTGAATAAATGATCACACAGCCGTGAGAGGATATTGTCCCGCATTTGGTTTGATTAGCTGATTAGGTCAGGTGCGGTTAAGGAGATGGGTCCATCATGATGTGGCAGGGGTAAACCAGCTCTGCTGTTGGGCCCTGCTGTGGATGTCACTGATTGCTTTGCGCAGTGGACCCTCGTGCAGTGTGGTGAGGTGAGGATCTGTCCCTTCTTTTCTTGGGGCAGAGATGCGAATGAATGTGTTTGAGTGGATGGGTAAATTGGGAGTGTGTCATCCTGTCTTGGCTACCTCCCTTTCCTTGGGGGAAGCAGCCTAGGTATATAGACAGACACATGCTTTTACGACCTCAGCATATGTACTTTGTACTTCATCCATGCAGTTTCTCATTATTTCATTTGTCTGAGTTATCGTCTCTTCTGTGTCACTGCTTTGTTCTACCAGACTGCTTGCTTGCCCAATTATATTTGTATCATATTTGAACTCCTACAAATATCTCTCATGGTTGGCCACGGTACTCCCCATTTCACTTGTTTTCTTTCTCAGTGAGTCTACCTCACCTGACAACTCATCTATTGTTTTTTCTGTTAGTTTTCACTAGCAATTCCTCATTTTTCCTTCCGAGGCATTGTTCCTTTCTGAATGCCTCTATTTCCAGTTGAAAAGTTTTCTCCAGTTTGATCAGTTTCTCCACTGATTTATTATATATTTCCATTTCAACAGGTTCTCCGTATTAATAATTCTGTTTTCTACTTTTTTCCCTTCTCATAACTACTAGATCAGCTATTTCAGGTCAGGGGCGGGTAAGGGGATGAGTCTGTTATGAAGTGGCAGGGGTAAACCAGCTCAGCTCTCGGGCCCTGCTGCGCATGTCACTGATTGCATTGCACAGTTGACCCTTGTGCGGTGTGGTGCGGTGAGGATCTGTCCGTTCTCCCCTTTGGGGCTAAGATGCGAATGAATGTGTTTGAATGGATGAGTAAATGGGGAGTGTGTCGTCCTGTCTCGGCTACCTCCCTTTCCTTGGGGGAAGCAGCCTAGGTATATAGATAGACTACATCTTACAGAACGAAAATTTCTACTTACAATCTGGCACCTCCTTGATACCCGCCCTGGTGTAGTATGATAACACTCTGATGCTTGCCTTCTCTCAGTGAATACCCTCTTGCATTCATTTTTTATGTATGATTTCTTTGGATTGCGCTTTTTTGTTTACACTTGCTTTACTATATTAAATCATCATTTTAATTTAGCCAAGTACAAAGCTTGACTCATTATAGATACTCTTAGGTATGACCAGTAACTGGACGCGGCAATTGCGTCCATCCTTTCTCGCTGCCACTGTGTGTGTGTTCTTACCTACCTAATTGTTCTTACTTAATTTTATCTCTACAGGAATGAATCAGGCTCGTACTGTCCCGTGTCTTAAACCATTATTATCGTACATATCCTTAAATTTATGAATTATTTTCGCACACACAATTTCATTCGGTAGCGCATTCAACTGATCAATTGCCCTATTTGGAAAACTAACTTTCCTTACGTCTTTATCGTCTCTCTTTTTATGCAGTTTTTTGCAGTGTCCTCTTGCTGATGCTTCCCCATAGGTTATATATTCATTTGTGTCTATTTTCTCCTTCCCTGCTATGCATTTATATTGCATAATCATGTCTCCTCTTTTCCTTTTCTCTTGTAGTGTTGGCAGATTCAGTTTTTCTAGTCTTTCCTCGTAGCTTTGATCCCTTAAGCTTGGTATCCATCTCGTAGCGGCCCTTTGAACTTTTTCAATCTTATCTATGTGTTTCTTGAGATGAGGATTCCAGACTACTGATGCATACTCAAGGGTTGGTCTGATGAATGATATTATCTTTCTCAGCATGTCTTCATTTATGTATGTGAATGCTACTCTCATATTTGCAAGCTGTGAATGCTACTCTCATATTTGCAAGCAGTGTATACATGTTCTGTACCTTCACACTGATGTGGTCAGCCGGAGATAGTCTGTTATTGATAATCACACCTAGGTCCGTCTCTATTTCTGATAAGTGTCCGGTTTTACTTCTTAAATTATAATCCCAATCATGTCTTTTTTTCACTTTTACCAAACTTGATTACATGACACTTGTCTACATTGAATTCCATTTGGTATGTATTGCTCCATTCATGAAGTTTATTTAATTCTTCCTGTAGCTCTTTACAAGAGTCTGTGTTAGTAATTATATTCTCCTTTGTATTTTTGCATCATCAGCAAACATATTTCGATAGCTCTCATTTCCAATGTTGCTATCTGTGTCATTTATGTACACTAAAAACATAATTGGTGCCAACACTGAGCTCTTTGGAACTCCGCTAGCCACTTCCCTCCATGTTGAGTAAATTCCCCTTAGTACTGTTTTCATTTTCTGTTTTCTGAGAAAATCTTGCATCCAACAGTACAGTTTGTCTCGGATTCCACCTTGATGGTACAGTTTCCATAAAAGTCGTTGATGTGGTTCTCTGCCAAATGCTTTCTTGAAATGTAGATAGATACTGTCCACCCATCCTTCTCTTTTCTGTAATGTTTCTGCTACTCTGTCATAGTAGCTCAACCGATAAGTAACACAAGATTTTCCATTTCTGAAACCATGCTTCCGTTCTCGGTAAACTTTTTGAGACACTAATTAACTAGAAATCAATAAATTAATCAATGATCGGCAGTATGGATTTAGACCAGAACGTTCAACTGTAGACATTCTTTGCCTTCTTACCCATCAGATTAACAAAACAATTTACCAACACGGCGAAACACACACAATAGCACTTGATATTTCAAAAGCTTTAGACAGAGTATGGCACCGGGCCTTATTGTCTAAGATGTCACACTATGGCCTTGCATCACTGGTTCCTCTAATTTCTTCTTACCTTCATGAAAGAAAAATACGGGTCGTGGAAGATGGAATATAGTCTCAGTTTCATTCCATAAATGCTGGCATACCTCAGGAATCAGTTTTGGCACCAACCCTCTTTCTCATTCATATAAATGACCTCCTATCTGTCACACAACCCAATACACTCTTATGCTGATGACTCGACACTTCATAGTTCTTTCACATTTAGTACCTCCTATACACAACCTGATATTATAAATTCCCAAATAAACACAACAATTTCTCTGAACCAGGACCTTTCTAAAATTAATCAATGGGGACAAGCAAATCTGGTCTCATTTAACGCTCAGAAAACTAAATACATTAATTTCTCCAACAGAAAGAATCAGTCAGACTCTCACATAATTTTAAATTATCCCAATATTCCCATATCCACTACAATTGTTATCTAAACCCCAACCTAAGCTGGACAGCTTATGTTAAATCCCTTGCTAAAAATGCTTTAAAAAATTGGGACTTATATACAGAGTTCGTGAGTTCTTCACTGAAGAGCAGTTGGCCACAGTATACAAAAGTCATGTGCGTTCTCAGACTGAATACTGTACATCACCGTGGAGTGGATGTGGAGCGGTTGCATTGAGGCAGTTGGACAAAATTTAAAATAAAGCCATTAGATTAATCAATAATCCTGGCATTACCAGTACGGAGAGATGTTCCTCCATTACCAGTACGGAGAGATGTTGCTTCTTTAGCATTGTTATATCGATAATTTTACTGCAAGTGCTCTGACGAACTGGCTTCAGTTGTGCCTCCCCTTCACATTTTCTCCCGAAATACTCAGGCAGCTGGGAGAGCCCATGAACTCACACTGTCTCCCCCGCAATGCAGAACCTCTCATTATCAAAATTCATTTATCCCCAGAACTAATACTCTCCGGAATTCACTTCCTGGATGTTGCTTCCCACAAACATTTAAATCCAATTCAATTTAAATCCAGTTGTTATAAATATTTTATGAATGGAGGATGTCTTTAGGCACATGGACTTTTTTTTCCTTTGTTTTTCCTTCCTCCATTCATTATTTATAAAAATAAAACTGCCTTTCTTTATCATATTGTGTTCCTCTAGATGATTTACCCAAACTTTTCTTATCATCAGTGGCGTACCTGAGGGGAGCGGGGGGGGGGGGGGGGGGGGGGGGCGCAGTTTGAAACTGCCTCCCGGGCCCCCAAATGAGAAGGGTTCCCAAAAGGCTTTTTTATTAATATTTAAAAATATATATATTTATCATCCCGACAATCCCGGCTGAGATAATAGATAAGTTTTGAGAATTAGGGGGGCTGTGTTCTTTGCGGGGCCCCCCTCCAGGAGGGGGGCCCGCCCCCGAAAAGAAC
Source organism: Coenobita brevimanus (assembly GCF_032717465.1). Taxonomy (NCBI): domain Eukaryota; kingdom Metazoa; phylum Arthropoda; class Malacostraca; order Decapoda; family Coenobitidae; genus Coenobita; species Coenobita brevimanus. Next base: position 13,587,024 of record NC_136973.1, on the reverse strand, counting down.
CTAGCCCCCCGGGCCCCCAAATCTCTAGGTATGCCCCTGCTTATCATCTTTTCTAATATCTTACTTACAACTCTGGTTAGTGATACTGGTCGGTAGTTGAGAGGATTTTGTCTATTCCGTTTCTTGAATAAGGGAACAATGTTTGCTTTCTTCCAAATATTGGGTAGTTTACCTTGACCCAAGGATTCCTTGAATATTAAAGAAAATGGTCTACTTAACTCCTTTGCATATTCATGTAGCACCCAACATGAAATTTCATCAGGATCATTTGCTATTCCTTTGTTTCTTTAGTTAACTCCTCCTATATTTCCTATTCTGAGATTGTATATCTGATTATATGTGTGGGCATGCATGTTCCATATTGTCCCTCTCAAAATTATTTTCCTCTGTAAAAACTGATTGAAAGTTCCTGTTTAGTGCTTCACAAATATCTTTCTCACGTGTATAGATGATCCCGTCATCCGTAATGGACTGTATTTTATCTTTTACTTTGGGTTTGCTTCGGATCTAGCTGTTAAATAGCTTCGGTTGATCACTACTTTTATTTATGATGTCTTCTTCAAACTGTCTTTGGACTTCTTTCCTTATTCTTGTATAATCATTTCTTGCCTGTTTATAGTTGTTATTTGCCCTCTCACTATTGTGTCTTCCGTATCTATTCCACAACAAGTCTCTTTTTTCTTATGATTTTTTACATTCTGTATTAAACCACTTCTTTATTTTCTTTTCTGCTTCTTCGTGCTATGGGATGTAATTCTGGACTCCTGTTTCATAAAGTTCACAGAATTTTTCATATATAACATTTAAATCTTGTCCTCTAAGGTCCTTTTCCCAATCTATTTCTAAGAAGTACTTCTTTAGGTCATGGTAGCTTCCTTTTCTATAGTTTAAGCTCTTTTTCTGAATTTCATTACTGTTAACTATGTCATATGCAATCCTGAAGTTGCAATTTAGTACTGCATGGTTGCTTTTGCCGAATGGAGGGTGATACATTGTATTGTCAATATTGCTTTCTTGCCTAGTAAATATAAGATCTAGTACTGATGGTGCATCAAGTCCTCTTTTTCTGGTGCTTTCCTTTACATGTTGCGTAAGGAAAAACTGCTGCACAAGGTTCAAGAGGTTTTTGTCCCAATAGCTTTTCTGGCTTGTTATATCTAGAGTATTCCAGTTCATATTTGTATTAAAATCTCCAGTTAATATTATTCTTTCAGATTTCTCCTCCATTCTGTGCAGTAATGCTTTTAAACTCTGGATATTACTCTCTGGCAGATCTTCATATTCGCCTCTTTTCCATGTGTTTGATCATGGTGGCATGTATAAATTTGCCACAATTACTTTCCCTTCAGATGTATTAATCTCTACTGCAATCACTTCTACTTGCGAGAGTATGTCTAGTCCTATTTCTTTGACTTTTAGATTTTTTTTTTTGTTAGTATTATAATTCCCCCTCCTCTTTTTTTTTTTTTTCCTTCCTCTATACCAGTGATTATTATAGATTTGTTGATACCTGCTGAATCTTTGACCAATTACGAATTGTTTTGGATTATTCTTTTCACTTCCTTTTTAATGCTTTTTTCTTGAACTCTTGTTTCTAAGTCTTTCTTTACTTTCACCATTTCAAGCATACGGAGTTTCCACATCCTTTTTGTAGCTTTGCATCGCTTCATTCACCTGGATTATCTTCTCCTAAATATCACTGTTCTGATCTATCAGATTCCTTACTTGCCAGAATTTCTCTGTATTATTTCAGGAACTCTTCCAAGATACTCTCGTGGTTGACAACTGTATTTGCCATTCCACTAATCTTCCTTCTAAGTCAGCGGTTCTCAAACTTCTAAGTGGGTGACCCTATTTGGAATATTTCAAGACTTTGCAGACCACAGGATAAAAAAGATCAGAGAGAGAGAGTGAGTAAACGGTATATAGCCTATCGTAGTTATTAAGAGAGAGAGAGAGAGAGAGAGAGAGAGAGAGAGAAAGTAACCCGTATATTACCTATCTTAGTTAAGAATATGCTAATTGTGTAATAACGATAATTACAATTTCAATTATGTAAATAAAATAGGCATACATTGAAAGCATTAGGCCTATTCTATCTCCCTGTGACCCATCAAAATTTTTCTCACGACCCACCTTTGGGTCGTGACCCATATTTTGAGAATCACTGTTCTAAGTGAACCCACCTCAACAATCAGCTCATCTATTGTTGTGTCTTTCTTGTTGACTTCCTTTACTAATTTTTCATTTTCCTCCTTCTGCATATGCAATTGCTTCTTAATTTCATCGATTTCACAAAGAAATGCCTTCTCCAATCTGTTTACCCGTTCTAACAGCTTATTGTACGTCTCCATTTCAACCAGTTCCTGGTAGAAATCATCATCCTGCTTTCTACCTTTATCCTTTCTCTTAGCTCCTTACAAATTTGCTTTACTAAAGTAGGTGGACATCTTGTGGTACTAAAATCAAAGATTCTGCTTACATTCTCTGGCGCGCAGATTAAACACAATCAGCCGACGAGCTTGTGGTGCACATTCCTGCTCTACTTTGTTTTATTCTGTTATTTAAACAACACTCTTGCTAAAAACTTCCCCTTTTATATTAGGACACCAATTAGTTTACCTGCCCTGTGGCCAGGTTGGCCAAGTGCGGAGTGATGTGTCATACGTCCTCCCTGCACGGCGTCTCTCGTATGTGTGTGTGTGTGTGTGTGTGTGTTCTTACCTAATTGTTCTTACCTAATTTTATCTTTACAGCAATGAGTCAAGCTCGTACTGTAAACCATATTTATCGTACATATCCTTAAATTTGTGAATTGTTTTGGCACACACTATTTCATTCGGTAGTGCATTCCATTGATCAATTGCTCTGTTTGGGAAACTGAATTTTCTTACGTCTTTATCACCTCTCTTCTTATGCAGTTTTTTGCAGTGTCCTCTTGCTGATGCTTCTCCATATGTTAAGTAATCATTCATGTCTATTTTCTCCTTTCCTGATATGCATTTATATAGCATTATCATGTCACCTCTTTTCCTTCTCTCCTGTAGTGTTGGTAGATTCAGTTTATTTAGTCTTTCTTCGTAGCTTAGGTCCCTTAAGCTTGGTATCCATCTTGTAGCGGCCCTTTGAACTTTTTCAATCTTGTCTATATGCTTTTTGAGATGAGGACTCCAGACTACTGATGCATATTCCAGGGTTGGTCTAATGAATGATGTTATTATCCTTCTTAGCATGTCTTCATTTATGTATGTGAATGCTATTCTCATATTTGCAAGCAGTGTATACATGTTCCGTACCTTCTCGCTGATGCGGTCAGCCGGAGATAGTCTGTTATTGATAATCACACCTAGATCTTTCTCTCTTTCTGATGTGTATAGGGTTTTATTTCCTAACTTATAATCCCAATCAGGTCTTTTTCCACTTTTACCAAACTTGATTACATGACACTTGTCCACATTGAATTCCATTTGCCATGTACTACTCCATTCATGAAGTTTATTTAATTCTTCTTGTAGCTCTTTACAAGAGTCTGTGTTAGTAATTCTCCTTTGTATTTTTGCATCATCTGCAAACATATTCAGATAGCTCTCATTTCCAGTGTTACTGTTTATATCATTTATATACACTAAAAACATGATTGGTGCCAGCACTGAACCCTGTGGTACTCCACTAGTCACTTCTTTCCGTAGTTTCCTCTTAGTACTGTCCTCATTTCTCTTTTTATGAGAAAGTCTTGCACCCAACAAAACAGTTTGCCTCGAATTCCTCCTTGATGGTACAGTTTCCATAAAAGTCTTTGGTGTGGTACTGTGTCAAAAGCTTTCTTGAAATCTAAATAGATACTGTCCACCCATCCTTCCCTTTCCTGTATTGTGTTTATTACTCTGTCATAGTAGCTTAACAGATTAGTAACACATGATTTTCCTTTTCTGAAACCAAACTGTCTTTCTGTTATCATACTGTGTTCTTCTAGATGATTTACCCAAGCTTTTCTTATAAGTTTTTCAAATACCTTGCTTACAACACTGGTCAGTGATACTGGTCGGTAGTTGAGTGGATTTTGTCTATTTCGTTTCTTGAATAAGGGGACAATATTTGCTTTTTTCCAAATATCAGGTAGTTTACCTTGACTCAAGGATTTCTTGAAAATGAGAAATAATGGTTTACTTAACTCCTTTGTACATTCTCGTAATACCCAACATGAAATTTCATCAGGACCACTTGCTTTTCCTCTGTCTAATCTACTTAACTCACTCCTGTATTACTTTTTCTGCTATTTGTATATCTGGTAGTATGTGTGGACATGCGTGTTCCACATAGTCCCTCTCAAAATTTTTTTCTTCTGTAAAAACTAATTGGAAAATCTTATTTAGTGCTTCACAAATATCTTTCTCTTGTGTATAAGTGATTCCCTCGTCCGTAATGGATTGTATTATATCTTTTACTTTAGTTTTGCTTCTGATATAGCTGTAAAACAGCTTTGGTTGATCACTACTTTTATTTATTATATCTTCCTCAAACAGTTTTTGGGCTTCCCTCCTTATTCTTGTATAGTCGTTTCTTACCTGTTTGTAATTATTATACGACCTTTCACTATTGTGTCTTCTGTATCTATTCCACAACAAATCTCTTCTTTCTTTTGATTTTTTACATTCTGTATTGAACCATTTCTGTATTTTCTTATCTGCTTCTTTGTGCTGTGGAATGTACTTTTGGACTCCTATTTCATAAAATTCACAAAAATTTTTATATACAGCATTTAAATCTTGTCCTATAAGCTCATTTTCCCAATCAACTTTTAAGAAATACTTCTTTAGGTCTTGATAATTTTTCTTTTTATAGGTTAGGCTCTTTTTGTAACTATCATTGCTGTTTACTATGTCATATGCTATCCTGAAGTTATAATTTAGTACTGCATGATCGCTTTTGCCGAGTGGAGGGTGATATATTAAACTGTCAATATCATTTTCTTGCCTTGTAAATATTAGATCTAGCACTGAAGGTACATCAAGTCCTCTTTTTCTGGTGGTTTCCCTCACATGTTGCGTTAAGAAAAACTCTTGTACGAGATCCAGGAGCTTTTGGTCCCAACAGCTTTCTTGGCTATTTATATCTAGAGTATTCCAATTTATATTTGTATTGAAGTCCCCAGTTAGTATAATTCTTTCCGATTTCTCTTCCATTTTATGTAGCAATAATCTTACACTCTGAATTGTACTTTCTGCCAGGTCCTCATATTCGTCTCTTTCCCATGTGTTTGATCTGGGTGGCATGTACAAATTGGCTACAATTACTTTACCTTCAGATGTGTCGATCTCTACTGCAATCAGTTCTACTTGTGATGGTATATCTAGTTTTATTTCCTTGACTTTTAGATTTTTCTTAGTTAATATTATAATTCCTCCTCCTTTTTTAAAATATCTGTCTCTTCTCCATATATTGTATTCCTCTAAGTTTAGTATGTCATTTGATATCCTTGGTATTAATTTTGTTTCAGTTAGGCATATTATTTGTGGTTCATTTTCTCTGACATAATCATTCATCTCTAGTAATTTAGATACCATTCCATCCACATTTGAGTACATCAACTTTATCATCTTGTTTATATACTTGTCATGACATGGTTCTACTACCTTCCTCCTTTTTATTCCATCCTGTTTGTGTACCACTTTCGTACCTGCAATCCTATTACTTTGTAAAAAAAAAAATTCTTCTCTTCTTCTGCTCTTCCCTCATTTTTTGTTTTTGCTTCCTCCCTATTCTCTTTCAGTAATTCCAGTTCCTCTTGTGTTAGGCATCTTTTTATCCATACATTTTTGAACTCCTCTTTTTCCTTAAGATTCTTTGCATTTTTTAGTATCTCTTCCACAGTGTTTACACTCTGGAAAGTCACCTTTAGAGGTCTTGTCTTGCTTTTCTCGTATTTCCCTAACCTTTTGTGTTCCTCTATGTCTTTACTACAGATTTCCTCTGATACTTCTTTCAGTAAGCTCATTACATTTGCCATCTCCTTTTTGTCTCTTGTGATCTTGTTTTTAACTTCTTCCTCTTCTATACCAGTGATTACTATTGATTTGTTTATCTCTACTGAATCTCTGACTAACTTTGGATTGTTTTGGATTATTCTTTTCACCTCCTTTTTAATGTTTGTGTGTGTGTGTGTGTGTGTGTGTGTGTGTGTGTGTGTGTGTGTGCCTTAACTCCTAAGTCAGTGATGGTCAACAAGGGTGCATGACGAACCCCAGGGTTCATTCTTTATTTCAATGGGTACAGTTTGCAGGGTTCATAGGGATCCATGACATAAATAGTGCATAGAGGGCCACAGTACGAAATGAGCATTTAGGAGGATATTGTAAATGTAATGGAAGAATTGCATTTAAATCATAGTTTAAATATTTATGACTGGTTAACAATAAATATTGTATTGTCACTAGGTAGTGTTAATAGAAAATTCATTTAGGTATAATTTTATGGTCATCGGTTAGGTAGGGTCTAGCCAATGAAGGCGAGCTTTCACTCGCTACCGAGTTTGATTTTAAGTTATAAGTATTCAAAGCATTAAACTTTTGTTTTCATTATATATGTTCATTATTTATATATATTTTTTCTAAACAAAAAATTTATATACTGTACATTATTTGCATTTGGGTAGTGTGATGAGTAAGGATGGAACTTTGGGGGATGAAGTACGTGAAAGGGTACAGCAGGGAAGGAAGGTTGTTGGCACACTGAAAGCAGTGATGAGAAATAGGGAGGTGAGTATGGAAGTTAAGAAGTCACTGCATGATGGTATTGTGATCCCTACCCTGACGTATGGAAGCGAGGCGTGGACCTTGCAAGAGGGGAACAAGTCAAGAGTGAGAGCAGTGGAAATGAGTTACTTGAGAGGAGCATGTGGAGTGACATGGAGGGACAGGTTGACGAATGAAGAAGTGAAGGAACGTTGTGGGGTAGATGTGGATGTGGTTGAAAAGATTAGGAGAAATACACTGAGGTGGTTTGGACATGTGGAGAGGATGGAGAATGAAAGACTGACTAAGAGGGTGTATGTAGGTGAGGTGGAGGGGGGGAGAGGGAGGGGTAGATCGAGGATGAGGTGGAGGGATGGAGTTGAGAGGTATATGAGGGAGGGGGGGGTGAGTTGGGGGGAGGGGAGTCAAATGGTGGGTGACAGAGTGACTTGGAGGCGTTTTGTCTGCGGCCACCCTTTGCGGGATTAGGGCGTCGGGCTATAGATAGATAGATAGACATTATTTGCATTGCCTCAGGTAATTGTCCAGCTGAGAGTCATATTTTACTTTATGTACAAAGAGGAGACATACTATTTGTATTTGTATGTAGATGGCTTTTAACTATAAAGAACTAAAGTGAAATACTCATGCATTTTTGTGGTAATTAGTCTTCCTAGTGGCTAGGGTTTCTCAAGGCCTCAGGTACTGTAAGGGTGCACAGACTTAGAAAAGGTTGAAGAACACTGTCCTAGGTTATTTCATATGTCTGAATGAAACCTCCCAGGTGGGTTCGTCGGGACACTGGGAAGGTCTTTCATTATATAGTTTTCCAATCTTGATTTTAGTGGGGTCAGCCCCCCCCCCTCCCCTAATTAAAAATTCTCAGAAATAGTGAAAGGAGGGCAGATATGTCTTTGAAATTTAATTAGATGTTGTACAATGGACTCACAACCATAATGCGAGATTTGGAGAGCGTGAAACCCCAATGACAAATGCAACCAAAAATAGGGAAAAGAAGCACATGGATTTTACCCATGGACTGCGAGCCACAGCTCAGGCTGGGTAGCGTCGCTTTGTGAGTCATCTCAGGTTGTGCTGGCTGTGCATCACTGCTAACTACACCACCCCTATGCAAACTTATGCATGGCACTATTCAAGGATGGAGAGAGATTTTTTTCTTTTCACTAGATGATGCCCCCTTTTCTTGGGGGAAGCAGCCTAGGTATATAGATAGATAGATAGAAAAACATTTTTTTTTTCATTTTTCACTACTACCCTATGCAAACTTACGCATGGTGATGATACTCAAAGACTGAGAGATTTTTTTTTTTTCCCACCAGATGATGCCCTGGGTGATTATCTGCAAGATTATATTAAAAACTAAAAAAAAAAATCTTCATTTTTTTGCACAGTATAGGGTGGGAAAAAAAGAAAAAAAGTAATTCGGCAATCCACGGGTTAAATGAAATCAGCATACACATCATATGATCAGGTATGCAGTTTCCATGTTTTCTCAGAATACACAAGAAGCTGCATATCTGTTTCTGGAGATCATGACTTCTCCCCCTCCCTCGATTTTGGCTGGTCAGCACCATAGCCTACCAAAAATTAAAAAAAAAATAGATATAGAACATTTGAATATAACATTCCAGATGAGCTCATCTGGCTACTTTGAAGGTCTCCTGCTATATACAATTTTCCAACCATGATATTTATAGGGGTCAGCCCACTCACCAAATTAAAAATTCTCAGAAACAGAGAAAGGAGGGCAGGTATGACTATGGTACCTTAGTACATGTTGTACAATGAAGACTCATTGGTAAGGTGATTTTTTTTTTTTTTTTCAGAGATTCCAGAAATGTTTAAATGACCTTTCCCAGGTGAGAGTGACTGGTTACTAGGAAGGTCTTGCACTGTATACAATCTTTCAACCATGACTTTTAAGGGGTTCAGCCCATCCCAGGAAATTAATATCTCTAACAATCTGTGAAAGGATTGGAGAGTTGATATTGATATTTTTGTACGAATGATACAATAGACTCTTATCTGTAATGCGTTATTTGGGGAGCGTGGCCCTCCCACTGATTTTTGGAGGAGCCAGGCTTCCCTCCCCAAAATAAAAGCGATCAGTAACAGCCAGGGGTGAGCACGTTGATACTGATTTCAACGAGATCAATGTACATATTGTTATATGTCCATTCCACACTGCCACAGGCTCCAACAGCAGTAGTACACTATAGGAAGGGCACTACTCAGTGAATTGTTCTTTCTGTGGTCAGTCTTTCAGTGTACAACACACTAGAGCAGCTCAGGGGTTGTAAATACTGTCTTCTTAAGTTTGCAGTCTTTATTCATCAAATAATTACACTAAGTGCTTGCCAATTACACTTCACTGTTTCTAAAAGTACCACAGCTATACAATCTGCACTGGCATTGAACAAAATTCAAACTGAGCTGAAAAACCTCTAGTCCCTTCCCCGTACTTATATAAGCTTCCTGTAAACTAGATTTATCGGCTACATTCTCGGCGGGGCAACAGTTACCAACTCAGAGACATCCAAAATATTCCAGAGTTTTCTTACATTACATAACACTCTAAATTATTTAGCATACAAACTGAGATAATATTACGTAATATAATAATCACATAAATAAAACATTATAGAGAAAAGGAGCACAAAAATTAATGTAAAACTTACAAAATACCTCTGCTTACAAATAGCAGGCTCACTGGCAACTCTGACACGGAACTGAAAAATACAAGAAATACTTAGAACATTCCAGTACTTCCTAACTAGCAAATCCCACTTCTCAGCAATATCATAGAACTGGGATGCAGTTTCCATGTTTTCTCTGAATGGACAGAAAGATACCGCTCACTGACTTTATTATCTATCTATCTTTCCATCTATAGCCAAATGCAATCATCTTGTAAGGGTTGGCCATTTTTCTATTGGTTAGTTGTTTTGCAGAGAGGGGCATTAACCCTACACCAACCCACATGTTGACATGCAGGAAACATGTATGGGTTGGTTACATGGCTACCATCCAGCACTGTAAATGGTTCCCTGGCTTACAGGAAACTGTCAGGCTTGTCACTCAATGTGAAGCCACCTGAAGCAGAAAGAAGAGTAAAAAAAAAGTAACAGAAAAGATGGAAGAAATAGAAAGAGATGAGGGCAGACACATACAAAGAATGATAAAGGTGAAGCAAGAAGTAGGCAGCACTACACTGAGTGGACGATGGTCGCCGCCGCCTATCACTATATTATTATTATTAGGCTTTGCCGTATATATGGCAAAGATTATTGTTTTGGTAAGTATTATTATTTTTCTTTGCACTTTTTTTTCTTAGAGCTTGATGATTTTATGTAGGAGGATACCCTAGGATAATCCAAGTACTTGTGCCAAATGTAAATGGCCTTGACCCATTGTTGAAGGTCATATACTCGTTTACTGTACAAAAATTGCATATTTGAAATTGAAATATCTCAGAAACTAACTGAGGTACAGCTATTTGGTAAACCCGAGGCGTCCCGTCGATGTATGACTACGTTGCAACATTATGTAATTGCCAGTCCCGTCGACGTACTGGTACGTCACTCAATTTCAGCGTGCATAATTTGCACAATTTTCAAATCTTCCACTTGATTTTTGGTACGTAGGGTCGCTCGACCTTCCTCTACCTGCCAACAGGCAGGGACACTCAGCGAAACCGCACAACCCATGCTCACCCTCGGCTTGGTCACTCATCTGTTGGCAGTGGCCCTGGTCAGACATGGCGCATAGAGGTCTCTCGGAGGAGGAAATCCAAGCTGCCCTGGATGCCTTCACAGGCGACAGTGATTCACCACTCGATGACGAGGTGGTGGACAAAGATTATGTCCAACCAGAGGAGGAGGAAACCAGCAGCAGTGATGAGGAGATCCCGTCCCCCAGGAAGCAGCGCTATGTGACTTATCGTGCTGCTAGAGAGGGCCAGCCCGCAAAAAAACATCATGAAACCACCTCACGGCAGCCCCTACATGATGTTGAGGCCGAATTCGAGGATGAAGACAAGGACGGAGCCATGGGACGTGCTGCCACATGGTACGGCTGCGAGATAATCACCCATTGCGGCCCCGAGCTCACAGCATGTCGTACAAGCAGGTATGGGCCTAGTGTTTTGTTTGGGGATGGCAGAAGTGGCGTGGAGGGAGTGGGGAGTGAAATGGAAAGTGCAGGGGCGAGTATAGAAAGTGAGAGTGGCGGGAGTGAGTCATCGCTCTCCTGTGGTGGTGTGAGGTGGCAGGGCGTATCACGTGGGGCAGTGAGGGTGTGCGATGAATCACGTGGTGTTGTGATGGAGGGGCAAACTGGGGAGAAACCACTCCCCAGCACGTCTTATGCTCCCCAATATTACCAGACATGTGGGCCAGGGAGGGTGCGTGATGAATCACGTGGTGTTGTGATGGAGGGGGGAGGTGAGGAGGAGCCACTCCCCAGCACGTCTTATGCTCCCCAATACTCCCAGACTTCATCCGAACAGCCCCCTAATGTTCCATAAGGCCGTAAGGGTAAGGGAAAGGGAAAGGGTAAAGGCCGAGGGAAGAGGAGTGCGAATGGGGAAGCTCTCCGCACTCCTCCTCCCCAACCTACCCCACCAGCATCTCCTCCCCACCCGACAAAGGCGACGATGGGGATGATGGGGGCGAGGGTTTTGTGACTTGGAATTGGGAGGATGGGAGTGATTTTTCTCCCATCATTCACTCCTTCACTGAGAATGGGGTGCTGGCTGCTCTGCTCCAGGAATTCACCCTAGTTTCACCAGGCTGGATTTTTTCCTCCTATTTTTCAGTAAGGGTCTTGTGGACCAAACAGTGGAACAAACAAACCGTTTCGCTAGCAGCCAGCACCGTGAGAATGAAAGACAGGGCACAAGGAGCAGGCATTCCATCATTTATGATTACCCTGTCTCCCTGGCAGAAATATTTTTATTTTTTGCCCTGGTACTTTTGATGGGTATTATACGAAAAAACAGAATTCCGGCATACTGGACAAGGGACCCTATCATGCAGACACCAATATTTGGCCAAATCATGAGCCGTAATCGCTTTCAGCAAACTCTAAGTCACCTCCACTTTTACAATGCTGATGATCCTGCAAATGCAAATGACACAGATAAGATGAGGTGAATTAGGTTGGTTTTTGATCACCTAAGGCAAACATTCCATTCCTCATTTTATCCCTATAGAGACCTTGTCATGGACGAGAGTCTCGTGTTGTGGAGAGGCAATATTTCCTTTCGGCAGTACATACCCAGCAAAATGCACCGTTTTGGGTTCAAGATCTTTGTTATGTGTGACTGTGGGACTGGGTCTGTGCAAGACATAGTCTTGTACACCGGTGCACAGACAGATATAATAGAAGATCGGAGTATTGGGCTGACTGGAGCAGTGGTAAAGACAATGATTGAAGACTACCTTCTTCGTGGTCACGTCCTTTACCTGGACAACTGGTACACTAGCCCTCTTCTCGCTCGTTATCTACACAGGCATGACACGGGAATCTGTGGTACCATCAAGGTGAACCGGCGTCACATGGTCAAGGTGGGGCAGAAACTTGAAAGAAATGAGGTGGTCTTCTTCCAGGCTAACAATATACTAGCAACAGTGTGGAACCACAACAGAGAAGTCAGCCTCTTGTCCACGGTTCACTGCCCCTTGATGCACCGTACAGAGTACGTGGATTACCGCAGTGAGAGGAGGCGCCACATATGGAAACCTGAGTGTGTCCTTGACTATAACATCAACATGCGCCTGGTGGACCATTCAGACTCCATGATATCCATTGTCAAATGTGCCAGGACCACGATGAAGTGGTACAAGAAGCTCTTCTTTCTATAACTGCCCTGAATTGCCACCACCTGCACGCCATGACAAAAGGAGTGCAGGAAACCTTTGAAGGGTTTGTGAGGGAGCTTACACGTGAAATTTTTGCCCGGTATGCGGTTGGGAGCCCCCAACACCGTACACGCACTGCCCCTATTGCCCAAACTCACCTGAGAATATCCGCCCGCCATTTCCCCACTCCTATACCTCCCCAGCCAAATAGACCTAGGCCCCAATGCAGGTGTCATGTGTGTAGCAATTCCCGTGTGAGACCCACCACTCAGAGAAAAGACACTCGCTACCAGTGCGTTGAGTGTGACATGGATCTCTGCATTCACCCTTGTTTTCGTATCATACCTTGATGCACTTCTGATATGACGTGAATACGATATGACGCTCATACTCAGAAAGAAATGTGACAAACAGACGCTCAGTGTAATTATAAGGCCCGTAGATCTGTTAATAGTAGTATGGAAGTGAAATCGGGTGTATTATAAGTGGAAAAATCTGTAAGGGCATAAATATATTCTAAGTGGAAACCTTCCTAGCAAATGTATGAAGATGCACTATTCTGACGCTCAGTGGAATAAACAGGGCCTGTAAATATGTAAATATTAGTATGAAGAGTGGAAACGGGTGTAATATAAATGGAAAGTTATGTAAGTGCATAAATTTATTCTAAGTCAAAATATTCCTAGCAAGTGTATATAGATGCGAAATTCTGAAACTCAGTGGAAGAAATAAGGCCCGTAAATATGTAAATAGTTGTATAAACTGGAAACGGGTGTAATGTAAGTGGAAAATTATTATGTAAGCGTATAAATATTAAGTTGAAACATTCATAGCGAGGATATTTTGGTGCGATATTCTGACGCTCAGTGAAATAAATAAGGCCTGTAAATATATAAATAGTAGTATAAGGTGGAAACGGGTGTAATGTAAGTGGGGAAGTATATTGGGCGTGAAGAAATAAAGTAGAAGTTGAAACACGAGTGGTAGCGAGTGTGCTTCTATGTGAATATGCGCTAGCATTTCGCTAAATGCCCTCATAATGAATGTAAATAATTGAAAACATTTATAGTGGTTGAGGAAAGGTTCAATGTAAAGAAAACAATACTATGAAATTGATAAAACAATATGATATGTTGAGATACAAGTCATAGCGAGTGCGCTGAGTAAGAAGATGTGCCCTATAGTTATGCTACATGTCATCATAATGAATGAAAACCGCTGAAAACATTTACATACAGTAAAAAATGATAAAATGGCATTGAAACAGTATTATACAAGTAGAAAAAAAATGATATTTTTACTGAAACAAGAAACTTAGTACATAGTGTGTGACCACTCTGACCAAACTCGCAATTCTCGCGCGATGGAACAATGCTTATTTTTCATATATATATCATTGAAAACCATTATATTGTTATTGTTTATTAGTTCAAATTCAATAAATGTGGAGGTGTTCTTGGTTGTTTCTCCCAAAATGACGTACCATAGAAAACGTGAGAGCCTCACACGTCAGTGACAGAATACGATACCTTGCGCAGGCGACCTCACCTGTTCGACCACTTATGGACCCCGATAAGCCCTTTCTTGGTGATTTTCCTTTGTTTCTCAACAAAAGCGGATGTTTTAGCCAAAAAAAAAAAATCAAAAATAGCTTGGGATTGGGGGGTATCAGAGGTGCGAAATCGGTCGGGACGTGACGGTTTAAAAATCCTATTATAAAAAGGATGCTAAGAATTTTGGCCGAATATTTTGCCAATTAGCCTAATAGAAAGTACCAAATTTAAATCTGCTCAGAGTTTCCTTTGTAACATATTTTAGAGATAACCACAAAGCTGTAAATCTGTAACTTTACATAAATATAGCTGTGGTTCCTCTTGTTATCTGAGAGGAATCTGGTTAAAGTTAAGCATACACAGCCAGTTATTGATGTACAGGTTGAAATTAAATGTCAATATTATTTTTGCAACTTGCACTGTAATATCCCATGTTTTTTTATATTTTTTCATCGTGATGTCAAGTATTCTCTACATAGATTCAGTATGTTTTTTTTTTTTTTTTCTGTTGAACGATGACACTTGAGGCTAATACGTGACCAGTGAGTTCCTATATATTTTGTGATATTTATCAACACTAATAAAGTGAAATAGCCTAGGTAATTTGAATTTTACCATTCAGGTCCCTAATAGGAGAATGAGCGCTTGGTTTACTGAGAGGAGCTGCTGTCTCTGTGTTTTGTTTTCTCGGGAGCAAAATCATGGCCTCATGCCTGTACCTCTTCTTCTCTTGGCCCCATTATGAGTTAGTACATTGATTTTCTAATCGCTTAAAAGTTAATTTGATTGTTAGTAATGTTTAGAATGTATTATCTGCCCTGAAAATTGTGATATATGAGATGAGTGCAGAGCAGCTGTATGGTGTGGAGTCGCAGAACTGCTGCGTTGACAATTTGACGCCCTGGGATAAGGCCAGCCAGTCACGTACACCACCGTGATACTAAAAACTGTTTTGTAATTGCGAGATAAGGTGATGAATTCTTATCCTGTGTAGTATCACCCTAACGACAAAAGTTTAGGGTGGTAAGGGCAGCTGCATCTTCTAATTTTTGAAATATTCCTATGATTTTTTTTTTACCTTAAAATATCATACATTCAACTTATTAATTTCCCCGAAACTACAGTACATGAAAGTCTTAACACTTTCAGGGGACCAAGTCTTGGAGCAAGGCTTGGTGCAAATCTAGGTGCAAGTCTTGATATAAGTCTGGGAGTGAACTTAATCAACTTCTGGCAGAGTATTTTACTTGTGACACTGAGGGGCGATTCCACAATAGTTTTCGTTTGTTTGCTTCCTCCCCAACCACACTTATAACTACATTTTTTTTCCAAAAAGTTCAGTATCCACTTTCACTACCCCTGTCAAATGGTTAGATAATTAAGATTGCTACATAGTTTAGTCACCAAAATCATCATATAATTCAGTCATAAGTCATTTACACAGTTCACTTTCTTTCGTTTGGGTGCTTGCAAACCACTACAAACAACTGTGGAATCGGCCCTGAGTCCTTCATGTCCATTGTCTGGTTTTCAAGTATTTTTCAAGTCTTGCCCAGACTTGGAACAAGTTCAATCTCCCTGTTGTCATCTAGCATGTATGGAGAGGCACTACATCAACAAAGGACCAACATCAACTTCCAGGTGTTTCGTCGATCTCCTGCATGACCCTACTTTCATTCCTAGAAAGTACAATTGAAATTCTCAGAAGCCAAGAATTTGGAGATCAGTAAATTGAAGGGTCAATGCTACCATGTATACCTTATACCCTTCTTTAAGTTATAGTCTGGACACCTCTTTATATTAAGTCCATTTATTATTCTTTTTGAGGTGTACTACTAATAACAGTTCCTCAAACATTTCATATATTCATAAACTCCTCAAATTTAAATGTACTGGTCACTCATGATTTGTAAGTGGTTGTTTTTTCATCAGTATATAATGGTGGCAGCAGTGGGGTGATTTAAGCCTATCTTTATACATGTTGTGTGAATTTTTCCTCTCTTTTAAGGTTTAAGTATTCCTGCCAAACCCTTGTGTTAACCTAACCATGTGATGCCTGCCTGCTGCAGTACCAGATACCCTTTACACTTTTGGGCCTCACATGTTTCATCTGTGCCATTATTTTTAGCTTATTAAGTGAAAATGGCAAATGGAGCTGAGGACAGTGAGTCTAGGGGCGCCGAGGATGACCGGGACATTAAGGCTGATGCTCAGCATGCTTTAATGACAAATGTGATGTAGATTTTAAATTAGCACACTGAAGGATGAAATGTTACAATTATAAGGCGTATCACAGAACCACGCACATTCAGCCCCTGATCCTAATGAAACTAATCCTAATCCATTCCTTACATCAGTTACATCAGCTCCCTCTGTCCTATATCAATTCCTACACCATGCAACAATTTTTTGAACAAATATGGCAAGGGACATTCTGGGGCTGTGGGTAGCCTTGTCACTCTTCCACATCTTATTAAGAGTGACAAACGTGGCTACCGACAATCAAGAAATCACTTTTGTAGCACTTCAGAACCAACAACATACAACCAGCATGCTGAAACAATCAAGAATTTGGCTGAAAATAAAACCTATGCTGAACATGGCTATAAACTTTGAAAGATGTTTAAAAAGCAATTACATGGGGTTTCTGGCAGGGCAGGTCTACTTAGACTCACTATTTCTGCTGCACCTTTATGTTCATTGAACCCAACGCCGGACCTATCTTGAAACAAAATTCATTTTGAACATATAGTCTTGTCCAGAAGTAACAATGATGACGTCAGAGGCGATTTCAGTCAAGAACAAAATTATCCGGAGATGACAGCTGTGGACAACTACAACAATAACAACAAAACAGTGGAATAGGCTGGTTCTAGGCGAGATCTTCGACCGGTACACCTCTGCCGAATGTGTAATCACACGCAGAGCCACAAAGTCAAGATGTTCCATCATTCAAAGAGGTTTCAAAACTAGAAGCAGGAATAAACAGTGTTCAAAATGCCAAGAAATGGTTCATGAGACGTGCGTGAAAAATGGTGATCTGGAGGGAGACATCTGGGGCAATAACAATGCAACACTTTCGCGCATGAATGGCCCCGGGTCACAGAAAATAGAAATCAAGGAATGACTTAAGTAAGTTGTTATATCTGTTCCTTACATATCACAACACACAAGAGTTGGATTAAATGCTAAAGCTGCAGAAATGTAACACATAAACACAGTACACAAAATGTCTATCTATTTATCTATAGCCCGACGCCCTAATCTCGCAAACGGGTGACCGCAGACGAAACGCCTCCAAGTTGCTCTGTCACCCACCATTTGACTGCCCTCCCCCCCAACTCACTCCCCCCTCCCATATATACCTCTCAACTCCGTCCCTCCACCTCATCCTTGGTCTTCCCCTCCCTCTCCCTCCCTCCGCATCTCCTACATACACCCTCTTAGTCAGTCTTTCATTCGCCATTCTTTCCACATATCCAAACCATCTCAGTATATTTCTCCTAATTTTCTCAACCACATCCACGTCCACCCCACAACGTTCCTTCACTTCACCATTCGTCAACCTGTCTCTCCATGACACTCCACATGCTCCTCTCAGGTAACTCATTTCCACTGCTCTCACTCTTGACTTGTTCCCCTCTAGAAAGGTCTGGTCTCGCTTCCATACGTCAGGGTAGGGATCACGATACTGTCATGCAGTGACTTCTTAACTTCCATACTCACCTCCCTATTTCTCATCACTGCTTTCAGTGAACCAACAACCTTCCTTTCCTGTTGTACCCTTTCAATCACTTCATCCCCCAAACTTCCATCCTTACTCATCACACTACCCATGTACTTGAAGGCACTCACATTCTCCATATCCTCACCATCCAACCACACTGTGCATTCTGTGAATTCATTCCTCTCAAACACCATAACTGTACCCTTTTTTAAATTAACTTTCGGATTCCTCTTCCTACACACTGTCCCAAATTCATTCCCCAAACCTTGCAACTCCCATTCATCTTCACTCAACAATACTGTATCGTCAGCACACAGCAACACCGGAATCTTCTACATCTCACCCTCATTCATTAGAGCCAAATGCATATCCACTGCCCTAAGTTGCACCTCCTTTAAAGCCCCATCCATTTACATATTAAACAGCCATGGAGACATCACACAACCCTGTTTCAGTCCCACACTGAGATCAAAGAACTCAGCTCACCATCCACTCGCACCGTAGCCCTAGCTCCTTCGTTATATTCTCAATACCTTCCACATACCTTGTCTATCTATTCTGTCATAAGCTTTCTCTAAGTCCATGAAGGCAGCATACACTTTCTTTCCCTTCCCTAGATACTTCTCCACTAAACACCTTCGAACAAATATCTGATCTACACACCCTTTTCCCTTCCTAAATCCCCCTTGTTCTTCTTCAAGTAGCTCCTCTGTTATATGCTTAACCCTATCAATGTGTATTCTACCATATATTTTTCCAGTCACACTAAGAAGGCAAATATCCTTATAGCTACCACATACTTCTCTCTACCCTTTTCCTTTGTATAGAGGAACAGTTATACCCGATTTCCAGTCCTCTGGAACCGTTCCTTCTTCCCAAGCCAATCTACACAATTTCCACATCCACTCCACAACAGTTTCACCCTCATACCATACTTCAGCATTTCACCACACACTCCATCAATTCCTGAGGCCTTTCCCATCTTGGTCTTCTTCATTGTTTCCACTACTTCCGATCTACTGATCTCTTCCTCCCTCCTCTCATCTCTTCTTCTCCCGGCCATTCCCCAACCACTTATACTCGCACTGCTCTCGTTCTCTACACTCAACAAATCCTCAAAGTGCTCCTTCCATCTCCCCAGTTTCCCTCTCTTCTCCATCAACAATCTATTTTTTTATCTTTCACTCCCCTACTAGTTCCCCTTTCACCCTATCTAACTTTCTTTATCTCCTTCCAAAACAATTTCTTACTTTCCCACCATTTACACTCAGATTCCTCCCAAACTCTTCATCCACTTTCTTCTTACTCTGATTCACCAATCTCTTCACCCCCTCCTCTCCTGCTCACATATACTTCTATCTTCTCTCTCTCATCTTCTCCCCTACCTCTATTCGCTAGCCATTCACTACATGCCTTCTTTTTTTGTTTCACAGCTCGTTTCACCTCATCATTCCACCATGCTGTCCCTTGCACACCCTTGCATCTCCCCTCACTCCATAAACCACCTCACACGCTGCGCCTATCTCTTCCGTGAATATCTTACATACATCTTCCACCCCTTCCATCTGCTCTAACTCATTCAAAACACAAAACGTAAGCCCACAAAAGTGTGGCAAAGAAATTAAAGAAATATGTAATGTGTGTTCTCTTAAGGCACTACCAGGCCACATTGAATATTATATATTTCGATACCAGATAGTCCACATGTAAATGAGACAAGCCAGACTGAGCAGATTAATCCATTTGAATGGTTCAAGCAAAAAGGGCTTAATATAATTCACGCAAATGCCAGATCACTCCTTCTAAGACTGTCAGCAGTGAAATTACTCACTTCTAAATGTAATGCAGATATTGTGTGTAACTGCGACCTGGCTTGATCTACAGTACTGTAGGAAATGCTGAAGTTGGTAAAGAAAATTATTCCATAGTTTGGAACGACAGTAACAGGCAATGGGGATGCGTATGTATCTATGTAAACAACAAATTGCCTTATAAGGTCCGTGAAGATTTAGGGCAAGATAACCTTGAAAGCAAATGGATAGAGATACACTTACTAAGAACAAGGCACTATCGGCCATAGAACCCGACAGAGAGACTAACATATGCCACAAGAACCAGACTGTAGGCCAATGCAGGGAATACAAACAAATACTAACCATTAACAGTTACAAACAACAGAAATAACAGAAAATATGGCCACCAGTATAGTTCACATTCTGCAACAGGGAAGACATATCACAATCTGGGGTCACAGAGTCAGGACTTACTGATTGCTTCATCACATACTGCACAAGAAGGCTTATAAAAACTTTATTGGTTAAAAAAAAAAAAAAAGGGCAAAATAAAATCATATCACTCAGAAATTACGACCTTCAAACATACCTAGCTAAACTAAGAAATGCAGACTGGTCGCTACTATAAATGAGTAAGAATGTAAATAAAGCCTGGGCAAGTCTTAAAAGCATCATTACAAAGATAATTGGTGAGGTAGCCCCTTCGAAGGAAAAAAAAAAAAAAAAAAAGGACGGAACCATAGATCGATAGGGAATTGCTCCAACATATAGACTACTGAAACAAACTTTTGCATAGACTCTCAAAACACAAGCATGATAACGAACTAAGACGTCATCAACACAGTAAAAAGCAAACTAAGCAAACATATTAAAGCAGCTAAAGCAGAGTATCTTTACAATAAAGCTAAAGAACACAAGTGCCACCCCAAAAAACTCTGGAAATATTTAAAATCGACAGGGTACAGCGTGGTAACATCAGAACGCTCAAATACAATACTGAACATTGAAGGAGAAACATGTGACAAAGTCAGAATAGCCAACCATTTTATTTTTATTTTATTTATTTTTTTTTTTTTACTACAGTTCCAGCTACACTCCCATAACCTTTCAGAAATTTCAGTACAGACACCAATACCTTCAAGAATTTGTACATAAGGAAAGAGGTTGCCTTAAACAGCCTCTTCCTTCGTAATGTTACAATTCAATATACGTATCAGGAACTACGTAATCATAACACAAGAAAGAGCACCAGACCAGATAAAATACCAGCTAGGTTTCTGAAAGAGGGATCGACCCATCTATAGGCACTAACTCAGTACCAGACTAGCTCAAAGAAGCAGTAGTAATAGCTCTTAATGGAGAGGGAGAAAACAAGACGCCTTTGTCTGTCAACTTGTAACTTTCCATCTTGCTGGAAGTTTGCTCTCCTTCAGCCTGTTCCAAAGAAGGGTCCAATCCCTCTAACTATCATCTAATTGTTTTAACATCCTGTGTTTCAAAAGTTTTCGAGTCTTTCTTAACAGAAAAATTTTAAAGTATGTTTCCTATCACAGCCTTCTCTCTGATTGCCAGTGTGGCTTCTGCCACGGATGTTCCACTGGCGATCTTCTCATCTACCTTTCAGACTCCTGGTTATCCTCCTTTCGGGACTTTGACGAAAGCTTTGCCGTCGCACTTGACATCACAAAGGTTTTCGATCGTGTCTTGCATAAATCTTTAATTTCCAAACTGCCCTCTTATGATTTCTATCCTTCTATCTGTCCCTTCACCTCTAGCTTCCTTTCTGGTCGTTCTACTGTATAGCGTTTGTTTTAGACAGCCACTATTCTTCTTCTTGAGCTATCAATAGTGAAGTTCCTCAGGGCTCTATTCTATCACCAATTCTCTTCTTTGTATTCATCAATGATCGCCCAAGCTGTACATCTAACCCTATCAACTCATACGCTTATGACTCCACCCTTTACCTTTCTATTCACTTCCTGCAGCGTCCATCTGAACAGTACCCCAACAAACAAGGGATGAAGCTATGGCATATCTAATGTCCGACTTGGCTTATATCTCTGACTGAGATAAAACTAATCTTATTGTTTTTAACCCATCGCATCCGGCATATATTCTTGCCAACCCTTCCCACAACTGGGCATTCCTGAGAAAATCATTAATTTATAAACTGTCATATGTCAGCTAATACAAAAAAAAAAAAAAAAAAAAAAAAAAAAAAAAAAGTGTCAATACTCACCAATCCTTAGACTTTAAGCTGATTGCATCAGATGATCCGTGAAGTGTGTGTAGGGAGAGTGTGTGAGTGGGAAAAGGGGCAATTTTTGTTGCTTTTTTGCCCGTGTCCATGTGCGTGGCAGAGGTGCGGTGACACAACTAAGGGTTAGACTAGCCTTCCACAATAATAACACTCCCAGAAGATCCCAGTCCACCACAAACACTATTTACATGAAAATTTTCCATAATTGTGACATACTTGCTGCTGGGAGTCCGATAACCATAGCAACAACCTTGAGGCAGGCTGCCTGCCTGCCTCAGCACCGTCCCAACACCACCACCACCTTACACACACACACACACACACACACACACACACACACTATAAACTGGCAAGAAACAATTATACAAGAATAAGGAGGGAAACCCCAAAACAGTTTGAGGAGGACATCGTAAATAAAAGTAGTGATCAACCGAAGCTATTTTACAGCTACATCCGAAGCAAAACCAAAATAAAAGATAAAATGCAGTCCATTACAGATGAGGGGATCACCTACACACAAGAGAAGGATATTTGTGAAACTAAATAAGAATTTCCAATCAGTTTTTACAGAAGAAAATAATTTTCAGAGGGATTAAATAGAACACACATGCCCACACATACTACCAGACATACAAATATCAGCATAAGAAATACAGGAGGAGCTAAGTAAATTAGACAAAGGAAAAGCAAATGGTCCTGATGAAATTTCATATTGGGTGCTACATGAATGTGCAAAGGAGTCAAGTAAACCTTTATTTTTAATTTTTCAAGGAATCCTTGGGACAAGGTAAATTACCTGATAATTGGAAGAAAGCAAACATTGTTCCCTTATTCAAGAAAGGGACAAATCCACTCAACTACCGACCAGCATCACTATGCAGTGTTGTAAACAAGGTAGTAGATATGCTGATAAGAAAAGTTTGGGTAAATCATCTAGAAGAGCACAGTATGATAACAGAATGACAGTTTGGTTTCAGAAAGGGAAAATCATGTGTTACTAATTTGTTGAGCTACTACGATTGAGTAACAGAAACATTACAGAACAGAGAAGGATGGGTGGACAGTATCTATTTAGATTTCAAGAAAGCATTTGACAGAGTACCGCACCAAAGACTTTTATGGAAACTGTACCAGCAAGGAGGAATCCGAGGCAAACTGTACTGTTGGATGCAAGAATTTCTCAAAAAAAGGGAAATGAGAACAGTACTAAGGGGAAATTACTCATCATCGAAAGAAGTGACTAGCGGAGATCCACAGGGCTCAGTGCTGGCACCAATTATGTTTTTAGTGTATATAAATGATATAGACAGTAACACTGGAAATGAAAGATATCTAAATATGTTTGCCGATGATCCAAAAACACAAAGGAGAATTACTAACACAGACTCATATAAAGAGCTACAAGAAGAATTAAATAAACTTCATGAATGGAGCAATACATGGCAAATGGAATTCAATATGGACAAGTGTCAGATAATCAAGTTTGGTAAAAGTAGAAAAAGACCTGATTGGGATTATACGTTAGGAAGCAAAACCCTACACACATCAGAAAAAGAGAAGGACCTAGGTGTGATTATCAATAACGGTCTATCTCCAGCTGACAACATTAGTGAGAAGGTATGGAACATGTATACACTGCTTGCATTATATGAGAATAGCATTCACATACATAAATGAAGACATGCTAAGAAAGATAATAACATCATTCATCAGACCAACCCTGGAGTATGCATCAGTAGTCTGGAGTCCTCATCTCAAAAAACACATAGATAAGATTGAAAAAGTTCAAAGGGCTGCTCAAGATGGATACCAAGCTTAAGGGATCTAAGCTACGAAGAAAGACTAGAAAAATTGAATCTACCAACACTACAGGAGAGACGGAAAAGAGGAGACATAATCACTCTATACAAATGCATATCAGGGAAGGAGAAAGTAGACATAAATGATTACATAACCTATGGGGATGCATCAGCAAGAGGACACTGCAAAAAACTGCATAAAAAGAGAGGCGATAAAGACGTAAGGAAATTTAGTTTCCCAAATAGGGCAATCGATCAATGGAATACACTACCGAATGAAATAGTGTGTAGGAAAATAATTCATAATTTCAAGGATATGCACGATAATAATGGTTTAAGACACGGGACAGTACGACCTTGACTTATTCCTGTAAAGATACAATTAGGTAAGTACAATTAGGTAAGTACACACACACATGGATATGTATGTTTGGCATGCATTGTCACTCGATTCTAGCCCCGCTGTTCCCCTAGAAGTCTGGGTATTACAACAACTACTACTAATACTAAAATCATTACTACCACTGCTACAACTACTACTTCAACTACAACTACCTCAACTACAACTACTACTACCACTACAACTGCCAGTACTACAACTACTACTTTTACTACCACTACTACTACACATACTACCACTACTATTGAAACTATTACCACTACTACAACAACTACTACTACCACAAAAAAGAAAAATGTGACCAAAGTAGTTATTCACGTACTGTCCATAACCGAAAATATTTACCAATATGACAGATTTCTATTCATGTGATTTGTACTTTTTCATCATAAGAAGTATGTATACACACGAAAACTTCCAATAAAAAATAAGGCACTGATTTCATTATGAAAAAAACATTCTGCTTCCATTATTCACATAAATATACACAGAGCAGTAAAACCATTTTTTCTAATTACACAAAAGCCAACATTCCGCCATGTACTAAGCTAATACTAACTTATACATACGACCCAGACGTCTACCACTCGGACTTTGGGTGAAAGTCAAAGAAACAGGCAGGGCACAATGCCACTTCACACTACCATCTCGTCATACTTGCTATGGTCAGCATGATGAATCTGCACAAACATACCAACGCCGGAAGACATCTTTGCCTGCAGGTGTTCGAGGCAGTGCTTCCATGTAATGCCTAGTAAGACAGTCCCTGCACTGTAGCCTCTCAGGCAGTTGCTGTACACTGTGCCTCCGTTTCACAACAGGCACTAGACTACTTGGCCATATCTCTCCAGGATGCCATAAAGTACATCCTTCTTAAACTGTCTGAGGGATGTGCTTGTCTGTGTTATGTCATTGTACAGAATGAAGGCATTCAGTACACAAATGTCAAGTACTTGTAAGAATGCCTTCTTGTACCACTTACAGCACCGCCTCAGACAGTCGATGGTGCCGATCTGCATATCTGATTTATCGACGAGTCACATGTTGACGTTATAGTTGATAACTGCATCAGGCTTGAAGTCTGGCTTCCTCGTTCTTTTATCGACTTTGCCTGAATCTACAACTTACCTTCATAGACCACGGAGAGGACATTTACCTTTCGCTTATTGTGCTAGTGAATAGCAAGGATACCTGATTTCAAGGTCCTGCACTCCCCATTCTCGGTGCCATTGGGAAAGGATGGCCAGTGTTTCCTCTTTGCAAGGACAGTGCCACACGATCCAATTTTGTATTATTGCAGGTGCTTTGCAAGACTTGGTGCCGTGTAATAATTAGCTGTAAACAGGATATGGTTGCCACCGAAGCACCTGTCCATGAGCTTCTTCATGACTGAGCCAGAGAAACCATGGGGTCATCCTTCAATAATTGCACATCACTTGATGTATACACAGTAAATCTATCACATAGCTGGCCCTGCAATCACACAAAACAAAAAAACTTAATTCCAAAATGATGTCTTTTTGATGGAATGTGCTGTATGAAGGCAAGATATCCCCTGAATAGAACAAGTGACTCGTTGATAAAAACCTTCTGGCATTGCCTGAAATATGATTTAAATTTTTCCTTCATGATTTCCCGAATTGAGCGAATATTCCATAGCCTATCATTTGGATGTGGGCCCATGTTGGATGAGAAGTGCAGGTACCTGAGGATGTTGAGGTACCTGTTCCGTGGCATATACTTACCGAATATTTATGTCGTAGCAATATCATACAGTAGCCAGTAATCATGAATATTGTGTTTTTTGATGTGAGGCATCAACATAGTCAGTGTAATCCAAGCATACATCTCACTAACATCCCTCATTCTCGCACTTCCTCGAATGTGCAAAGTTTCACCCCAGTTACAGCAGTAATCCCTGAATGCATTTATTTCCTTTACAATGAAATCCATCACTGTTTAACCCGCCCCATCCCGACCACTTTTCCACCACTGACTACCCCCAATCCCGACCATTTTAGGAAATTTTTTTTTGGCTCAAACCTTCGCTTTTGGTGAGAAACATCGAAAATTCATAGAGAAATCGCTCACCTGAGGTTTAAAATACTCGATACAGGTAGGAGTACCTCCTTACCTTATTGGGTTTTCTATCAGGCTGGCACCAAAGAAAACGAGTTCTATGGGAGGATAACTATTTCACACCACTCATAAACGGTATTTATTTATTTACTTGGTGCGAATTTATATGTAGTACGAGAGTATATTGGTTTTCAAGCAGTAATATAGGCATTATAAGCATTATTTCACTCACTAATACCTGACCTTTTTTTGCCACATTACCTGATCATCATTTCTAACTGTTTCTTCCTCTAATGCTATGTAAAGTTTGTCCTCCACATTGTCATTGATTGGGGAATCACTCTGGCCCTGAATTTCGTACCGTGGCATGACATGGCTATACTGGCCAGGTCACTGATAACGGGTGAATTGCTGAGACAATGGCATGTGGGGGGGGGGAGGAGGTCATGCTGGGAAAGGCATTGTCCCTGCCTGGCATCTTGTAGAGGAAGGTGTCACGTGTATATGTACCAAAAATCACTCGCGAAAATTGAAAATTGTGCAAATTAGGGACCTTGCAATTTTTTCGCGTTTATGTACGTCGACGGGATTGGCAGTGACAAAGCGTGTGGACGTTAAAGAACGTCAACGGGACGCCGCGGGTTAAAAAAAAATGAAAAAAATGAACAGGAGTGGATGAGGCATTGCAGGGGATTTCTGGCTGCATACCTGCATTTGTGTCATCAAACACAGGTACATCGGGCTGAAACCCCATCCCTTTCTCCCAGATAAATGTTTCTGACATACCTTTTTTTATGCGAGGAAGAAGGAACCAAAGGCTGAGCCCGCAAAATGTTCCTTCCAAGAAAGAAACAATAACAATATAGAAGAGAGCCAAATTCAAGATCCATTCATTTTGAGATGCCTGGACACACTGCATTTGAAAGACTGGAGATCACAGGAAGAAGGAAATACAGACAGAGGGAGACAGTTCCTGAGTTGACCTGTTGCATAAATGAAGGACTGAGTAACGGTTAACTCTTGCATTAGAGAGTTGAACAGCAAAGGGATGAGAGTTTGTTGCTAGACGGGTGCTACACGCCCATTGTAGAGGT
This sequence comes from Coenobita brevimanus, assembly GCF_032717465.1. Lineage (NCBI taxonomy): Eukaryota > Metazoa > Arthropoda > Malacostraca > Decapoda > Coenobitidae > Coenobita > Coenobita brevimanus. The sequence continues at coordinate 13,559,706 of NC_136973.1, read as the reverse complement.
GAAGGGATGCAAGCGGACAGCCCAGAGGAGCAGTGACCACTAAAGTAGCGACAGAAAAGAGATAAAGAGGCAACAGTGAAGCAAAGAGACAAAGGATGAAGGGAGCCAGTAAGAGGGGGAGAGTTGATGAGACAAATATCCTTTGACTCCACCCTATTGAGAAAAGCTGTATGTGGGGAGCCTGCCCACACATGAGAGTTGTACTCTAAACAGGGGCGAATAAAACCCGTGTATAAAGTCAACGACTGTGCGGGAGTAAAGAAGGCATGGAGTCAGCTTAGTACACCCAATCTCTTGGAAGCAGATTTTACAAGAGATGGTCCATGCCTTGCCTGCAGTGCACATGGCCTACCCTGTGCCCTGCCCCACCCCATAGCATGGCGCCGTCGTGACGAGTCCAGCAAATACTCACTTGATGAGGCAGATGATGGTAGTGGTGATGGTGAGGATGCTGGTAATGGTGAGGATGCTGGTAATGGTGATCCCGTTGGTGATGGCGTTGGTTAAATCTGGTGACAGGCACTTGCCAGCCAGCCATAAAATAATGGTGGCTATGCACCTGCACCTGCAAATCCCGATGTACATGGCTGTGGTGATGAGACAGGGTCGTGTTGCAAGGCAGGTGGTGAAGCAGGCTGGCGTTGCGAGGCACATGGTGAGGCAGGCCAGCATGGTGAGGCTCGTGGTGAGGCAGGCTGGTGTGGCGATGCATGTAGTGAGGCTACATGGTGAGGTAGGCCAGCATGGCGAAGCATTTGGTGAGGCAGGCTGGCATGGCGAGGCACATGGTGAGGCCTGTAAGGATGCAGGATGAATGGGAGAGGCTAGTGTAGTGGTAAGTTGTGTGGAAATTTCCATGGTAGGCCTGGAGTCACGCGCTGGTGCGAGGCTCAGCCTGCAGCGTTTCCTCTTCCGTCCGTCCTCCACCTCCTCCATTTCTCCACTCCCTACCTCCTCTTCCATCTTCACTGTGTAAATATTCCCCTCTGCAGGATCATCAATATCATCTGAACTATTCTCATTATCAGAAAAGGCGGATGAATGTAGAGAGGAAAAAGATCGCCACACATTGGAGAACTTACAGGCACCCTCCTCATCTGATGAGTACTTTTCCACACTCAGCATGGCGAGGTTGCTTTTGTCAGAGGAAGTCACTTTCCCCACTCACAATTGGCCTTTCCTTTTCAGGCCTTTAGACTTCATTGGTGTTGAAGTTAACAGGTGCAGGCATTCAGCTGAGGGTCTGGACAAAGGGAAAAATTTTTGTGTAGGTCTATCCATGATGGAGGTATGCAGGCAACTGGAGTGTGACTGGGATGCATGACAGAGGGTTGCCAGTGGCTGTGAGTGGTGGAAATAACCTGCTGAACATTTAAACAATGGCACGAATTGCTAGATCATGTATACATGTCACCCAGATGGCCCTGGGTCAACATGTATACATGACACCCAGACACAATGGGTTAATGCATGAAAAACTCAGTTCTTACATCTGTTAACCTGACAAATTCTTTCGCAGGAGTACCCTCTGATTTTTTCCAATTTTCAGCTTAATCCTGCATCATATTTAACCTGTACAATCCCGCTGTCGGCATGGTGCCGACAGTACAAAACGTCTCAAGTAATCCCAGTGACATGATGGTGCTTACAGCAAAATTTGAGCGTTGTAGCTCGTCTCTAACTGCTTTAATCTAGCTAATTTTTTGCTAAAGAATAGCTTAATGTATTGGCAACATTGTGTACAAGCACTTGTAGCACTGATTTGGTTCTGCATGGCAGGATAACATCAGTGTGCCACTGTTCGTCACAGTGTTAGAATGTCGCGGAAGTCACGCCATTTTCCGCCTCCCTGGGCTGGAGGAGGCAGTTGAAACTGTCACATGGACCCTCTGTACCTTCATTTAGTGATTATATAGAAGAGGAAGACCTGGATGACTCTTCTGGGGAGGAATATAAGCCAGTGGAGAAGGATATTGAGAATGGGGATTCCCCCATTCTCTCCATTCTCTCTCATCCCGCCCAGCTGGGTGGGAAAACGTAGCTCATGGCTTGGGAATCTGGGCTAGAAACATGATGGACGGCCATCCTGCACTTATTTCTCCTAAAAGGAGTACTTTTTTTTTGCTTTTCCTTGATTTATATGTCCTTTTGGATTGTTTTATGCAATAAAATTTTTTTCTGTTTTTGGTCTGGGATTGGGTGGGTATAAAATTGCAAAAATGCCTGTTATGGTATGGGTTAAACATACTTGGAGAATTTCATTCCCTGAGGACTTATCTTGGAAAGAACATATTACCTCTTGAAAAATCTTCTTCCAAGAGATTAGGTGTGCTAAGCCAACTCCGTGCCCTCTTTGTTGTCTTCCTGCAAGGGTTTTATTTATCCCTGTGTAGAGTGCAAGTCTCATGTGTGGGAAGGCTCCCCATATACAGCTCTTCTAAACAAGGTGGAGTCAAAGGCTTTTCATCTCATTAAAGCTCCCCCCTTTACTGGCTCCCTTCAGCCTCTGTTTCTTTCCCGCAGTGTTGGATCTTTATCTCTTTTCTATCACTACTTCAGTAGTCACTGCTCCCCCAAACTGTCTGCTTGCATCCCTCCACCCCTGCGGCTTGTGCGTAGCACCCGTCTAGCAACAAACTCATATCCCTTTTCTCTCCAACTCTATAAAGAGTTAACCATTACTCCCAGTCCTTCATGAATGCAATATATCAGCTCTGGAACTGGAACTGTCTCCCTATGTCTGCATTTCCTACTGTCCATGATCTCCAGTCTTTCACACGCATCTTGCCATCTCAAAATGAATGGCTATTGAATCTGGCTCTTTGTTATCTTGTTTTTGTTTTTTCTTTGAAGGTTGAATTTGCGGGCTCCTGGCCTGTGGTTCCTTCTTCCCTACATTTAAAAAAAAAAAAAAAAGCCTGGTTAGTATACTCTGCATAGTGCTGATGATTCTGAAAAGGAATTCATATACCCAAATCATACCCTAAATGAAAACATTTTGTACAATTCCAGCAAAGCGTCAGAGGGACATACTCTACAGAAACATGCCTCATTCACCTTACAGTCTTTATAGGATCAAACATGTCTAGACGTGAATACACAGGTGTGGTTCTGTTAGATCTTCAGAAAACATTCAACACGGTTGATCATGGCATACCGTGTGACAAACTACATGTAATGGGCATAGGTTCTGTTGATTGGTTCAGGTCATACCTCAGCAACAGAAAACAAAGAGTAAAAGTTGATGAAGTAGAATCAGAATCGATGAATATAACTTAAGGGATGCCATTGGGAAGCATTCTTGACCCATTACTATTTTTATGCCATGTCAATGACATGATTTTGAGTGTCAACTGTAAATTTATATGTGGATGACAGTGTACTTCTTTTATCCGAACAGGATCCTAAAGTAGTAATGTATCAGACAGTTTATCCAAAAACCTTGAATCCTGTCAAAAGTTGCTTGTAGACAATAGATTACTACTACTGTACATCTGGGGAAAATATATGTAATCCATATTATTTGGTTCAAAAAAGAAATTACAAGAAGCAGAGGATTTCCAAACAAAGTGTAATTAAATTAACATTTCGGCGCACCTGCTGTGAAATATTTAGGACTCAGACTGGATGCTACAATGCCTGGGGATGAAATAATGAAATAAACACATCTACCAGTAAATTAAAATTCCTTTAGAAAGGCAGCTTGCCAATAGGAAGAAGACACTGCGTCATGCGCTTGTACAATGTCATACAGAGTATGCAATATCACCATGGTACACTGCCCTCAGCAAAAGGCAAAAACAGAAGCTCTTAGCCCTTCAAAACAAAGTAAAAAGATATATACTGTATCTAGAACCAAGATCACATGTAGGTTGTCATGAACTAAATGAACTTGGAATGTTATGGGTAGCAGATAGGGCTAAACAACTGAGACTACACAATACCCATAAATCTATCATAGTGTTGCACCTGAATATCTAAGGCAAAATTTTGTAAAATGTAGGGCTTGTGCTCGCCGTAATACGAGAGACAGCGTGTTAAATTTTGACATAACTAGCATTAGAAGTCAGTAAGGATGTTCATTCTTCTATGCAGTAACCAAAGACTGGAACAGTTGGCCTCACAGTATAAAAGCAAACAGAAGCGTTTATTCTCTCAGGAAAAATCTGGAAAGATACCTTTAGCAGGCAGCCTCTATCTAAGATGATGACGTATTTATGTACTACTAGACACTTCAAAGTCAATGTTAGTTTTAAGTAGGTTACCAACAACCTAATATTCTTGAATTATTAAATTCTTGTGTTTGCAGATTAATATAACTTAAGCTAAGATTACGTTTAGAATAAGACTAACACCTCCCCCTTGCCCCCAGTTAAACCTGATTCCAAAAGGACCCTAGTGGAAATACCCCGCATAGGTTGGGTTATCCTTGATTGGTTTCAGGCATGGCTGATACTTATAAACACATGTTCAGTCTGATTGTATGAGCCAAACTGGATAAACTTATTATTATTATTATTATTATTATTATTATTATTATTACCATTATTATTATTATGATTATTATTATTAATATTATTATTAATGTTATTATTATTATTATTACCATTATTATTATTATTATTATTATTATTATTATTCTTTTTGTTAGTGATATTATTTTAATCTTTATTAATAATTTTTCTTTGTCGTTATTGTGTCAGGCACACTGTTCATATTTTGACTTTTGGATTTAGCGGTTAAATACTTGAGTCGGTGTGACGGTCATACTGAATTCGTCTGGTTAACATTATTCCCACTAATTTGTTCTTATGATAATTGCTACCTTCATACCATGCATTCAGCTTAGAAAGACCTTGTTTTAATTAAAGGATTTAGTCACTCCAGTAAGTAAGTAAATCAATCAATAAATAAAATCCCAATCTGTAGGAGTACACAACAGGACACACAGAAAATTCAGTTGGTCTAAAGGCCAAATATTTGACTTTGTCCTGTCACCTTGGTATTCAGTCGATGGTCTGCAAAATTGCATTACCTCATTCATGCCTGAGTCTCAACCCTTCCCTCATTTTGGTTCAGGTCATAGAAAATCTGTTCGAGTTGTCCTTGTCCTGTGGTCTTGACCTTGACAATGTATTCATAATCAAATTGCATCTTCCATCGTCAAAGTTCAGTCTTTCCATCTTCCTTGATCGGCCCTCAGTGTTTCCGTCTAGTTTATCCAAATGAGAATAAAAATTGACTGAGTTATAAGGCCGAACATTTGGCCTTGCTCTGAGACTTGACCATTGATGGATTAATCTCAGAATCAAATCCCTTCATCCATGCTTCACCTTGAACTCTCCCACAACGACTGGTTTAAATAGGACAATAAATGTTTCAGCGGACCTTGCCGTGTTACTCTGAGTGCTGGTCTCTTGCTCTTAAAAAATAATAGGTTAGCCCACTGGTTCACCCCCAACCCTTGAACCAAGTTGGGTCGAAATAAAATCAAAATTGCTTTAGTTATTTTGTCTACACACAGACACACATGGGCCAATTCTTGACCTTGCTCTGTGACTTTGACATTTGACTTCTTTTTTTTTTTTTTTTTCAAATATTTTGTTCTTGCAGTAATTACAACTCTTTGCACCAAATTTCGTCTAGACCACATAGCAATGTTTTAAGTGGACTTTGCATTGTGACTTCGAATGTTGAACTGTTGTTCTCAGTATCAGTAGGTCAACCCCTTCCCTGACACATAACATTTTCACAAGTTTGGTCTAATGCAGAGTAAAATGGTTTTAGTTATTTTTTTCACACACTTCAAAATTTTACCTAGATTTGTGACCTTGACCTTTGACTTCATGTTCTCATAATGGAATCCGTTCATTCTCGACCTATTTTCAGTCATTCCACCGAGTTTGGTTTAAATCGGATCAAAACCTTTATGTTGCCTTACAGTGTGACCTTGATCTCAGACCCATGGTTCTCAAAAACAACACTTCAACCAAGTTCGACCAAAGCTGAGTTATTTTGTTTACACACTGTTACATAGCCTATGATTTCATCATCCTTTGTGTAATTCTAACGTACAGTATGCTGCATGTTTGATCACGAGCGTGTTCTACCTCACTCCCCCCGTCCTCCCTTATAGTAGAGTAAGTCGTTCTTTCTGTTGTTCAGAGCAGGATTGTCAACTCTTTGTCCCCATGGCTTCATTTGCGCGTCCTTCTTACAAGTTGTATCAAGCTCTACCGGCCCCTATATAATGAGCTCTGTCTCTGCATTATTGCCACTTAGATCTACTCCTCATTTTGCTCACATCTCTGTCCTCCCCTGTACAGTTGTTATTATTGTGAGTGCTCAGGAAGTCTCCAACCATCTAGCAGCTGTGTAATTTGAGTATAAGTGTTGTTGCATTTTTTTCTTGTACTGTGTAGCATAAGGTGTTAATTCTTAGGCCTAGTAAGGTTTTTGTGATTAATGTAAGGTTATGTCAGCCAATTGTTAATAATAGTTTGTATCTGTAATAATTTATCTTGCATTAACTGAGCATTATCCAGTGTATTGTCATTTTATCAGGGCTGACTTAGATAAATTTGCACTTGCTAATTTCGTGTTAATAGAGGCTATTGCAGTTAACCATATATTTAACCTGTTTTTTGCCATTACATTATCCTTATGAGTCCTGAATGCTTTGTTGCTAGTTTGAGCATTAAACTTTAACTTGTAATTTTACCTAACTCTTTGTTTTGAACCTGGAACTTCACGGGACTGTAGTGATTTTTAGTATTCTCACTTAAAGTGTTCATTATCTTTCTCTGTTCCGTAACATAAATTTGGCGACCTCTTATCAGGATATTCAGGATATTATCATAAGGATATTGCTTGATATTTTGTGACTGTGATTTATTCATGATGTCTACTATTACTACGCTTGATGAAGCCAAAGATTTTTTGTCAAATGTGCAAACAGTGTGTGACGTAGAAAACAGAACAAAGAATGAACTTAAGCTTGTTGCTCAACAGTTGGGAATTGCTGTTCGCTCTCATCATTCTAAAGATCAAATTGTTGACATGATTAATGAAAGCTTGTTTAATGTAACTCCTCGAAATGAGCAAACGCAGATTGAATTAGCTAAGTTACAGCTAGCCCTGCAGGAGGCTCGTGTTAAGGAGGCTGAATTTCAGGCAAATGCTAGGGAGGCTGAGTTTCAGGCACGTGCTAAGGAGGCTGAGTCTCAGGCTCGTATTCAGGAGGCACAAATTGAACTTGCTAGGATTCAGGCAGACCATGAGTATCGCATGAAACAAGGTGGAACTGGATCATCTACCTCTGATGATTTTGATGTGGCTAAAAATGTTAAACTTGTCCCTCCTTTTAATGAATCTGATTTAACAAAGTATTTTCAGTTGTTTGAGAGGGTAGATACAGGTTTTAATTGGCCCAAAATGTATTGGCCAGTACTCCTTCAAACTGTTCTCACCGGTAAAGCTCAAGTAACTTATGCATCTTTGCCTCAGGATCAATCTGATAATTATGATGTAGTTAAGAGCTTGATTCTTAAGGCCTATGAGCTTGTTCCTGAAGCCTATAGAGTAAAATTTACTACAACTTATAAGCAAGATAAACAATCCCATGTTGAGTAGGCAAAAATCAAAGAAGATCTGATAGAGCAGTGGTTAAATTCTAAGAATGTGGATTCTGATTTTGACAAATTTAAGCAGATGATTTTGCTGGAGGACTTCAAAAGGTGTATTAGTAAAGATGTAAGCCTATATCTTGATGAGAGAAGAATAGATAATTTGTCTGATGCTGCAGTTTTAGCTGATCAATATGTTCTCACTCACAAGAGATATTCTAGAGAAAAAAAGGAAATCTGAGAGTAAGTATGTTGCCTCTACTCAGAGTACAGGTAACAGGAAAGAGAATAAAGATGATGTTTCTCAGGAAGTAAATACCTGCTTCACCTCTAGATTTCAGAAAAGTAAATGTACTTATTGTAGTAAGCTTGGTCATACTACGGAGAAATGTTTCAGGAGACAGCGTGATGTGAACAAAAAGGAGTCTCTAAATATTCAGTCAATTGGTCTAGTGTCCACCCTTGAGAGTTCCCAGAATTCTTTAACTGAGTTAACTGAACCTGCTTTGAGGGGTAAATTAAATTCTCATCATGAAGCTCCTCTTTTGAGCAGTAAAGTGGGTGACACTCTCAAGAGTTCATGTGCTAATTTCCTGTCTGATGGTTTTGTCAGTCCTCTGGACAGTAATGACAGGAAATCAGTTAAAATATATCGTGATACAGGTGCTTGCCAATCCCTTATGCTGACCAGTGTTCTAGGCTCTACTGTTAATTCCTCTGATGAAACTGTAATCTTACAAGGTGTAGGGAATAATTACTTCTCTGTCCCTCTGTGCAGAGTGAATTTAGAGTTTGGTTTTGTTAATGGTTCCGTTATGGTTGGGTTGGTTGAGACACTCCCAATGTCAGGTGTAACTTTCTTACTTGGAAATGATATTGGTGGAAGTCAAATGTGTCCAGCTCCTCAGTTGTCTAGTGAGCCAGTGGCTGCGACCCAGGATTGCGATGTCCCTGATGTGTTCCCTGCATGTGCTGTCACTAGGGCTAAGTCTAAAGTTACTGGTGATTTAGAGGATAATGATGATGATGATGTTATCCTAGCTGACACTTTTCTTGCTAATTTGGACCACTCACCAGATGAGGCAGTACCGCGTAGTGTTGATAATTTGTCTCATCAAAAGTTGGTTGAGTTGCAGGTTGCTGACCCTGAGTTGAAAGGTCTAGCTAACTCTGCTTGCAGTGAGGATGAGTCAGCTGGTGCTTCTACTTTTTATTATATAAAGTCAGGAGTACTTATGAGGAAGTGGAGACCCCCAACAACATCAGCCGACTGTGAATGGGAGGTTGTACATCAAGTTGTCATCCCTCGTGTTTGTAGGCAGGATATCATTAGAGTGGCTCATGATTCCAGTTTGGCAGGACACCTTGGAGTGAGGAAGACTGTGGCACGCATTTTGAAACACTTCTACTGGCCAGGTATCTTCAGGGATGTTTCCTGGTATTGTAAGTCTTGTCACCCCCGTCAAGTTGTGGGGAAGTGTAATCAGACCGAAAAGGTTGCACCTCTAGTTCCCATTCCTCCTTTTGAGGCGCCTTTCACCCGTGTGTTGGTGGATATTGTGGGCCCTCTTCCTAAGACTTCTTCAGGATTTTCTTATGTGTTGACCATGATTGATATGGCTACTCGTTATCCTGAAGCCATTCCACTTAGAAATAACTCAGCAAAGAATGTGGTTAAGGAAATGCTAGGGTTCTTCACAAAGTTTGGTCTGCCCAAGGAGGTACAGTCCGACCGGGGAAGTAATTTCATGTCAAATGTTTTCAAGCAGTCTCTGAAAGAGTTGGGCATCACCCAGATCACGTCTTCAGCTTACCATCCCCAGACCCAAGGAGCGTTGGAGAGATATCATCAAACACTCAAATCGATGCTCAAGAAGTACTGTTTGGAACATCAGAAAGACTGGGATAAAGGTCTTCCATTTGTTGTATTTGCCGCAAGAGAATCTCCAAATGAATCACTGGGCTTCTCACCTTTTGAACTACTGTTTGGCCATGAAGTAAGAGGACCCCTTAAGCTACTCAAGGAATGCTGCCTGTTGGAGGAAGATGACGTCAACCTGCTGGAGTATGTGATGAAGTTCAAAGAACGGCTGTCCACTGCTTTAGAGCTGGCGAGAGAGAATTTAGGAGTTGCACAGGAGAAGATGAAGACTTGGTATGACAAGAAGTCCAGGTTACGCCACTTTCAGCCAGGAGATCAGGTTTTGATTCTGCTACCGGTGCATGGGCAACCTCTTCAAGTCAAGTTTAGTGGTCCTTATTTCGTGGAGAAGAAACTCAGTGATGTCAATTATGTCATCGGCACACCAGATCGTAGAAAGAACAAGCAACTTTGTCACATCAACATGCTAAAGTTATATCACAGGCGGGACGAAAATAACCCAGTCTGCACTGTAGCTGTTCCACCCGAGTCTGCAAGTGAATTTCTCCCATGCAGCATGAGCCTGAGTGATAGTTTGGGGAAGAATCCTGATATCATGAATGATCTCCAGACTAAGCTTTCTCATCTAGCTCCCGAGGAAAGGCAGGAGTTTTTGGCATTGCTGCAGGAGTACCCGCAAGTGTTCCGTGCCACTCCAGGAAGAACCACTGTGTTGATGCATGATGTCGATGTTGGAGACGCAAAGCCAATTAAACTGCCTCCTTACTGTGTGAACCCAGTGAAAGTTCCTCTCATCCAGAAGGAGCTTGGTTACCTGTTGGACCACAAGATGATTGAGCCCTGTCAGTGCGAGTGGAGTTCTCCTGTCGCTCTAGTCCCTAAGCCAGGTGGGTCACAGCGGCTTTGCATCAACTACAGACGTGTTAATCAGATAACCAAAACAGACACTTACCCTCTCCCTCGTGTGGAAGATTGCATAGACAAGATCGGAAAGGCTAGGTACATAAGTAAGTTTGATTTGTTAAAGGGATACTGGCAAGTACCTATGACTGAACGTGCTAGGGAGATCTCATGTTTTGTAACACTAGGAAAGACTTTTGCATGTTCTGTAATGCCATATGGTATGAAGAATGCACCAGCCACATTTCAGAAGCTCATGAATGTTGTAACAGAGGGTTTGGCAGGGTGTGTTGTTTATATTGATGATGTATTAATCTTCAGTGACAACTGGAAAGATCACCTATGCCATGTCAGTAAATTTCTTGAGCGTTTGGTTCAGGCTAATCTTGTAGCTAATTTATCAAAGTGTGAGTTTGGTCAAGCTAAAGTTCAGTACCTTGGGTACGTAATTGGTGATGGACATGTTGCACCACCAGGAGCTAAGGTTCAGGTTATAAGTGATCTTCCCAGACCTAAAAGTAGGAAAGAGCTACAAAGATTTTTGGGAATGGTAGGTTATTACAGGAGATTTGTTCTTAACTTTTCTATTCTTGTATCACCACTTACAGACCTACTGAAAAAGGGAGTTAAATTTGTCTGGACCGATAACTGTGAATCCTCTTTCAGCAAACTTAAAGCTATCCTATTAAGTCAGCCAGTGCTCGCTACTCCAAATTTTGCTAAGCCTTTTAAGATGGCTGTTGATGCAAGTGATACAGGAGCTGGGGCTGTTTTGCTGCAAGAGGATGATCAGGGTATTGAACATCCTGTATCTTATTACAGTAAGAAGTTCACTCCACCTGAAAAGAACTACTCAACTATTGAGAAAGGGCTTTTGGTCTTGATTTTGGGTTTACAGCATTTTTCATTTTATTTGTGTTCTGATTTTGACCCCATAGTCATTTATACCGATCATAACCCACTGAAAGTCCTTAGTAAGTTTAAAGATAAAAATCAGAGATTGACAAGATGGAGTCTACTTCTTCAGGAGTATTCATTAGACATACAACATGTCAAGGGGAAAGAAAATGTTATTGCAGATTGCTTATCTAGACTTTAGACAGATTGTTTTAGAGTAATAAGAAATTTCCTTTGTAAATTTCTTTTTTCTTTGTGGGGAGGTGTTACATAGCCTGTGATTTCATCATCCTTTGTGTAATTCTAACGTACAGTATGCTGCATGTTTGATCACGAGCGTGTTCTACCTCACTCCCCCCCTCCTCCCTTATAGTAGAGTAAGTCGTTCTTTCTGTTGTTCAGAGCAGGATTGTCAACTCTTTGTCCCCTTGGCTTCATTTGCGCGTCCTTCTTACAAGTTGTATCAAGCTCTACCGGCCCCTATATAATGAGCTCTGTCTCTGCATTATTGCCACTTAGATCTACTCCTCATTTTGCTCACATCTCTGTCCTCCCCTGTACAGTTGTTATTATTGTGAGTGCTCAGGAAGTCTCCAACCATCTAGCAGCTGTGTAATTTGAGTATAAGTGTTGTTGCATTTTTTCTTGTACTGTGTAGCATAAGGTGTTAATTCTTAGGCCTAGTAAGGTTTTTGTGATTAATGTAAGGTTATGTCAGCCAATTGTTAATAATAGTTTGTATCTGTAATAATTTATCTTGCATTAACTGAGCATTATCCAGTGTATTGTCATTTTATCAGGGCTGACTTAGATAAATTTGCACTTGCTAATTTCGTGTTAATAGAGGCTATTGCAGTTAACCGTATATTTAACCTGTTTTTTGCCATTACATTATCCTTATGAGTCCTGAATGTTTTGTTGTTAGTTTGAGCATTAAACTTTAACTTGTAATTTTACCTAACTCTTTTGTTTTGAACCTGGAACTTTACGGGACAGTAGTGATTTTTAGTATTCTCACTTAAAGTGTACATTATCTTTCTCTGTTCCGTAACAACACACACACACACACACACACACACACACACACATGATGAGCAAAATATACCACCTGCCTTGCTATCGTGAGCACGAGTGTAAAAGTAGAAATATAAGGTATTTGAGTAAAGGGGTTAACTCTCTGAATAAATCAGTGATTATGCAGGACTTGAGACTTATGAACAGAATTCTCTCAACTGCTCCCCCCCTACACACACACAGATTACATACCGTCTCTCTCTCTCTCTCTCTCTCTCTCTCTCTCTCTCTCTCTAAGTATGATTTTATTATATATATATATATATATATATATATATATATATATATATATATATATATATATATATATATATATATATATATATATAAGCATTTTGTTAGCATAATTAACCCTACACCACCACCCCTGGTAAAGATCTTGAATTGCGGTACGCAGGGCGCCTGCTCTGGCGAACGCGCAGGCGTACGGCTTCCTCCCAGCAGTGTTCAGTGCTAGATGTCTTCTACCAGTGTGAGTTGAGTTCGTCCGGCTCCATTCATTACCGTCTATTTCTAGTGCTAAAGTGCAACATACTGACCAAGGGTGGTGTTCCTGTTAGATAATTATACGTACGATTGTTATACAATAGTTTCTTGATTTTTATTCCAAAAATAAACTAATTTTTCAGGTGTGAAAGAGACATTAAGTTATCAATAGTCGCGTCCCGTATGAATCAGTTTAGGTTAGACGACAGAGAGAGAGAGAGAGAGAGAGAGAGAGGAATACTTTTTTTCTTAGCATTTTACACATTTTACAAATATTTTCTTCTATTTTTCACATTTTTTAAATTTTTTGGTCAACTATCTCATTAATCTTTAAAGAAAAGATTGCATTTTTTGTTAAAAATATAATCAAGATTGTTTCAACGTATATATTTTTATTTATATTTCCTAAAGTGTATACAAGATCATTACGAAGGCTGGTGGTATGGTATTGTTATCTAGAGTTAAAGGAGAAGGTTCAGAATGACACGAGTATATAGATCTTCTATTCAATTAATAACGCGTTATTGCTATAACTATTACTCTGCAGCCAATGAGTGTATTGTGTACTGTAGGTTGTGAACTTTTTTCGAATATGCTTCCGGGACATCATAGTTTAATTTGGAATAAGTGGCTACGATTATACCTCCAAAGTATACCCCGCATCTCAGAGTTATTTGGTATGCATTGTATGTATGAATAACTTAACCTAACCCAACATTAAGATTATGTCATGCATTACGTTCATGAATGACGTATGTTGCAGGAGGCTGAGGGTGGTATCCTGCGTGAGCTGGGCAACTTGGAGAATGTAGGTCGGTTTAGGAGAGTGCCTGGGGAGGACATTATGGCTGCCTTCAACACACTGGTGAGGCGGGGAGACCACGTATATATATTCAGCGATATTCTAATCAGGATGATGGCGCTGGACTTCTCAAATACAGGTTAGTTGGGAGTTTTACTTTGAGTGTTCTGAACTGTTCATATGGGAAAATTATATACACACATTACAGTTGTATTTACTGCTGGACCATCCCAGGGACCAGCCTAGAAACGCCGGTGTCATTGAGTTAGTTACTGAATTACTGAAGGACTGATCTGAAATTAGCTCTTCAGCTGCGCTGGAACCTTCAGGACAGTTACAGAGGCCTTTGTAGGACAACCCTGGATGAAACCCAGTGGTTCCTTCGTTTGGTGTCCCTTTGGGGTCCCTTCTGGTCCAAGAGATCCGTGAAACACGAGTAGACGTTCCTGCTGAATTCAACCAGTACTTATTTTACTCGTATGTATCATTTTCCGTTATCTTTTCCTAGTGGGTCCAGCAGCAAACAGGAAGGGCATTCTAGTTGTAAAGATACAATAGTTTCGGCCTGACATCAAACATCTTGAACCATTAATGGGAGTCAAGTTGGGGCTGAAATTGATAAATTTTCACAATAAATCAGGTTCATTAAGCATTTTTCATTCTTCAGGTACACATTATTTCAGTTTGTGGGGACCCTGTATGAAACGTATACAGTATGTGATGTATACATTACCTTTCCTAAAATAAGATTAAATTCTCACTATAATTATTGTATGTTCTTCCTGATGTGTCGATTTGGCCAACAGGTCGATGTGATTTTTACTTGGCTAGAGAAGTGTTCCTGTCCACGATGATCTCCATGGTGGGACCCAAGGACAGCCCTCTGGTGCCGTCACTCAGCCACAGGTGAACAAACAAGAAAAACTATAACGAACTGTCACTTATCTCATACCAGGAATTCTGTTTTGTTATAATCACCTTCTATGTGCATCATATACTAAATAATTTTGTGGTTTTCAGGTAACTGAGCATGGAAATATAATTAAGGACCTGAATCCAACATCAACTGTTTTGGGTAGAGTTCTAGGGGGATACTGAGTCCTAATAAAATTGGTGGTCTATCTTACTGGCCCTCGTACTGTTGACAGTCATAGATTTAACCCCATATCTGCTTAATTTTCATTATAGTTGATACAATATTAGCTAATAAAGTGACTCCTTCCTCTATAGAATTTTACTGGCAACAGAGGCTGGTCTTTACGATTTTTGGTCCAAGACTTACACCCCCAACATGACCTCCTGCCTCAGACCACAGACCAAAGTGGCCATAAAGTCTGCACTTGGTATTACCAATATATGGGTGAGTACTACCTAACCCCTTCAGTACAAAGACCTGTTTTATTGGCTTAGTCTTAATATTTATCGCCCGCCTTTAGCAAGGTGAGGCAATATAGTTTTTGTCGGCATGTGTTTTTGTGTATGTATGCAACTGTTGCCAAAATATCTAGAAAAGTTGTGGACGAATTTTCACTAAATCTTCAGGAAATGGCGACTATATGGATGTGCAGAAGCCTATAGCTTTTGCTAACGGTGAAATCAAAGACGACCGAACGCTAGCTGCCATATATTTTTAATATGGATTGGCTTTTTGTGAAACGCGATGACTGAATTTCGTAGTTTTGCGACTCTCTTCAAATTTGGTTTGTTGGTAACTTATACCTTTGCCAGGATATTTTGGTAGGTCATTAATATTCAGCCCCCGAATGCCCCTTTCCTCATTACATATTGTTTTATTAAACACAGCAAAACCTTCTGTTACTGAAGAGATTAATGAAGGACATATACAACCACTCCATTTCGAAAACTCATTCCTGTGCTGAGTAAACTTGTCTAACAGAAACTAAAATAACAATAGGAAAGACGTTTGGGAAGTGGTTAATAAAAAAGTATACAGAAAACTCTTCAGAAGTAACTCATAAATCAGTTTAAAGAACTTGAAATAATAAGAATGACTAGTCCAGGAGGCGGTGGCTGAATCGGTAGAGAGGCGGCCTGCAGTCCTGATGGACCCAGGTTCGAATCCCGGCTGGGGCAGGGAACAGTTTAAGGATTTGAATTTCATAAAAAAGCAGACTTTCCTGATCTACCAGATAACCCGCCGACATGTCATAAAAGTACCCCCGCTAATACCAGTACACCAGTCCTGTATGAGACAGCCCTAGCATGTATTCAATATGGACGGTGGGTGTAGAGAGGTGTATGGTTTGTAGGAGGACTACTGGGCCTTGAGAGCAGGCTGTGAAGCCTATGCCCAGAAGTCGGACCAAAAAAAAAAAAAAAAAAAAAGTAATTTCGATATGAGCAAAATTCATTTTAAAAATGCATATTAAAATTCAAACAATATAAACTATCACATGAGTCGTACCTGAACACATACCTCTGAACTCCTTTGACATGGTGGTATGTCACTGACACAATTATTTTTTTCTTTCCTTGTCAATTGTGCTTGGATTTGATATTGATTCACAACTCAGGGAATGACCTGTAGTATTGGAGGTGTTAAAAATATGTTCATGCATTTCAGGGAATGCTGGTGGTAGTGGCGGGGGGAGCGGTCACCAGTCTCCTTGTGTTCTGCCTCGAGCTTCTGTTTCCGCCTCCATCACCAGCAGGAGTCATGAAGACACACGCGGGAATACCAGCAGATTAATGAACACTGGGGCTTATTACAACTGCACACGCGCTATTTAATGATAATCTTTCAGTACCTACACTCCTAGGAGAATAGATAATTGTATACCTTGGAGCCTTTTTTCCCCAGTGTAAGAGCTGTTACCTATTTACAGTACTGGCATTTAAAACATCCTCTCCCTTAGAAAACTCGTTTATGGACACCGATAATCATTCCGTTTAACACATATATCGTCACATTAAGTTAGGATCATTACAGACTTAAGCGTTACTAAACCTCAGCTGAAAATATTTCTGTTCATTTAGTGGGGAATTAGGTTACATTCCACATTTATGGATCGTATCCCTCAAACAATCCATTATAACCAGAAATTTATTTTACACCTAACGTGCATTTTTCTTTTTTCAATGTTCAGCCAGTGTAAAATCCGTTTAATCAAAGAAGTTTTTGCTGGGAATTTTTTATTCTGTTTCAATTTCCTTTGTTTTACACAGTGTATCAATCAGAGTCAGGAAAATAAACATGACGGAAAATAAAACCTTTCTATATCTGCCTGTTTAAGAGAGTCTACCACTGTGTTGCTCATCATTAATACCAAGGATAAAAAAATCTACGCAGACGCCGCTCTAACAGAGCTTGTGTCTCAGCAGGAACTGGGCCCGGATTCAAAAACAATATACGACCCATTCTCTTTTCTACCTGTGATTTGCTCTCCCAGGAAGGACAGAATTAGGGGAGTGCAAAGCCATCTCATGTCCCACGTTCCTCCGACAAAAACAAATGTTGTTACGAGAGGTTTATGTACTTGTTTTAACAGGAAGGACAAGGGTAGGGACATAATATTTCCCCGTACCTCTAGTTCTTCCTGCAAGAACAAATCTCAGTTGCGACAGGGAATCGATGGCAGTTATGTGTGACAAACCCAGCGCTGGCCTTTTGAAGGTACAGTACGTTTGCATGTCATGATGTGGTTGATGCCTTGCCTGCCATGGGTATAAATATGATGGTCGTTGTATGGTTGTTCATTTACCCCTAAACACTGCACCTACATGGTTGGGTTAAGTTTGTTCCTTCACCTGTTATTCTCTTCATCACCATGTAAACCTTCCTCTATTCCTCTCCTATTATCCGAGTTTGTGGTAATATTCTGGCCTGGGAGTCTCGGACAGTTTTACCATGTATTCCGTGTCCTAACTTAGATATGTTTTTACAGAGGGACTAGACAAGGAAAAAATTTTGCACAACTTTCCCTGCAGTTCCTACAGAAAACAGTTATAACCTGCGGTAATTTTTGTCTCTTGACTAAGATTTATTTGTGAAGTTAGACCAGGAGACAGGAAGAATCGATGGCCTCTGTGTCCTTCCTCCCTATCAAAACCTGAATTACGACACGGCATTGATCGTAAGGGTTTTTGTGCGTCCTGGTCCCGTTGTTTTCCTTGTAAGTCAAGCAAGGCTGGTAAGAAGCGAGGTGGAGGTGGCACAACATTCCTCCCTCAAGTCTCAAACCCATAGTCATTACCAAGCTTAGTCCTCTTGAATCTGTGTGAAGTCTCATTGAGTTTATGCATGCTTGCTGTATCAGGCGGTTTTGGAAAAGCTTCTCTCATTGATCCAGTTCCAAAAACTGAAGAAAACTGTCAAGAGATGGCAAGAGGAATTTAAAAAGCTTCTGCATTCCATAAGCATAAATTTGTTTCATCTAACTTTGAAATGATCCACAGTGCGTATAAACCTTGCAATTCTTTGGCACTCCATAACAATGATTCTGTTACACCTAAAAAGGAAAAGAGGATGATCATACTTAATTAATTTTAACCAGAAGCAGAACTTAATCCTTTTGCAACTTATTTCACGTAGATCAGTGGCAAGATAAGACAGAACTCATCTTCGTGACTCGCACCAAACTCCAGTGTCCATCTCTTCTTACAGTTCAGCCTTCAAGACAGACAAGCCAATTTTATGCCTTCTAAAACTGAACAGATTATAATGTAACTGGAAGCACGTTCAGCCCGCGGTTTACAGGTCCTGGGTTCGGTTTCCGGGCTAATGACGAAACCTGTGACCAGGATCTCGGTACCTCAGTAGGCTATGTCCACACCTGGAGCTGATATAGGGACCAGGACACGCAATTCGACGGTTGCGTTATCCAGTCCGGGGAAATGTCTGAAGGTAGTTTCCTTGTCAGTTACGCATGTATATGTTTGTGATTTTCAGTTAGTCACAAAATATCGCTGAGTATGTTGTGCCAAGTTCCGACGTTTGTTCCTTGTGATGATATTCATTTCTTCATCGTGTAATTCTTCCTCTGTTCTCCTCCTTCCTTCCCAGGTTGTGGCAAGCCTCGTTATTTTATTTACTATACTAGGCAGGAAAATTTGTTAGCGCGTACCTGCGAATAGCATTTGAGAGAGAGAGAGAGAGAGAGCAGAGTAATTAGTGCCTATAAATGCAATATATGGATGCACATATAGAGAGTGCTTCCAGGCACGTTGGTTCGGTTTCTCAATTTAAAAAAGAAAAAGGTATCAAAATTGAAGAAGCATATAAATTACCAGAAAATTCAAGGAGTTAGAAGTCGTAATTAAGCCTTCCAAACTGGCTATGCCTAAAAGGATATATACTTTAAGTGGGCATCAAAAAGAGCTTTGGTAAGCAGCAGTTGTGTTGTGTTGCGGTGATGCAGAAGCTACTATAGTAAATTTCCCTTCATATATTACCTTGTTATATAATTATATATTAAATTGCCTTATGTACAAATTGACACCTATCTCACAGAAAATATAGAGCGAAAGCCCTACCCAACTGTCATCGAGCCCATCTAACAATTTTCCCTATCGGACCTGCTTATCTCAATCATGACGTATATAGAAGCACAGAGCCAAAGGTTCTTATATATCAAAAGAGAACAGGTGCTTATGTGGTATTGTCCATGCGATCTATGGAAGGGGGTGCGGCTGTGCCTGTGGACCCCTTCACACCTGCTGCCAACGGCAGTGTTCCCGGGGTGCACAGGAGCCGTACCTCGGGATCGTGCCCATCTTCCATCATCTACAATGGATCTTATGCCACCTATAGTGACCTACACACGGGAGGTCTGACACAAGTCTCTCCGATGAATACATAGTCCCTCTTTATTAAAGAGATTAGTGGATTAGAAAGATACGGTAAATTAATTTTTGGTTGGTTTATCTTGCTTATGAAAAATTGTACCTCACTGTTGTTGTTGTTAAAGCTGATCAAGCCCCTAACGCTCTCCCTTTTGAGCTCGTCGGGAAAAAAAAAAATGTATTTATCACAACTAAAAAAAATGAAAAGGTGTGAAAAATATTTTATGGAAAATAATTTTATCCAAAACGAAAATACAATTTTTTTTTCTCGTGATATATTAACTTATATTACAAAAAAATAAACTTCATGTAATTTAGTACAGTACGATAATATATGATGCAAGATACAATGAAATACTTTCCATTTGTTCATGCAACACAACTTCTGTGAGTTATTTATCATGTCTTGCGTGTGTGTGTGTGTGTGTGTGTGTGTGTGTGTGTGTGTGTGTGTGTGTGTTCGCAATAAATTCCCCCTCCCGGCCTGTCCGCCTCACTGTCCGTCTGATCCTGCGCCGCCGACTGCCTCACCCGCCTCTGCCTGATCATCACCCCTCTGCTGGTATGTCTCGAGAGTGTGGCGCCGTGCTGGTGTGGCTGACGGTGTTAGTGTGGTGGTGGTGTGGCTGACGGAGTTAGTGTGGTGTTGGTGTGGCTGACGATGTTAGTGTGGTGGTGGTGTGGCTGACGGTGTTAGTGTAGTGGTGGTGTGGCTGACGATGTTAGTGTGGTGGTTGGCTGACGGTGTTAGTGTGGTGGTGGTGTGGCTGACGGTGTTAGTGTGGTGGTGGTGTGGCTGACGGTGTTAGTGTGGTGGTGGTGTGGCTGACGATGTTAGTGTGGTGGTGGTGTGGCTGACTGTGTTAGTGTGGTGGTGGTGTGGCTGACGGTGGTGGTGTGGTGGTGGTGTGGCTGACGGTGTTAGTGTGATGGTGGTGTGGCTGACTGTGTTAGTGTGGTGGTGGTGTGGCTGACGGTATTAGTGTGGTGATGGTGTGGCTGACGGTGTTAGTGTGGTGGTGGTGTGGCTGACTGTGTTAGTGTGGTGGTGGTGTGGCTGACGGTGGTGGTGTGGTGATGGTGTGGCTGACGGTGTTAGTGTGGTGGTGGTGTGGCTGACAGTGTTAGTGTGGAGTTGGTGTGGCTGACAGTGTTAGTGTGGTGGTGGTGTGGCTGACTGTGTTAGTGTGGTGGTGGTGTGGCTGACGGTGTTAGTGTGGTGGTGGTGTGGCTGACTGTGTTAGTGTGGTGGTGGTGTGGCTGACAGTATTAGTGTGGTGCTGATGTGGCTGACGGTGTTAGTGTGGTGGTGGTGTGGCTGACGGTGTTAGTGTGGTGGTGTGGCTGACGGTGCTAGTGTGGTGGTGGTGTGGCTGACGGTGTTAGTGTGGTGGTGGTGTGGCTGACGGTGTTAGTGTGGTGGTGTGGCTGACGGTGTTAGTGTGGTGGTGTGGCTGACGGTGCTAGTGTGGTGGTGGTGTGGCTGACGGTGCTAGTGTGGTGGTGGTGTGGCTGACGGTGTTAGTGTGGTGGTGCTTTGGGTGAAGTTGTTAGTGTGGTGGTGGTGTGGCTGACGGTGTTAGTGTGGTGGTGGTGTGGCTGACGGTGCTAGTGTGGTGGTGGTGTGGCTGACGGTGCTAGTGTGGTGGTGGTGTGGCTGACGGTGTTAGTGTGGTGGTGCTGTGGGTGACGTTGTTAGTGTGGTGGTGGTGTGGCTGACGGTGTTAGTGTGGTTGTGAGTGTTGTGTGGTGGTGGTGTGGCTGACGGTGTTAATGTGGTTGTGGGTGTTGTGTGGTGGTGGTGTGGCTGACGCTATTAGTGAGGTGGTGGTGTGGCTGACGGTGTTAGTGTGGTGCTGGTGTGGCTGACAGTGTTAGTGTGGTGGTGTGGGTGACGGTGTTAGTGTGGTGGTGGTGTGGGTGACGGTGTTAGTGTGGTGGTGTGGGTGACGGTGTTAGTGTGGTGGTGGTGTGGGTGACGGTGTTAGTGTGGTGGTGGTGTGGCTGACGGTGTTAGTGTGGTGGTGTGGCTGACGGTGTTAGTGTGGTGGTGGTGTGGGTGACGGTGTTAGTGTGGTGGTGTGGCTGACGGTGTTAGTGTGGTGCTGGTGTGGGTGACGGTGTTAGTGTGGTGGTGTGGGTGACGGTGTTAGTGTGGTGGTGGTGTGGCTGACGGTGTTAGTGTGGTGGTGGTGTGGCTGATGGTGTTAGTGTGGTGCTGGTGTGGCTGACGGTGGTACACCTGGATGCGCCACTGCAAATCCTAAGGAACTTTTAAGTTAAATCGGACGCAAGAAGGTATTAACGCCAAGTATAGGCCGCTGGATTTACAAACTAGAGAGCATACGAAAGACGAATCTGAGATGACTGAAGTTCTTAATGCTTTATTTTTTTTTTCTTGCATCCGTTTTTTACCACAGATTTTGAGGCTTCAATTCTCTTATCTTCTCTCGTAGGCTTAAATGAAAGAGTAAAATCAAGGAAATACTAATGAGAGGGATGTATTGAATAGGATAAACAAACTTAGGATCAACAAAACAACAGAACCGGATCAGATATCCCAAAGGAGTATTAAATGAGGTAAAGAATTAAGTACTGAGACTTTTACATCAAAGTTTCAACACGTCATTAACGAATGGCAATGTGCTAAACGAATGGAAACTGGCTAAGACAACTCCCATTTATATAAAAAACGTAATAAATCCCATCCACGAAATTACCGTCTACTCGCTTAACATCAGTAGCATGCAAGTAGTAGGAAACCATAATTAGAGAAAAAGAATGTCATCATTTACTACAAAATAATTTCATCAAAGACTCACAGCTTCGTGTCCGGAATAATCACTCATGTACCAATGTCCACGATTTTTTCAATGGTATTATTGATATGTACCGTTTAACAGAATCTGTCGAAGTTATCTTTCCACATTTCCCCATAAAAGGCTTCTTTAGAAGCTTAGTGTCCATGGCGTTACTGGCCGTGTTCTTAGGTAGACTGAAAACTGGCTTACTGGATGTAAACAAATAACTGTAATTAAGAGGGAGTCAGGCTGAATGAATGTTACAGGCGGAAAGCCACAAGTTCAGTCTGAATTACCAGTTAGTTTTTAAAACATGTAATAGGCGCTGACACTGAATGTGTGGAACGTGTTCGAGCAAGCAAGCGAGCAAGTCAGGCAGTGCTGAATATTGTCTCATGTGGCTCATAATCTTCCTCTGATTTCCTGACCTGAAAATACTAAAAAGAACTTACTAGATTATACGCAAAATATGCCCTCCCACTTCCTAAAACCAACTGTCTCAGGAATTGTCAGAAAATACTGCTGCGCTACTCACGCAAGCATAGACCGTTACTTCTTGCGCAGCCGGCTGTTATGCTAATCTCCCTTATAAAAAACCGTTTCCTCGATTTACGAAAAACTTTTGGGAATTACGGATTTTCTATGAAATAAAAATAACTAAGAATTTTTATGCGATTTCCAAATCGGTGTCTATCTTTCTTGTAACTTCAAAATTGGCTGAGATATCCAAAAAAAAGTTCACTATTGTACTACAGAGTTTTCCTCCCGCCCCTGCCCCAATCTTGCTGATGCAGTGTATATTTCACTCGGGTATTTATGTTGGGGGTCCAAACTGACTAAATCTGGTGTTCGAGAGAGTAAATTATATTAACAATATTGATAGCCAAGTTTACTGATGAGCCCCTCTCCCGGTGACGACTCAACGAGCTGAATGGAACCACTGTCTGACTCACATCTTCATTTCTGCAATATTCGCGGCCTTTCCTCTAACTTTCTCTCTATTGAGCACCACCTCTCCTTCTCTAAACCTCATCTTCTCTTCTTAATTGAGACTCAGTTGTCTGATACAACTGATACCAAACCCTTTTCTGTATCTTCCTACTTTCTCTACAGTATACTCATTTCAAAGCCAAAGGTGGCTGTTGTGTATATGTACGCAACGACTTATCTCGTGTTCCTGAACTTGATTCTTCCGAATTCTCTACTCTTTGACTTCGGCTTTCCTGTCATTCTCTGACTATGCTGTTTAAAACCCCCCTAATTCTACTGACTATGAAAAAATCTTAGACTATGTTACGTCTACAATGGAACACACCTTATCCGTTTCCCATTTCTCTGAAAAATCCGTTCTAGGAAACTTCAGTGTTCACCACCACCTTTGGCTCTCCTGTCCTTTCACTGACCAACCTGGTGAACAAGCACACATCTTTTCTATCCTTAATGACCTTGAGCAGCTTGTACAGCACCCTACCCATATCCCTGACCGCCTTGGAGAGAGTCCCAACATACCTGACCTCTTCCTTACAATTAATCCTTCTGCTTTCACTATAAATCTTTTCTTTCCGTTTAGTTCCTCCAATTACAACCTTATTAACTCAACCTGTCCTATCGCTCCAGTAGAGCCTGTGGACCTTCCAAAGAAACGTCAGTGTGGCACTTTGAAGCTTCTGATTGGGAGGTCATCAGGCAGTACTTCTTTGAATTTCGCTGGAATGGTTATTGCTTCCATGGCCGGGAGCCATCTGAGTGTGCCTTGCGCATTATGGAGGTTATTCTCTCGGGCATGGAAGCATACATTCCTTTCTCATATCCTTTGACTAATGCACGAAAGCCTTGGTTTAATCACGCTTGTTCTAATGCTGCCCACAACAAGGAGAGGGCCTATTAAAGGTACCGGAGCCAACCTACCCCTGAATCGCATCTTTTTTATGTTTCTGCCCAGAATCGTGCTAAGTCTGTTCTTCGTTCTGCTAAAAATATTTTCATCCGTACTCAAAATTCTCAATTCTCCAACTCGAATTCTTCCTGCTCCTTCTGGCACCTTGCCAAAAACCTTTCTAACAAGTTTACTTCATCATCCTTCTCTCCTCTTTTCTACTCTGATGGTTCTATAGCTATTTCTTCTACTGATAAAGCAGATCTCTTCGCTCAGACTTTCTCCTCCAATTCCACCTTAGACGATTCCGGTGCTGTTCTTCCATCACTTCCCCCCCTCTGACTTTCTCATGGCTGATATTATAAATTCTGCAGCTGATGTATATTCTGCCATCACTGGCCTCAATATTAATAAGGCATATGGGCCTGGTGGGGTCCCTCCTGTTGTCTTCAGGAGCTGTGCTTCTGTGCTTACACCCTGCCTAGGTAAACTTTTTCGCGTATGTCTATCAACTTGTACCTTTCCTTCTTGCTGGAAGTTTGCTTTCATTCAGCCAGTCCCAAAGAAGAGTGACCATTCCCAAACCTTTAACTATGGCCCAATTGCATTAACATCCTGTGTTTAAAAAATTTTCGAGTCTATTCTCAACAGAAAAATTTAAATCATCCTTCCTATCACAAAATTCTTTCTGATCGTCAGTATAAGTTCCGTCAGGAATGCTCCATTGCCAATCTTCTCAACTACCTTTCAGACTCTTGGTCATCCTCATTTTGGAATTTTGGCGAAAGCTTTGCCATTGCACTTGACATCTCAAAGGCTTTCGTCTGGCATAAATCTTTAATTTCCAAACTTCCCTCTTATTGTTTAGATTCTTTCTGTCCGTGCCTTCATCTCTAGCTTCCTTTCTTGTCGTTCTATAGCTGCTGTTGTAGACGGCCATCGTTCTTCTTCTAGATAATGGTGTTCCTCAGGGTTCTGTCCTATTACCAACTCTCTTCCTTTTATTCATCAGTGACCTTCTAAGCTATAAATCTAACCCTATCCACTCATGTGCTGATGATTCCACCCTTGACCTTTCCATTTGGTTCCTGCAACGTCCATCTCAGCAGTTACTTCAACAAACAAGGGATGAAGGTATGGCACACCTAATGTCTGACTTGGCTCGTATCTCCAACTAGGGTGAAAATAATCTTGTTTTTTTAATGCATTGAAGACTAAGTTCTTACACCAATTAACCTGACAAAATCTTCCACAGGAATACCCACTAATGTTTTATAATATCCAGCTTAATCCTGCATCATCCTTGAACATGCTTGGGGTTTCATTCTCTCGGCACTTATCTTGGAAAGATCATACTACATCTTTTGTAAAATCTGCATCCAAGAGATTAGGTGTGCTAAGCTGACTCCGTACTTTCTTTATCTCCGCATGGTTGTTGACTTTCTACACGGGTTTTGTTTGCCCCTGTGTAGAGTACAACTCTCATGTGTGGGGAGGCTCCCCACATACAGTCCTTCTCAACAGCGTGTAGTCAAAGGCTTTTTCTCTCATTAACTCTCCTCCTCTTAATAGCTCCCTTCAACCTCTGTGGGGACGTGGAAGGTGTGTGTAGAATATTTACAGAAGAAATATGTGCAGCATGTGATGTGGTGTGTGGAAGGAAGAGAAGACGGAGGGGGGTGCAAGGAACAGCGTGGTGGACTGAAGAGATGAAATGGGCTGTGGCACAAAAGAAGAAAGCATACAATGAATGGATGAGAAATAGGGGCGTTGAAGAAGTTGAGAGGCGGAAGAGAGAGTTATATGTAGAAAGAAAGAGAGAGGTGAAAAGATTAGTAAGAGAGAGTAAGAAGAGAGTGGATGAGGAATTTGGAAGGAATTTGAGTGTAAAGTGGAGGGACTGTAAGAAAATGTTCTGGAAAGAGGTGAAAAGAGTAAGACAGAGTGGAAGTGAAGTTAGCAGGGGAGTGAAAGATAAAAATGGTAGATTACTAGTGGAGAAGGGAGAAAAAGTGAGCAGATGGAGAGAACACTTTAAGGAATTGTTGAACGTGGAGGATGGAAGAAATGCGAGTATAAGTGGCTGGGGAATGGCTGGGAGAAGGAGGGAGGTGAGAAGACAGGAAGAAATCAGTAGGATAGAAGTTGTGGAAGAAATGAAGAAAGTTAAATCAGGGAAAGCCCCAGGAATTGATGGAGTGTGTGGTGAAATGCTGAAGCATGGGGGAGAGATAGTAGTAGAATGGATGTGGAAGATGTGCAGATTGGCCTGGGAGGAAGGTAGAGTCCCGGAGGATTGGAAGTCAGGTATAATTATTCCCTTGTACAAAGGAAAAGGGGAAAAAGAAGTGTGTGGTAATCATAGGGGCATTTGTCTTCTTAGTATAATAGGAAAAGTGTATGGTAGGATACTTATCGACAGAGTTAGAGAAAGAACAGAGAAATTAGTTGGAGAAGAACAGGGAGGCTTTAGGAAGGGAAGAGGTTGTGTAGATCAGATATTCATTCTCAGATCTTTAGTGGAAAAGTTTCTAGAGAAAGGAAAGAAGTTGTATGCGGCTTTCATGGATTTGGAGAAAGCATATGACAGGGTGGATAGACTAGGATTGTGGAAAGTGTTAAGAATATATGGAGTCGATGGGAAGTTGTTGAATGCTGTGAAGAGTATGTACGATGGTGCGAAGGCTGCAGTGCGTGTGGATTGTGAACTAAGTGAATTTTTCTCTTTGAAAGTTGGGTTGAAACAGGGATGTGTCATGTCTCCATGGTTGTTCAATCTGTACATGGATGGGGTAATAAAAGAGGTACAAGGTAGGGTAGTGGATGTTGGAGTGGCCCTGGTGAGAGAGGATAGTGTTTGGAAACTCCCTGTACTGTTGTTTGCAGATGATACTGTGTTGTTGAGTGAAGACGAAGGGGAGCTGCAAGGCTTGGTGGATGAGATTGAGAGAGTGTGTAAGAAACGGAATCTAAAGGTGAATGTAGGGAAGAGTAAAGTGATGGTCTTTGAGAGAGGTGAAGTCAGTGAATGTACAGCGAGGTTGGATGGTGAGGAATTGGAAAATGTGAGTACGTTTAAGTACTTGGGTAGTGTGATGAGTAAGGATGGAGGTTTGGAGGGTGAAGTGCTTGAAAGGGTACAGCAGGGAAGAAAGGTTGCTGGTTCTTTGAAAGCAGTGATAAGAAACAGGGAAGTGAGCATGGAAGTGAAAAAGTTACTACATGACAGTATTGTGATACCAACTCTAACGTACGGAAGTGAAGCTTGGACGTTGTTGGAAGGACACAAGTCAAGAGTGAGAGCCGTGGAAATGAGTTATTTAAGAGGAGCCTGTGGAGTCACATGGAGAGACAGGCTGACGAATGAGGATATAAAGGAGCGTTGTGGTGTTGATGTGGATGTGATAGGAAGCGTTATGAGGAACACACTGAGGTGGTTTGGCCATGTGGAGAGGATGGAGGGTGAAAGACTGACGAAGAGAGTGTATGTGAGTGAGGTGGAGGGAGAAAGAGGGAGGGGGAGGCCGAGGATGAGATGGAGAGATGGGGTGGAGAGGTATATGAGAGAGGGGGGTGTGGGTTGGGAGCAGGGGAGTGAAATGGCGGGGGACAGGGCGACTTGGAGGCGATTTGTTTGTGGCCACCCCAAACGAGATTGAGGCGTCTGGCAATAGATAGATAGATAGAACCTCTGTCTCTCCTCCACACTGTTGCATCATCATCTCTTTTCTATCACTACTTCAGTGGTCACTGCTCCTCTGAACTGTCTGTTTGCATCCCTTCACCTGTACGATGGGCACGTTGCACCCGTCTAGCAAAAAACTCTCATCCCTTTTCTGTCCAACTCTCTAATGCAAGAGATAACCGTTACTCCCAGTCCTTCGTGTATAGTACAGGTCAACCATGGAACTCTCTCTCTCTGTCTGTATTTGCTCCTTCCTACGTTCTCCAATCTTTCAAACGCAGTGAGTCCAGGCATCTCGAAATGAACGGACCTTGAATTTGGCTTTTTTTTTTTTCCTTGGAAGGAACGGTTTGTAGGCTCTTAGCCTTTGATTCTTCTTTCCTGCATAAAAAAAGATACGGCAGAAGAAAAGGAGATAATTCAAGGAGATCTTGATATAATGTTCAGATGGAGGACCAACCTGCCTAGCCCCGGGCTCCTACACTTCTCATGGGGCAACGTAAGATTGGATGATGGATGGATGGATGGAAAAATACTGATTATTGGGAATAAAAACGCATTTGTTAACTACACAAGGAATGATACTCAACTTAATAATGAAACCAAGAAAAATATTTAGCAGCTGAATTTAATCATCAACCACTGTCCGTTTGACTGAGCAAACCCGTCGACCACAGGCATGCAATTGCTCTATGGAGTTGTCTCATAGGTTTCCTACACCGTTAAAGCTGCGTCTGCTTATAAGAGTGGCATATACTGTGCAGTGCTTCGTTATGTGTGTTATGTTGGGTGGGTGTATTATACAAGAGGAGCACGTGTCATATGTGATTCCACCCAACCCAAATCTAAGCTGGTAGCTGAGGAAGGCTGGGTGATGTCTTGATCTAGGCTAGCTGGGTGAACTCGATCATCTCTGTTTAACCCTTTCAGGTCTCCTGGCCACTATAGTGGCTTTCTCGGTAGGAGTCTCCTAGCCACTCCCGTGGCAGCATATTTAGGCATGAATGAAAACTGTTGCGTGAGGCTGGTGAATGAAATAAGGATACAAGCCGCTCCCCAGACCCCTCTGCTTCTACCAGGCATGTGTAGATCACAATATTTTAGTTTACACAGTCTGAGAAGAGCTAATCATGGTAGGGGGTTGGGTTGCAGGTATTGTTCTATTATACTGTTGATCTGGCAATATTTTTTACTATTTTGGTATCAGACAGTTCATTTAGCAAAAGAATATTGTTTGCAATATATTTTTCTGCTCTGGAGGATACATAGCTTTCACCTCCCTCCTCCCTTTCATATCCCCCTTCCTCCACCCCCCCTACCTCCAACTGATCCCCCACCCCTCTACCTCCCACCCTTCCCCCCTCCACTCTCCCTCCAATCCCCCACCCCCTACATCCTCCACCCTCCTGCCTCCCACCGAACCCCCGCCCATCTACCTCCCACCCTCCACTCTTCCTTCAATCCCCTACTCCCTGCCTCCCGCTTACGCACATAGCTACCGCGTCACAGGCAAGCAAGAGATTTCTGCGTTGTATATCTCAATATTTATTCATTTCCTGGGTGTTAGAGTGTCTGATTGAGGGAAAATATATACAGATTTAAGATTTTAGGTTTCTAAGGTTGTTTCTGTAGCCTTTTATACACGTACCCTGCATTTATTTGTTACCAGGTGGACATACACGTTCAGCGAGTGTTGCCTTTTTCACTGACAAATTATTGTTCATATCTCCTTACTCATTTCTGATTTATATTTCATGACTTTCTCACATTTCCTGGTTATACTTATAACACCGTCAATTTTGAGAATAATAAGTACTTGATCACTGTCTCTACTGTTGCCTGTAAGTACACAGGATGATATAGTTAGCAACAATGAAATAAACATCTGTACATACAAAAGGCAAGCTTGTAGGCTTATCCTCATCTCCTCACCCCCACAGCTTTGGACAGTACTAAGTAAAATAAGAGCAAAGTAAAATAAATAGGTAGTAACTAGTAAGTGATAGTTTTATACAGGATCTTGTAACTGTTTAGTTTGTTGTTTGTAAAGAAAACATCTCAAGAATCATGCACAAATCACGTGAGATATAATGTACAGTACATATATATCAGTGCACTGTTTTTATGGAAAAACATGGAAACAAACACTGCAATCATGTCGCCTACGCACCAAGAAATCACTTGCCAACCGAGACGGCAATACTCACAGGCTACCACATACCCCTTGCTATGCAACTTCCCATCATTTTTGCAGCACTTGTATGGCGACTAGAGCTCTAATGTTCTATAGACAGATGTGTACTACTTCCTTGTGCATGAATATGATATTTTTTTCTTTATTTGCAAGCCTTGACTTTTTTCCAAAAAATGCGTCTGTCAAACGAGACCTTAGGACCTATTTGAGACCTGAAAGGGTTAAGGACACCTGCGATGAGTGGACGTCAGGAGGGGAGTGGGGGCTTGTAATGTGTTGTGATCGAAGTGTTGCATTGCCCTGCACGTGAAGTGAGTATGTAGGTGCTTCTTCTTTGCTAGCATTCGAATATCTGGAAGTGGGATTGTAATGACCGGAGTGAAACTTAACAAATTAATCACTGGTCTGGCCCTCGTATTTCAAACGCGCTTTCTTCACCCCTGAGCCAAAGAGAGAATCCCCGCATTGGACACTACTGATCTAATGTGTTGTTTGTAAAAGAAAATGAGTGTTTCTTTTTGATGCCCAAAGTCTGGCCATGTAGTTGCCCTGAGTGCATTGAGTCTGGGGGTGCAATGCCTCTTGATGTCTTGAAAGTGGTCCTTGAAGGTAGATTGGATGTCATTTATCATTCCAAGGACCCACACACACACACACACACACACACACACACACACACACACACACACACACATACAGACACACACACACACACACATATCAGAAAAAAAAAACACCAGTAGTTAAGTAAAACAGACAACGGAAAAGCAAGTGGTCCTGACGAAATTTCATGTTGGGTGCTTACATGAATGTGCAAAGGAGTTCAGTTGACCATATTCTTTAATATTCAAGGAATCCTTGGGTCAAGGTAAACTACCTGATATTTGGAAGAAAGCAATCATTGTTCCCTTATTCAAGAAAGGGAATAGACAAAATTCACTCAACTACCGACCAGTATCACTAACCAGTGTTGTAAGTAAGATACTGTAAAAGTTGATAAGAAAATTTTGGGTAAACCATCTAGAAGAACACAATATGATAACAGAATGGAAGTTCGGTCTCAGAAAGTGAAAATCGTGTGTTACTAATGTATTAAGCTACTATGACAGAGTTGCACCAACATTACAGAAAAGAGAAGGATGGGTGGACAGTATCTATCTAGATTTCAAGAAAGCATTTGACTCAGTACCGCACCAAAGACTTTATGGAAACTGTACCATCAAGGAGGAACCCGAGGCATACTGTGCTGTTGGATGCAAGATTCTCTCAGAAAAAGGAAAATGAGAACAGTAGTAAGGTAAGTTACTCATCATGGAAGGAAGTGACTAGTGGAATTCCACAGGGCTCAATGCTGCACCAATTATGTTTTTAGGGTATATAAATGACGTAGATAGTAATACGAGAAATGAAAGCTATCTAAATATGTTTGCTGATGATCAAAATACAAAGGAGAGTTACTAACACAGACTCTTGTACAAAGCTACAAGAGGAATTCAATAAACTTCATGAATGGAGTAATTCATGGCAAATGGAATTCGATGTAGACAAGTGTCATGAAATCAAGTTTGGTAAAAGTGGGAAAAGACCAGATTGGGATTATAAGTTAGGAAGTAAAACCCTACACATATCAGAAACAGAGAAGGACCTCGGTGTGATTATCAGTAACAGACTACTGTTTCTCCGGTTGACCACATCAGTGAGAAGGTACGGAACATGTATACACTGATTGCAAATATAAGAAAAGCATTCACATACATAAATGATGGCATGCTGAGAAAGATAATATCATGCACCAGACCAACCCTGGAGTATGCATCAGTAACTTGGAATCCTCATCTCAAGAAACACATGGATAAGATTGACAAAGTTCAAAGGGCCGCTACAAGATGCGAACCAAGCCTAAAGGATCTAAGTTCCGAAGAAAGACTAGAAATTCTGAATCTGCCAACACTATAGGAGAGAAAAAAAAAGGAGACATGATTATGCTATATAAATGTATATCAGGGAGGGAGAAAATAGACATAAATCAATATATATCCTATGGGGAAGCATCAGCAAGGGAGCACTGCAAAAAACTGCATAAAGAGAGAGAGGCGATAAAGACGTAACGAAATTTAATTTCCCAAATAGGGCAAATGATCAATGGAATGCACTACCGAATGAAATAGTGTGTTCCAAAACAATTCATAAATTTAAGATGTATGACGAAAATGGTATAAGACACGGGACAGTACGAGCTTGACTCATTCCTGTAAAGATACAATTAGGTAAGAACACACACACACACACACACACACACACACACACACACACACACACACACACATATATATATATATATATATATATATATATATATATATATATATATATATATAATGTAAACAAAGGCAAAATATATTCGGTGAGGATGTAAAGAAATATATTCACTTAAGAGGGACATAATAATAAAGCCGGCGTATGCATATGATGTATGGAACCCACTCAGAATAATACTGAGAAGAAACTGATGTGGTGATTTTTTTACTGATGCAATTTAGATTCTTGTTTTACTCACACACTGATACTCAATCGCTTGTATAAATCAACTGACCCTACTAACTGAGGGACTAGCCTAGGGAAGCAAGTGCCGTTATTAGCTGATTTTATTTTTTTACCTATATATTTATTCATTTTTGGTGTAGTTTCATCCAGACTAATATACTCCGTTTGAGAGATGCCTTTTTTAGTGGTGTGGACAAAAGTAGCTGAATTTGACCACACTAGCCAGTAAAAATAACTAAGTTTAATAAAATCGTCATGCGGCGCCAAACTGTAACGAAAACAACGTCCCGGTAATGAATTCAAAGTCAAACTGGCTCATGTATTAGTGGAAACAAGGATAGATAACGATGTTGAAATAATTTTGTATTTTGAAGGAGCAGATCACAATGAAGTCACGTTGTCTGCGTAAGAAGACCGATCCTAAATGATCACTGGTTTGTTGTATTGCTGGCACGAGGGATTGATAACGCTGATGTGTTGAAATAATTTAGTATTTTCAACGAGCAGGTCATAATGAAGTCACGTCGTCTGCATAAGAAGACCCAACCCATTGATCGCTGGAGAATCGTCAGCCTGTGGAGGACGGGCCTATGCTTCCAAGATATAGCTGACTGTACTGAAATGAGCTTGACGACAGTGCGTAGGTGGGTGCGCCGCTGGCAGAGGGAGGGAAACCCATCCTTGCTCGGTTCAAGGCGCAGAATATTCCTCCCAGTGGGTCTAAATACACCGCAACATTGTTCTAAAATCAATTACCTACTTTGGCATATAAAGAACTCTATGGATGTGTATTATACATACTTCCAAAAGAACTTTAGGAGTGAGTCCTACCCGCACATTATTTACGTCTAATTTAAATATAACGTTTGGTAGTCGTTATTGCTTTTGTTCAACCCAATCAAGTCTGGTCCAGCACATCCGTTGACCGCAGGTAGGCAACTGTCCCTAAATATCGTGCCAAGAATAACAGTAACAAAGACGTCACCCTATTGAAGAGGTTAAATAGCAGTATAGAGAGCAGCGGCCTGTGCCTGGCTAGTTCAACGGGCACAATATTCCTCTTCCTGGGTCTATAGACAGATGCACGTTTCCCCACTTAACCATTCGCTGTTGATTCCATACTGACATCAAACCGTAAGGGATTGCTTTGAATTTTTTTTTTTTTTGTAAATATATATATATTTTTATTTTACAGTACGGATGGCTAGTACACTTACATTTTGAACAACTTGAAAACTGAATCACGCCCTCAGTATTGCCTAAATCATCTTGCAGTTTTAAAGCTAGGAAGGGTGCTCTGAAAGGACAGCACCGCCTCACCCAAGTTTGACTTTCAATTGACCTGCACTCAAACCGAATCACTTCTTCGCACTGCCACACACAATTTACGTTCCAAGCTTTCTCCAGATCGCATCAGCCATTCGTGAAATAACGCTAATACATGAACACTGACTTTGGCTCCTGACCCTGTATGTTAATGATCCTGTACCAAAACAAAATCACTTTTTTTTTTTCTTCCACATCAACGCAAATGTATTTGTCATTTTTTTTTTTACCCAAATATGATCAGACAGTCATGAGGTAGTTTTCTAAATAACATACATAAGAACACAAATATTCACTTATACTGTAATCTGACTGATCATGGCAGGTGGCCTTTGGTGTTGTTACCAGTACAATGAGTAGGCTAAAGAAGCAGATAGATGCAGCCATCATTAATCTCGCCACTCGCCAAACCCCCCACTCGCCAAACCCACCACTTGCAAAACTCTCCACTTGCCAAACCCGCCAGTCACCTAACCCGCCACTCATCTAACCCGCCACTCGCCAATCCTAACGCTCGCCTATCCCGCCACTCGTCCAGTCCCGCCATTCGAAAATCTTGCAGCCCGCCAATCGCGCCACTAGCTATACCCGACATTCGCCCACTTCTCTTCAGTCCTGCTAC
The DNA here is from genome assembly GCF_032717465.1 of Coenobita brevimanus. Taxonomy (NCBI): domain Eukaryota; kingdom Metazoa; phylum Arthropoda; class Malacostraca; order Decapoda; family Coenobitidae; genus Coenobita; species Coenobita brevimanus. The sequence continues at coordinate 13,525,190 of NC_136973.1, read as the reverse complement.
TCGCCAATCTCGCCACTCACCTACTCTGAGGAAAATATCTGAGTGTTGCAATAATAAATTATCAATAGACGCCACCATGTCTAAGAGCTAAAAGAAATATTTTGTGAGCCATCCGTGTTGGACCAGTGCCGGAGGCAGAAGTCCTCACAGTTAGGTCGGTGCCATAAAATTAACGGCAGTTGTGGTGAAGGTGAGCGTGTGGGCTTGCCTTTGTTGCCACCTTGATTACCTTCCTTGTTCCCCCCAGGCGTTCCTCAGTTGGACTTGACGTGAAATAGTATTGGGGATAAACGTCAGCATAGACCCCTCCTCCCCCCAGTTAAACTTTTTTTTAATAAATATGCATTGGATAATAAAGGAATAATATTTTGCTCAACAGGGTAAATATGTATTAGAAATAAAATGTTATTTGGAAAAATTTAGGCTAAACATACCTGTTAACGAATGTGAATTAACAGAACACCCGTGGTGGTGAAAACCTAAGATTACACAAGTTTTTCGCTTAAATAGTCTCAAGAGAAGCAGAGAACCGCTGCTAATGTGTATTCATCTTATCAAAAAAACTTCAAACAATATCTGGGTGTATTGGTTATAATCTGCAGACCACTGCATTTTGCTAAAGTGAACCACCAACATGGTTACATAGCAACAACCTTAAACTAAATGTGATAATTAACCTGACACTATATGTATATATTTGGCATTTTCTTTCACAATCAAACAAGTGTGACGCATAGTATTAATAACAATGCCGTAGGATCTCTGACGTCCTGTGAGTTCTTCAAGTGTGTTTCAATTGAATTATTTTTCATTTTTTTGCCCTTGTCAAAGAACTTAGAAGAAAGAGAATAATATTTATGGCACCTGATTCTAAAAAATTCAATATACCTATAAGTAGTGGAAAATGGCAAGGTATTCTGTTATTAATGTAACAGCTTTTGATAAGCTCTGCGACTTTCCGTGTCTGAGTGCATTTTCTCATTGTTCACTTTTTCAAGAATAAATAATATATATTTTACTCAATTTGTAATATTTCGATTAAGGTCAATATGAATGATATAAGCAGCAATAATTTTTTATTAAACGTACTATAATATTCTTTAACCATTTACTATGTACTTGTAACAGTGAGATATTTTAAGTACTTCATCAAGAATAATAATTTTTTGTGCAATAAATGCATTATAATTAAAATGGTTTGGTTCTGACTGGAATTATTTATATAGCCAACTACTTAAAGATGGTGCATCTTTAAGTAGTTGGCTACGTAAATAGAATAAGAACAAGACTGGCTGGATTTTGAAAAGGAAATCCATATTAGATTACTCCCAAATAGAATGCGAGTCAGAGAGGTATTTTGAATGGTATAGGCCTACACTATGTAATAACTCAATAGGTAAGATAGAGAGAATTATGTCAAGTGGTTGTGAACAGGAGCCCTGTAGGGTGGTTGGGACGTGGGTATCGCCTGCTTATACTAACACTGATGGTGGAGTAGGCATGTGAAAAGACTGACAAATATGTCTTGCTTTTTGGAATTATTGACTATATTACAAAGTCATCAGGAATGGGCAATAGAAGTTAAATGGTGTGGAAGGAAGACTGGTGGATGGAGGTTTGAGTAATCCTGTAATGAGAGGCTCATGTGAAACAAATCTTTATGAGGCACTGAAGAACGCAGTGACATTAGCACTAAAACGTTGTTTTAGATAACCATGCTTAAACAGTCGATAAGTTATATAATTAAGAACAGCTCATGCTCTATTGATTTAGGGAAAAAAAAAAGGAAATGTCTTTTGTGCTGCTTTATGGACAATATATTATGATATCTCGGTGCTTGTTCACTGAAAACATGTTGAAATTATGGGAAAAAGCAAACTGGGATGCAGGCGATAAGATTTACAAACTTCACATAGCCTATGCAGATGATAGTGTTGCAAGGCAATAGTGCACTGGAGCTCTGTAAATCTCCTACTGTGCGTTAAGGAATCTTTAGACACAGTTACAGAACAGTAAAAGAGAATATATATATATAATCTTCCCTAGCATGGCAATATTTCACATAAAATCTGAGAAATACTGGAATATAAAACAGCTTTTTTTTTTTTTTTTTTTAATGCGAGGAAGAAGGAACCAAAGGCCATGAGCCCGCAGTAACAGTTCCCTCCAAGAGAAAAACAAAATACAATAGAGAGCCAAATTCAAGATCCGATCATTTTGAGATGCCTGGACACACTGCGTTTGAAAGACTGGAGATCATAGGCAGCAGGAAATACAGATAGAGGGAGACAGTTCCAGAGCTGACCTGTTGCATAAATGAAAGACTGGGAGTAACGGTTAACTCTTGCATTAGAGAGTTGGACAGAAAAGGGATGAGAGTTTGCTGCCAGACGGGTGCTACGCGCCCGTCGTAGAGGTGGAGGAATGCAAGCAGACAGTTCAGAGGAGCAGTGACCATTAAAGTAGCGATAGAAAAGAGATAAAGATGCAACAGTGCGGCGAAAAGACAGAGGTTGAAGGGAGTCAGTAAGAGGAGGAGAGTTAATGAGACGAAAAGCCTTTTACTCCACCCTATTGAGAAGAGCTGTATGTGGGGAGCCTCCCCACACAGGAGAGTTGTACTCCACACAGGGGCAGATAAAACCCCTGTATAGAGTCAACAATTGTGCAGGGGTAAAGAAAGAGCGGAGTCGGCTTAGCACACCCAATCTCTTGGAAGCAGATTTTACAAGAGATGTAATGTGATCTTTCCAAGATAAGTCCCGAGTAAATGAAACCCCAAGCATGTTCAAGGATGATGCAGGATTAAGCTGAATATTATTAAACATTAATGGGTATACCTGTGGAAGATTTTGTCGGGTTGATAGGTGTAAGAACTGAGTCTTAGATGCATTAAAGACAACCATATTATTTTTACCCCAGTCAGAGATACGAGCCAAGTCAGACATTAGGTGTGCCATAGCTTCATCCCTTGTTTCTTGAAGTAACTGTTGAGATGGGCGTTGTGGGAACCGAATGGAAAGGTGAAGGGTGGAGTCATCAGCGTATGAGTGGATAGGGTTAGATGTACAGCTTAGAAGATCATTGATGAATAAAAGGAAGAGAGTTGGTGATAGGACAGAGCCCTGAGGAACACCACTGTTGATAGATCTAGGAGAAGAACGATGGCCGTCTACAACAGCGGCTATAGAACGACCAGAAAGGAAGCTAGCGATGAAGGCACAGATAGAAGGATAGAAACCGTAGGAGGGCAGTTTGGAAATTAAAGATTTATGCCAGACTCGATCGAAAGCCTTTGAGATGTCAAATGCAATGGCAAAACTTTCGCCAAAGTCCCGAAAGGAGGATGACCAGGAGTCTGAAAGGTAGGTGAGAAGATCGCCAGTGGAGCGTCCCTGACGGAACCCATACTGACGATCGGAAAGAAGGTTGTGATAGGAAAGATGCCTTAAAATTTTTCTATTAAGAATTGACTCGAAAACTTTTGAAATACAGGACGTTAAAGCAATTGGACGATAGTTGGAGGGTTGGGAGTGGTCACCCTTCTTTGGGACTGGCTGAATGAGAGCAGACTTCCAGCAAGAAGGAAAGGTACAAGTTGACAGACAAAGGCGAAAGAGTTTGCCTAGGCAGGGTGTAAGCACAGAAGCACAGTTCTTGAGAACAACAGGAGGGACCCCATCAGGCCCATATGCCTTGTTAGTACTGAGGCCAGTGATGGCAGAAAATACATCAACTGAAGAAATTTTAATGTCAGCCATGAGGAAGTCAGAGGGGAGAAGTGATGGAGGAACAGCACCGGAATCGTCTAAGGTGGAATTGGAGGAGAAAGTCTGTGCAAAGAGATCTGCTTTATCAGTAGAAGAAATAGCTACAGAACCATCAGAGTAGAAAAGAGGAGGGAAGGATGATGAGGTAAAGTTGTTAGAAAGATTTTTGGCAAGGTGCCAGAAGGAGCGGGAAGAATTCGAGTTGGAGAGTTGAGAGCATTTAGTATGGATGAAATTATTTTTAGAAAAGCGAAGAACAGACTTAGCACGATTCCGGGCAGAAACGTAAAGATGATGTGATTCAGGGGTGGGTTGGCTCCGGTACCTTTTGTAGGCCTTCTCCTTGTTGCGGACAGCATTAGAACAAACGTGATTAAACCAAGGCTTTCTTGCGTTAGTCAAAGGATATGAGAAAGGAATGTATGCTTCCATGCCCGAGAGAATAACCTCCGTAATGCGCAAGGCACACTCAGATGGCTCACGGCCATGGAAGCAATAATCATTCCAGGGAAAATCAAAGAAGTACTGCCTGAGGGCCTCCCAGTTCGCGGCTCCAAAATGCCACAGACGACATTTCCCTGGAGGGTCCACAGGCCGTACCGGAGTGATAGGACAGGTTAAGGTAATAAGGTTGTGATCGGAGGAGCCCAACGGAGAGAAAAGATTAACAGAGTAAGCAGAAGGATTAGTTGTGAGGAAGAGGTCAAGTATGTTGGAGCTCTCTCCAAGGCGGTCAGGGATACGGGTAGGGTGCTGTACAAGCTGCTCTAGGTCATTAAGGATAGAATAGATGTAGGCTAGTTCACCAGGTGGATCCGTGAAAGGAGAGGAGAGCCAAAGGTGGTGGTGAACATTGAAATCTCCAAGAATGGAGATTTCAGAGAAAGGAGAAATGGACAGAATGTGTTCCATCGTAGAAGGAAGATAGTCGAAGAATTTTTGATAGTCAGTAGAATTAGGGGATAAGTAAACAGCACAGATATATTTAGTCAGAGAATGACAGGAAAGCCGAAGCCAGAGTGTGGAGAATTCAGAAGAATCAAGTTCAGGAACACGAGAGCAAGATAAGTCGTTGCGTATGTATACACAACAGCCACCTTTGGCTTTGAAATGAGTATAGAGAAAGTAGGAGGATACAGAAAAGGGTTTGCTGTCGGTTGCCTCAGACAGCTGAGTCTCCGTCAGAAAAAGAAGGTGAGGTTTAGAGGAGAGGTGGTGCTCAACAGAGCGAAAGTTAGATGAAAGGCCGCGAATGTTGCAGAAATGAAGAAGAAGAGAGTCAGACAGTGGTTCCAGGCACCTCGAGTCGTCACCGGGAGAGGGGCAGATGGCGGGGGCATTTATGGTCCCCCCCCCTGGGGACTCCGAGGCTTGATTAATCGACGCCATTTTTTGTTGAATTTTGAATAGGAAGTGTAGTGTGTACTGTGCATGTAGTTTGGTGAAGATAGTTAGAGAAATTTGTACTGGAGAGCATGCTGGCCTACTCTCTGTGTAACTGAGACACTGAAAAAGTTCAGCAAAGGGGGATGGTCAGCAACTAGTCCTGAGGGCTGATGAAACGGGAGCTCCAGCACTCCCTGTCATCAGCTTTCCATCCACCTCGGGAGTACTGCCCTGCTCGACTGGTGCTACAGTCTACTCCTCTAGCTATTAAACAAGGAGTAAAATATTCAAATGCTCAATCTCTCCTTGTCCTCCACCACCACTATCAATGACCAAAAGAGAAGCTGTACCTGGAAATTTACACTGAACAACGATCTGTTGTTAGTGGTTCGAATCTTTTTCTAGACTGCACCAGAAAGTGTCATCGCAGAAACGTGCAATCAGGAATAAATCCAAACTATCATTTAACCAGTGACAACAAGTATTCTTTCTCTGTTAAGCCCTGAACGTCTCTCTAGTTCGGGAGCAGCAATACTTATTCAAAAAATATGAATGACAAAATGAACCAAAGCACCAGGTCAGAATCACTTCAATATTCGAATTGGGCCTCGTTTCCTCTTGTCTGTCACAGGTTAGGAACAAGTTAGCACAAGGTGAGTCTCATGCATGAATGTCTATAATTGACAAGTTTCCGGTTCTGGAGAAACACGGCAAGTGCACCGTGCCATGTACTTAGAAGCTTAATGTATATGTATCCTTTAATTTATCCTTTCAGTTGCACTGACCAATCCGTGACAAATTTAATTCTTTTTGGCTGGAAGGAAGCAGCCACCATATTGCCGATGACATCAGTATGTTTTGGTGCTGACATCATTTCCATGATAAGTCTCACACTATTTTTACATATTACATACAGGAGTGTTTATTCGTAACTGAAGAGTATGTAATATAGTGATGAGATCAATAACCAAACACAACTTCACTGTGAGTGTGGCGAGGGAACAAGATGAGAGCTCAGACATGCAAAGGCTAGCATTTTCAGACGTAAATAGAGAGGGTGAAAGAGGGTGATAGAAGGATGTAAAGTATGCATATGTTTAAGTCTTGGGGGTATATATATATATATATATATATATATATATATATATATATATATATATATATATATATATATATATATATATATATATATATATATATATAAGTGTGTGTGTGTGTGTGTGTGTGTTTTAATATACCTTATACGATTAATAATGTCTTATTGAGATTTATGATGTGTATGGTAGAGTTGTAACTCACGCCTACTCATGTACATATCTCTCTATTTCTGAGAGATATGGCATCTCTAAATTTGCTGACCTATGCCTAGTTCCCAGGGTGGCAGAAAGGCAGATCAGATCACTCTTAGCTTTCGCTAGAGGGGGACGCTCTACTCCATAGCTCTCTCTCTTGTCACAGATGTATCTTAACCTGTGGCATAATAAAGAGAAACGCATCTGCTCCAGTTTTCTTCTGATTCACCTGCACGCTACCTCTGATCCTGACTCACAGGCTTATCACCACCGATCTCGGCAGCACGTGGCAGCAGATACTCAGCCGCGAAAGTTAGTGACCAGTTGTGGATTTCAGTGGAGTCTACACCAGCGGGTACATTAAAATTGGTGGTCCAGTGCTGGGATACGAATGGTGCCGAAGGGATTCTAATTTGTGAAGTTGGTAACCCTTGGAACGGCTCATGTTGAATCTTAGTCACAGGAGAATAACAGAAAATCCTAATTCCACTTATGCAAAGGGACTAATTGTGGAGTGAGATAAAGGATAGAACAGTGAGAGCAGAAAAATCGGAGTAGTGAACTCATTCTCTTAAGATTATCTCTGTCTCTATGTGAAAACTTGGCGATCTCTCTGTGTGAGGCAGAGACCGAAGTCAGTGACAGAGGGGTGGCATCATCCGAGGGCATCTGGCAACCCTGGTGAGCGCGCGCGCGAGAGAGAGAGAGAGAGAGAGAGAGAGAGAGAGAGAGAGAGAGAGAGAGAGAGAGAGAGAGAGAGAGAGAGGCGAGCCGCTGCACTTGACTCGAGGCGAGAGTGGAAGCATCATCTCCGTGTGGTTGGGGGGACGAAACCTGATGGGTGTGTGGAGTTGCAGTACAGATCTACCTGGATTTTCAGCGTCATCTGAATACACTATGTTAGTGTACATTCATATCATTCCACAAGACATACACTCTTCGATCTGCACATGGTAGTGTTGTTTTCTACGAACCTTGTCTGTCCTGTTGTCTATTGCCAAGCCTATCATTAATCCATTTTTAGTCAGTCCCATATCCTGTGACTGGGAAAGGAATAGTTGCTGGCAAGGATTAGATGGAGAAACTGAAAGGGGTGAGGCGAAAGATTAAAAACGGTAGGAAAGAACAAAAAACTGAGGAAACAGCAGTCTCTGGGACAGGAACAATTGGAATTGGAGTCTAGTGAATCAGACTTATCCAAATCAGACTTGGAATTACGTGAATGGATAGAGAAACTGGACAAAAGTATTCAAGTTTTAGATGATATGAGTGAAGGGAATTTGGGGAATTTTGAAGCTAGCCAGGACACTTCTAGGCAACTGGATAGTGAAGAGGACTTGAACACTTCGCACTTGCGTTCTGGTCGTACCTATCAGACAGTGCCTGAGTGTCAAATTACGTCCGAAATGGCCACTAGTCTTACTGATGAAGGCATACCTCGTGCAGAGGAGACTGTGAACATTGACGAACAGGTTGCAACAACACCCTTGGACCCTCTAACTAATCCACAAGGTCCACTAATCTCTGATATTAATTCAACCACTAACGTACCCACTTATACCTCAAACATGTTTAGTACCCCACAAACTTTTGGACAGCAAGGGCAATACCATTTATTTCCTAATTCTTCTTATGCTAATCCCTGGGGACTGAATACTAACTGTGTTGGCATGCAAACCCAGGTTAATCCTCCTCCTTCTGTGTGGCATGTACCTAATATGGCAACCACTAATTTTACCACTGCTATACCTCAAACCTTACCTCCTGTAGTGCCGGTTAGGCAATCACAAGGACCTTTCACTGCTCAGTCACCCTTAAATTCAGACTGTATAAAGGTGTTACCAACAGCACAGCCAACTATGCAGTTTACTGGGGAGGATGAGTATGACATATTTATATAGGTTCCTAAGAGATTGTGAGACTCAGATACATAGGATGAACCTTGCTAGTGATGGGGAGAAGACTTGGCATGGTACACCACACATTAAGCCTAATTTCCAAAGGACTGAAATGACTGAGGCCTCTCTTTTCTAAACCGGTCCCACAGCTCAGGAATATGAGAAGTTTAAGGAGGCCCTAACCAACACTTTTGAAAGTGACTGTTATGTATCAGATGCTTGGGTGTTTAGGTTAGTAAATAGGGTGCAGCAGTATCCAAAGTTTACCGAAGGCCAAGCTCTCGCGAAAGCAGGCAGGTGTTATGCAGAAGCTAACAAAGCTTTGCTAACTTCAGGCTGGGGAGACATGGTTGGGGGACTGTCTTATGAGATAGTAGCACAACTCCTAGAGTACCTCCAGTACTTGCTTCGTTTGGCCCCTGCTAGGCGGGATAAGGTACTTAGCAGATGAAAAGACCTCCTGAAATAGCCCTGCATGACTTGAACTTCAAGTTAAAGGTGAAGGCAGAAGGAGAGGGCAGTGGAACTGTCCTAGCTGTGCACACAGATAGACAAAACACTGCTGGTAAATTCTGTACTGTGTGCAAGAAGGCTGGTCATATAGATAAAAAGTGTTGGGAGCTGAAAAGGCGGCAAGCCAGGCAGCCAAGGCCAACCTGACTGCCACATCTGGGCCTAGTCCTGAAAAGCAGTCAGGCAACAAACAACCAAGTACTAGTCCACTGCAGCATAACCAAGCCAAGGCTACAAAGCCAAAGGCACAAAGATGGTGTGTCATACATGGGCAGTGTCCTCATTCATCGAACTATTGCCCCATTGTTTTTGCCAATATGGAACAACTGAGTAACATGGCTAATTCGGGGGAAGCTCAGAGCCGCACACAGAAGTAACCTGAAGAATCATGCGGTCCACAAATGCGTGTGTGGCAACTGTAAAAAGGTGGATCTACTGTCAATTCCCTGGATTGCAGGGAAAAGCCAGGTGTCTTTGATAGTGGACACCGGGGCATGTGCAAACATTATTTCTAGTAAAGCACTAGAAAGACTAAGACATCTGATGCCTCAAGCACATTGGACATTATCAGCACCCGATGTGGTTTTGACAGGTGTGACAGGGAGTAAAATGAAGATCATAAGCCAGGAACCATTGACACTGAGGACAGCTAAGTGATCTCCTGTATTATGTGCTACATTCTATGTCATTGAGGACTTTCCTCTGCTAGCTAATGGGTTATTAGGCCTTGAGTCCATGGAGGAGTATAATGTGATTATACATCCTCAGAGACATTCCATTTCCTTTAATGGGAAGGAGTTTGTGGGCCTTGTTCCCTCAGCAACCAAAGCTGGAGATAGTGGCATCCAACAAGGAGCCATGTAACCAGTTGTTACCCCAACAGGTGAAGTGTCAAGGGAATCACCAGACGAACACGAAATGGAGGATATGGGCTGGAAGCAGGTCAAGGCTATAATGAGTGGGAATCACCACTTGCCCAGTTGGACTGTCTGCAAAATTCCAGTCCATGTACCTGACATGTTGGCGGGAACTGATGTGGCATGCTTATCTGAGACTGTAAAACATAAGGTATTGTCGCTGGGGTCCACCCTGTACAGTGTCAGACAACACCAGAAGACGCCCCTCTTCATTGCAAATATGAGTGGTGGTGCAGTTAAGCTCAGAGATTATTGTTATGTAGGCGACTTAGTATGCAATGATGCCCTCGTAAAGGAAGTCGACGATGTACTGGTGATCTCTCCAGTAGTTACGTCACAAACAAAGACTCAGTCAGAACCTACACGTCTAGGGAGAGGAAGTTTGCTAGGACAATGCGTGAAGCTAACAGACAATGTTAACCATAAAGTGCGATTGCTAGCACTTCTTTAAAAAATTCTCTGACCTAGTAGTACTTCCAGGAGAACTGCTAGGTAGGACGGGCAAGGTGAAACATCATATTAGTTTGTGCCCTGGTACAAATCCGATATGTGTGCCTGCATCCGTCTACCACACAGCCAAAGGAAAGCAACGGAAGAGAAAGTTGAAAAGATGCTTCATGACGGAGTCATTCAGCCTTCTTCCTAACCTTGGAACACACGGTTCTTTCTGGTGCCTAAAAAGAACGGTGGTGTGAGACCTGTTGTGGAGTTCCAGCAGGTGAACAAGGTAACCATACTGGATCGTTTTCCGATTCCACATCACAGAGACTTACTACAGTCCCTGGGTAAAGGAAATACTGTTTTCACCTGCCAGGATCTAGCATCAGGGTACTGGCAGTTGGAGCTGACTAAAGAGCCTCGTCCTATCACTGCCTTTAGTGCTCACCATGGGCACTTTGAATTTCTCCAGATGCCTTTTGGATTGAGTTATGCTCATTTGACAATTCAGAGGATGATAAATCAGTTGTTTGGTGACGTGTTAGGGTAGGACGTCTTGGCGTATCTAGATGACTTGATAATTGTGAGCAAGGACATGGACACTCACTTTAACCCACCCCGTCCCGTTGACGTATGGGTACGTTGCAACATTTTGCATTTGCCAGTCCCGGCGACGTACTGGTATGTCATGCAATTGTAAGGTCCCTAATTAGCACAATTTTCAATTTTCGTGCATGATTTTTCATACGTATACACGGGACCCTTCCTCTATTCCTCTACAAGATGCCAAGCAGGGACAATGCCTTACACCGCATAACCTCCCCCCTCCCCCCCTCACGCCATTGTCTCGGCAATTCACCTGTTACCAGTGACCTGGCCAGTAAAGATATTCAGGGCCAGAGTGATTCCTCAATCAATGACAATGTGGAGGACAAAGTTTACATAGCATTAGAAGAAGAAACAGTCAGAAATAATGATCAGGTAATGTAGCAAAAAAAGGTCAGGTATGGTGATTAGTTAGTGAGTGAAACAATGCTTATAATGCCTATATTACTGCTTGAAAACCAATATACTCTCATACTACATATAAATTCATACCAAGTAAATAAATAAATACCGTTTATGAGTTGTGTGAAATAGTTACCCTCCCACAGAACTCGTTTTCTTTGGTGCCAGCATGTTAGAAAACCCAGTCAGGTAAAGAGGAACTCCTACCTGGATCGAGTATTTTAAACCTCAGGTGAGCGATTTCTCTATGAATTTTCGATGTTTCTCACCAAAAGCGGAGGTTTTTGCCAAAAAAAAAAAATTTGAAAATACCTCGGGAATGGGGGATGTCAGAGGTGCGGAAAACCTTAGGACATGACGGGTTAATAAGTTAAAACGAGTTATAGAAACCTTAAGGTCCGTGGGTCTGAAAATCAAGCTGTCAAAGTGTGAATTCCTGAAGTCATGTGTTAGATATCTGTGGCACTTAGTCAACTGTGATGGCATTAAGGCTCTTCCAGATAAGGTTACTGCCATGATAAACTTCCTTACACCCAAGTCCAAGAATTATGTTTGCTTGTTTCTAGGGCTCACTGACTTCTAGAGGACCTTTGTCCACAGATATGCTGCTATTGCATAATGGAAATGGGGACCATTGAAAGAGAAAAGCTTCAGCGACCTCAATAAAGCCATGATTGAAGCACCTGTGTTAGCATTTCCTAATTATACTCAACTTTTTTACCTGTGCACGGATGCCTCAGGTCCGGGTCTGGGAGCAGTGTTACAGTAGAAGGATGAGCAAGGCAAAGCACACACCATTGCATATGCCAGTAGGGCACTATGACCCCCAGAAAAGAATTACTCAGCAACACACTTGGAGACAATAGCAGTCGTGTGGGCGTTAGGACATTTCTGGGATATCATCTTCAGCTACCGGATAATTGTTTTAACTGACCATGTACCCATACGCGACTTGTTCAAAGGGAAGAACCTGCATGGTAAGGTCGTGCACTGGTACAGCAAGGTAAGGGAGTTTGACCCTGAAGTCAGATATTTACCGGGCCATAAAAATGTCGTTGCCAACACGCTTAGTAGAAACACTGCTGCTGCCATATCTGAGGATATCGCTCTCACTGGGTATTCCCTGGACACGGTAAAGGCAGAACAATGTAAGGATCCAATGTGGTCTCAAGTCATCTATGCCTTGGAGTCTGGCAACGAGACTTGTCTACCTGAACTTCCGGTATTGATGACTCACTTCCACCTTCAACAAGGTCTCTTGTATAAGAAACCACTGGGGAAGTGCACTGTGTATCAGTTGGTTGTTGCTGCTATTCTACAGCAAGTCATGTTCCAGTTCGTCCATGAATTACCTCAAGTGGGTCATCCTGGACGCGACAGATGCATATGTGAGACAAGAAAGAAGCATTATTGGCCGACCATGAGGAAGGACATAGAAGCCCACGTTAGTCAATGTGTCAAGTGTGCGGAAAAATGAGGAATGACTGGACCTCTGACTCCCATCTTGGAGTATCCCCTGCCGGAAAAACCATGGGATATAGTCTCCATTGATCTATTAGCATTGTCAAGAAGTCATCAAGGCTCAAACTACGTGTTTGTGGCAGTGGACCATTTTTCACGATTCACTGTTTTAGCACCTTTACAGATGAAAACTGCAGAGGTGGCGCACGCTTTTGTAACCTCAGTGATTTGTCCATACTCTACACCCAAGGTATTGCTCAGTGATAATGGCAGTCAATTTCGTAACCAGATGTTACAGGAAATCTGTCGTACATATGGGGTAATGCAAGTCTTTGTTTCACCTTACAGTCCCAAGACCAGTGGCCTTGTGGAGAGGACAAACAGGAAGATATTGGAAGTCTTGAGACCAGCGATCAACTTGATGGAGAATGACCGGCAAGACTGGTTACTACAGGTAGCAGCAGCCATAAACTCCTTAGACAATTCGTTGACTGGGAAATCTCAGTATATCCTTTACAGAAAAGAGAAAGTGTTACCTACGATTTGCTAGCAGGACCTCCTACTCCGGTAAACAATGCCGAGGACTACAAAAAGGTCCAACTTGCAAAATTTCAGTGCATACATAGTGCAGTACATAAGAGATGAAAAGCCTCACGAGCGGAGATGATGGCGAAACAACACGAAGGTACCGTAGTCAAGAAAAGACATTGGAAATAGGCCAGAAGGTGATGATACACAATCCTGAGAGAACTTCCAAGCTCAACCCTAAGTTCCTCAGACCATATACCACTATGGAAAGAGTGCGTGGACATACCTATAGAATAAGGAATGATGCGAGGAGAACTCAAGCAATAGTACATGCTGACAGGATCAAACCTGTAAGTCAAGAGCTAGGCGTGACTAACCAATCGTCTGATGTGTTGTCCCCTCTGTCTTTGTCGCAGGCTGTCGTTGTCTGTACCTGTCCCTAATGAAGAATATCACAGCAAGATACGATCCCACTGCAAGAGCGATTAAGCGAGTATCTTCTCTTGCAGAAATGTGGCTGTGGCTTGTACTCCTCTCGCATTGCTTGGGGTGGACTTATGGAATGACAACGGACATGACTGTACTGATGCCAGGAGCACTAAAGAGCCCATTAGGAGAAGTCGTGGTGGTAGAGGATGCAATCTGTGTGCACTACCCGATGGATGACTATCTTTGAGCTCCGGACACTGTTAAAGGTGCTTTTGAGGGATTGCTTCGCCTAAAACAACATGTGTTGGAGATGGGGAAGTCACACAACTTGAAAAAGCAGCTAATGGAAACAGGGAAATCACCTGACCTGAAACACCAGCTGATGGACTTGAACAATGAAGCTTTCCTACAAGCCTTACATGGTTTACTCAGACTTCAAACTGAACATACAGATAGGCTCTTAACCTGGATTACTAAATTGCATGTTGCTTTACCTAATGCAGATTCTGATCTTTCCCAGCATGTCCATGCACTTACTAGGAGAGGACTTGTGGACTACCTAGGTATCCTGTCTCAAAAGTTCTTTGGTACGGCGCTAGACAAGGACGTAGTGCAATTGGGCAGAGAGATGCATGATTTGGGATTGGCGGCTAAAGCAAATAACATGCTAATTGTACACACGTATGAACAATTATATGAGTTCACTAACAGGGCTAACGAGATAATTGTGACTACCAGCCATCTCATAGGAATTGTGAACAAGATCCAAACTAACTTACCAACCCTAACTAACTTAATGTTAATATCAGAGTACTTACATGCTCTCGATGAGTCAGTCACTGCTGTGGAGTCGCATGCAGCCAATATAATGGACGGCTTAGTCGATGCAAGTTTGAATAGGGTTAATGCTTTATTGATTCCAACTCATGTTTTAATCAATGCTCTTGACACAGCTATGGTGAAGCATGGACTTATGCCACTTTTTGGTATGGATCACCTGGAGTATTATTACCCACTATTGGAGGCCCAGTTGACCCATGATGGCATCCTGACGTTGGTACCTATGAGGAATGCTATAACATACCATGCATGGCGGTTCATTCCTTTCCCTTTTGCTACTACTAACAACACACTTGTCATTCTGAACTAGGGTCCAGAGGTGTTAGTTGTGTCTGATGACAAAAGGTATATAGAAGAAACGACTGTGGGTGAGTTTGAGAAGTGTAAGGCTTCCTTTCTTGATCTCTATGTATGTCCTGCTTTCCATTTTGTCTTTATACTGTTAGAGGTAGAGAAGTGTAAGATGGCCTTTTGGACATGAACACTTCCTCCACACTGCAGCGATGCACTTTCCAACCCATCCAACTCAAGTCAGTTTTCCATGTTCATGTACAGTCTAAGACAAAAGTCGAGTCGCTGCTTTGTCCAATGATTTAATGTCAGTCACGAAACAATCTGAGAGTCCTACCCCAGTAATGCATTCGAGACTGGCATGCCCTAAAGGTTAGCCTTTTATCATATGTCTTCACCAAAAATCGCGACACAACTTTTGCCTTAGACTGTACATGCAAAGCAGTACTTCTTTCCTGAGACAGAGGACGTAACATTGACGTGTGCATCACAACATCAGTTCCTTACAGTAATCGGATACTATGTTGCACTCGATTTTTGTAAGCTGCACAGTAAAGAGATGGTAATTCTACCTAACAAGCAACATCTAGCTTTATCAGTGAATTTCTCGTCCTGGTTACGACCACTTCTACCTTCATTCAGTGTTTCTTCATTGAATGCGAACAGGCTGTCTCATGTGTTAAACAGAGTAGAGTTTGTCACCTACCTGAATAAGACTGATTTAAAATTATATGTACTGTTCTATCTTCCATCATACCTTTCTCCTTCCTATTTTGGTCCTGGCATTGGTCTTCTACTTCTTGTGGTCTTGTCCTGTGTCTGTGTTTGGGGCTATTATCTGAAAGGCCTTAAAGTGGGAAACCCACTAAAACCATGGGTCTGTTCTCGCGGATTGCAAGTAGACTTCCCTGAATAGTTAGCTACCCTACACACTCATTAGGTTACACAGTAATAAGGACTACAGTGTCGACGGGGACGTTGAAAAGGTGTGACCAACCAATGTTCTGGTGCTGACATCATTTCCACGATGAGTTAAGTCTCACACTATTTTTACATATTACATACAGGAGTGTTTATTCGTAACTGAAGAGTATGTAATATAGTGATGAGATCAATAACCAAATACAACTTCACTGTGAGTGTGGCGAGGGAACAAGATGAGAGCCCAGACATGCAAAGGCTAACATTTTCAGACGTAAATAGAGAGGGTGAAAGAGGGTGATAGAAGGATGTAAAGTATGCATATGTTTAAGTCTTGGGGATATATATATATATATATATATATATATATATATATATATATATATATATATATATATATATATATATATATATATATATATATATATATATATATATATAGATATATATATATATATATATATATATATATATATATACAATATATATATATATATATATATATATATATATATATATATATATATATATACAATATATATATATATATATATATATATATATATATATATATATATATATATACAATATATATATATATATATATATATATATATATATATATATATATATACAATATATATATATATATATATATATATATATATATATATATATATATATATATATATATATATATATATATATATATATATATATATATATATATATATATATATATATATATATATATATATATATATATATATATATATATATATATATATATATATATATATATATATATATATATATATATATATATATATATATATATATATATATATATATATATATATATATATATATATATATATATACAATATATATATATATATATATATATATATATATATATATATATATATATGTGTGTGTGTGTGTGTGTGTGTGTGTGTAAATAGACATTATGCAATTAATACTGCCTTACTGAGATGTATGATGTGCATGGTAGAGTTGTAACTCATGTCTAATCTCTCTGTCTGAGAGATATGGCATCTCTAAATTTGCTGACCTATGCCTGGTTCCCAAGGTGGCAGAGAGGCAGATCAGATCACTCTTAGCTTTCGCTAGAGGGGGACGCTCTACTCCGTTACTATCTCTCTCTTGTCGCAGCTGTATCTTATGCTGTGGCATAATAAAGAGAGAGAAACACATCTGCTCCAGTTTTCTTCTGATTCACCTGCACACTACCTCTGATCCTGACTCACAGGCTTATCACCACCAATCTCGGCGGCACGTGGCAGCAGAGACTAAGCCACGGGAACTTAGTGACCAGTTGTGGATTTCAGTGGAGTCTACACCAACTGGTGCAAGTATTCATACTGCAGATGACATTCCAATCCGTCACACAAGACTTTACAAGTAACAGGGATAATAGTTGCCAAGACATTTGTCAACATGGCCACCTTAGATCCAAACTACCTTTCTCAGGTATGTTGTGAAGGATTACTCTTCATGGTGTAAATGGGTGGTACCTGTTAGGTAAGTAAATTGCAGTGATATCGACTAGAAGTTGCTAGCAGCTACCATTGTTTACACCACTCCTGAGCTGCACTCGTATCTCATAAGTGGAAAGTGTTTAGCGTATGCCATACAGTATCAGTTGTATGAGTTTATGTTGGTATTATGCCCATGAATGTTTAATATTTGACCTCTTCATAATAAATTTTCTGAAAGAACAGTTTCAGTGAGTGCTCTGAACTTGAAAGGAGTAGAAGTACCTTTAGGAGGGTGCAATGAAATACTGAATGGGTGGTCATTTACCGATTGGGCACTTTTAAATGGTATTATATATTTTTTCATCATATAGGTTTATACACACCGAATTATCTGAAATCCCATAAATTTCTTTTGTTTAATTTAACTATTCATAAAAAATCAGGATTCAGAGCAAAAACACGCTAAGGTTAGCAGAAGTGTTTCTCCTTTAGCTCAATAACTCGCCTTGGCAGACATCTACTTTGTATATTGATTTAACATGCAATAACATTTATTTACACTGTAAATCAATATTTGTGCGAAATAGAAGTCTGTCAAGGCGAGTTGGCGAGATTAACCCCCAAACGCTGGGCTATTTATGCTGTAGTCATCACCTTGGTATGGGCAATTTCCCAGAAATTGCTTGTTTTATAACCTTAGTATCTCGGAAAGTATAGCACTTAGGAGAAAAAAAAATAAAGACCATATTACTCATCAACCCTTCTTTTCACAAACTTAAGTTTCCCCAGCTCCATAGGTCATTGCGTTGATGGGTAATGACGTGAGGAACAGAACTAATTTTCAGTGCAAGAGCAGGACATGTTTATATGTCTACCCACAGCGCCAAGTATGGCTTTGCTCTCAACGTGGTAACTTCTCCATTACCAGATAAGCTAGACACTGTTGCATCCAAGACATGCCTTATGCACTATCACTGAACCCTTTTCTAGTATCCTTGGAAAGAGGCTTGGCAGAGGTGAATGATGCAATTGGCCACATGTGGCACAGAAGGAATCAAATAGGAACCTGAAGACATCGTTGTACACCTGGCAAAGGAACGGGACAGACTGATTCTCACCTGTGTGCTATGGAGGGACTCCCTTCCTGCCTTTCGGTGCTGAGATGAAATGGCGGCCAGTTCAAATGGTGGCAGGAAGAAACTTGCATTTATAGCTGCTACTCAGTGGCCCCTTGGAAGCGATATTGTGATGTGTATAGACATTACCCCATGGATAAGGGTTAAAAAGAAATACCCGTTAACATTAGGCTGTTTTCACTCTGAATCCTAATTTTCTACTAATAGATAAATCAAGCACTTTTTTTTTTTTTACTGGATTTCAGATAATTAGGTGTGCATGAACACATATGGTGAAGAAAGTTAAATTTTCCTACCAAAAGTGCCGATTTGGTAAATGGCTGCATTTCAGCACTGGGAACTTCTGACGAATAGCCAGCCATCACTGCTTTCGTTTATTCATATTTGCTGGTACACAGAGGAATAATTTTCCAGTTGTACTTTTGTCTGCTCTTACACACTGAGACGAAACACCCACGATTATTCCTCTTGTCACTGGACATTCTTGGAGGTCAGAAACAAGCACAGAGTAGGCAGGCAACACCTAAACAAAGTTGGCTATGCTGCCTCAGCATGAGTAGTGACGTCATAACCAATCAAGGGCCATTTCAGAGTCAGGTTATTTATCAGCACATTTATCTATTATTTTTTTTTTATGTATCTGCACTTTTAGGGGAGGGAGAGAAATTGTTGGCATAGTAATTTTCTGCATATTTTTTACCTACACAAATATCTTACTTTAATAAAATTTTGACTGGAAACTCGTCTAACCCCCAACAGGAAAGCGATCTTCCCTCTGGGCTGGCACCTGACCACATGCAAGAATGACTGAGGCTCTCAGAGGTCTTCTGTGTGGGTTGTTTATATCTCTCCTGGTTAATCCATCAGGATCATTGCATCCTCAAGGTTTGTACTCTGTGACTGTGCAGGCTCCACATGAATCCAAATCCTTTGAATAATAGTCTCTTTCATTCTGGGACTCGAATATAGTAAATACTCTTCACAGGCAATGTTTTCTAGTAACACACACACACACACACACACACACACACACACACACACACACACACACACACAAATGGTGGTAGCAGGCAGAGACTTGGGTAAAAAAAAATATCAAGTAAATGAAAGGATTAATGGAGATTGATGATAGCCCATTCATTGCCAGGAAGCACTGCTAAGATATTTAAAGCTAACTGTAGGTAGGGAGAATAAACTGATAATACCTTGACATAATACTAAATGGCTGCTTAGTTGCATATGGGCATAAGTCATTCAGAGGGAGAAATATAGGTGTGGCTCCTGGGCGGACCCAGGGGTGTGGCAATGGTGCCCGGCCAACACCCCTGTTTTGTCAAAGTACTGTGCAGATGTACAATGCATCTTTTATTAGTTATTATGTTTATTTCTCCTACGCACACCAACCTTACCAACAAATGTTACTTAATTTACTTTGAACAAGGGAATGTCCAGCCAACATTACTCTGAATAATGATAAGGGCAACACTCAAAAATATTCCTGACTCTGCCCCTTGAGCCTCATACAGTTATACTTTTGTGAAAATCAGGAAATTAACATGCAAGAGAAAATAGAACAGGTACGTTTTTTCGCTAGTCATAACAAGGAAAAACTAAACTCTATAACTTCCACGCAGATGTTAGAGGACAGACAGCAATGGATGTCAGAGCACTGAACTCCGTACTTGATGCAGCACAACATGAAGCCTTCATTATTTACATAACGGAGAAGAGCTCAGCGGTAAGTAACCTTTAATTCTGGAATTGTGAGGAAATTAATGTAACTTCAAAGTAAATATCGTTGACCAGGGAATAACTCATTTTTTCCCCCGTTTTCTATTATGTACAATTATCAACTTAACGCACCAAGGAACATAGCAATAAATGTGATGATACTTTACTGTAAAGAATTATCGACTTGGTGTCTGATTGTACCATTCTTCGGAAAGCCCGTGGTATCTTACTAATATTAACAAAAGTGATCAGATGAATGACGGATGAAAATTACTATAAAGAAAAGGACATTACCAGTACCTTATGTGGGTAAATTTATAGGAAGTAGTCAGTAAAATAAAAAAACAGCCATGCCCAGATCGATACATTAAACTGCTGGTGAGCTTTCTATAATAGAAGTCGGTCTCTCTAAAACAGCAGGATATTGGTGTAAGCAACAAACTGGGTCTTGTCCATAATTTCTAGGACTGAGAAACGTAAACCTTAAATTTAACTGTCTGTCTACCACCCAATCCTTTACTACCCTTGCTAAATGGTATGGGTGAGACTGAACACTTGGTTGACCCTAAGCAGTATTAGTTGAGTCGTAAATCTCAACGATCCCTCGGATATAAACCATTATGGTCCGCATCCGTTTGAAGTGTTTTAACAATCTTGATCACCAGGCGTCCATATAGTTATATGGTAACTTCCCACCTTGTAACTGGTTTAATGGGCTACAAGAAACCATTCAGCTTCCACTCAATGAAGAATCACCTGAATGTTGCACTTCCTCAAGTGAATGCTGGGCTCCCCTACTTCCCACAAAATTTGAACTACACATGAAATCTCACTTTGGTTAAATTACAATTGGGCTGTGCAGCGCATTTTTGTTTCTTTTTGCTTTTCAACTAGTACATGATGTTAAAAGAGTTAACAAAGGTGTGATTCAGAGTTTCACTGACCGTCTTAACCTGGAGAGATTAAAAAAAGCATTAAACTAAGAAAGCAAAAACATAAAAGTATTTTATCAAAGTGTCTAAGTGGATCAAGTATTTAAGAACAAAGTGCAAAGATAAGCTTATATAAATGACTAGGCAAGACATTTAAATTTCAAAAAATGATCAAAAGGTACTATTGCAGACACAAATATTATACCACACCCGTACAATAAATACCGAAACTGTGAGCAATGGCTTTCGAACTCTAGCCTTGTGATCATCAGAAAAAATTAAACTTTTCAGAATATTGTGCAAGAGTTTAATAACTGTTCTGACAAAAAGTGGATCTTTGTTGCTACTAGTATTAGCGAGTCTCTGTACTGACCTAGCGAGAAATAGTTCAGTGAACGTGACCTAGTGAAACGAATTATCTAGCTTTGTAGATGGGATTATATCAAGAGGAAGTTTCTTGAAAAGTGTAGACAAAAATATGATTCTAGAGAGTTTTTTTTAAAGGCATCCTACACGAATTGTCAGTCACCAAAGCATTCGCGAGGTAACATTATTTTTTTCCAGATTTCAATTAGACTGTATATTTTTCAATTCTCTCTTTCTGACAGCATTTTCGCACTATTTTTGCCATACGAACGAGCGAGGGGGGGGAGGGTCACAACCAGTTTGCGATCCTGTTTGGCTCACTCACTCACTGCACGATATTTAAAGTTGGGTCAAGGTCATTTAGGCTTGTGAGTATGGGCTGAGAGGTAGAGGGTATTGGTGGTGTGTCTGGTTTAAGTCTGGGCGGCTTCTTGGGTGTGTCTGTGCTGCGTGTGGTGTGCATCTATGGTCGTACCATTCTAAAGTGGCAGTTTGGGTGGGGCACGAACCTCTGTACAGTGTTGCCACGTTTTCCATACTCGCGATGCCTCTCTCTCTCTCTCTCTCTCTCTCTCTCTCTCTCTCTCTCCTGGGAGGATGTGCATCACCCTAGGGAATTTTGTTTCTTTTATGTCTTATAAACTTGTGCTTTCATTTCTTTATTATTTTTTTTAATTATATTATTGTTTTACATATGACGCCAGATGACCTCGGTGTTACGGCGCCTTTTCATTCAGTCATTCTCTCCCTCCTTCCTTCCCTCCCTTCATCTTTCCCTCAGCTTGACAATGCACTCAACACTGCCCCAGGCCTGCCTTCTCTCTCTCTCTCTCTCTCTCTCTCTCTCTCTCTCTCTCCTTGGGGAGATGTGCATCACCCTTGGGAATTTTGTTTCTTTTATGAGTGACTTATAAACTTGTGCTTTCATTTCTTTAGTTTGTTCTTATTATATCTAATTATGTTTAAAAATATTATTGTTTTACATATGGCGCCAGATGACCTCGTTGTTGTGGCGCCATGATTTGTTTTCATTCAATCAGTCTCTTCCTCCTTCCTTCCCTCCCTTCCTTCATCTCTCACTAAGCTGCACTCAACACTGCCCCTGGTCTGCCTTCCCCCCCCCCTCTCTCTCTCTCTCTCTCGTCTGTGGTATTTTTGGATACATTTTGGTTATTTTCTTTTACGTTATAATGTACACATTGTAAATTTGACTTTATTTCCACACCACCCAGGAGGTTAAAGTCTTGGCGCGTTTTTTTTAAGAGGTGTCCCCAAACAGGCCTATTCCTCTATCCCTCACAGATGACCAGGTCGGACTGGGTGTGTGTAAGTGTTGCCACTCACGAGGGTTTAATGTATATATTTTTTCACTAAGAAACTGGCATATTTTTGCTTATATTACTGCACATTATCTTATAATCATAATTGTGACATTATTACCAACCCCAGAAACACGGTAACAGCCAATAAAAGTGACTACTTTTTATTAAGCAACACTGTAAAATAATTATGCCACGTTTCTGTATTGCCGTATAAATATTTTACGCATAATCAGTTTACTGTTCTTTCATATATTATAATACACACGTTACCAGTATATTCTTATGTGTTTATCTTATTGTGATGCCTATTACATATATCAGAGCCGTTCACATAGCGGGTATGGAATACGTGGCAGCACTGTACAGAGGTTCGTGCCCCACCCAAACCGCCACTTAAGATTGGTACCACCATAGTCGACCGCGTACCTCCGTCTTCATATATATCATCATCATCCATTACAATTCCCCTGCTGAACAAACACTTCCCCCAACTTTCTTCACGAATTCCTCGACTGAGCAACCTTTGGCAGGTTTTTCCTGATAATTTCTCTATCTCAGTTCTCCACCTCCTTTGTGGCTTTTTCTGCTATGCTTACAATCTCTTGGAATTCGGTTAATCAGCCTCTTGTTTCATTGGTTATCCCTTCTTCTTGCTACATGGCTTGCCCATCTCCATTTCTGTTCTTTTATAACTTTTATAATATCTTTGACTTTAGTCTATCTCACCCAAGTTGATCTTTGTTTCTTAATGATATTCCCAACATTGACCTTTCCATTGCTCTCTAAGAGCGTTTTAATATATTTTCCATCGATTTTGTCCATTTCCAGGTCTCACAACCCTATGTCAGAGCTGGAAATATACATTCATTACATATTTTTCGTTTCATATAAACTGATAAGCTACTTTTCATAATATCTCTGTGTTTACAGAAACCTTTCCATCCAATTGTAATGCGTCTTTTTATTTCGCTGTCATAATCTTTTGTTAATATATATATATATATATATATATATATATATATATATATATATATACAGTATATATATATATATATATATATATATATATATATATATATATATAAGAAAAGAGGAAGGAATAACAAATGAATAAAAAAAATAATCCATACACAAGATAACTGGTATCTTTCATTCATAAAAAATTTGTAACAGTTGGTCTTGAACAGCTGTAGGTTGAAGTTTGGGGGGAAACAACTCCAGGGAAGCGAGTTCCAGGGATATGCAATTCGGGGAATAAAAGAATTCTGATAGCAGAAGTTCTGCAATATGGCTTTGTGACATTCCAGTCATAAGTGTTACCAGATGCCTGTATAGCACGAGGGAAGGCATGAAGAGGTGGCACAACAGACACTACTTCGTCTGAGCATTTGCCGTAAAAATATCTGTAAAATAATGCAAAGGTGGCAACATTTCTTCTTACTTGTAGGGGAGGTAGTTTATTTATAACTGCAGGGTTATTAACCCGCCCCGTCCCGGCAACTTTTCGACCACTGGTACCCCCCAATCCCGGGCAATTTTCGACCTTTTTTTTTTTTGCTTAAACTTTCGCTTTTGGTCAGAAACAATGGCCGGTGGCAAAGAAAGTGGTCCCTGGGGTCCCTAATTAGCTTAACCAGGTATGCGATGGTCCCACCTGGCCCCGTGTTCTCCCTATGCGGTGTGAGCATCAAACGTTTTCTATGGTATTATAAGTTTGGGAAACCAATGAAAGTAAGTAGAAATGAATTTATTACAAACATAAAAACATGTGATAAAAGAGTATATTGGATTTTATACAAAAATAGAGCAGAAATAACCATTGTACCATCGTGAGAAACGAGCAAAATCGGCCAACTTGGTTCCCATGAATCGCTAACATTCTAAAATCATGATACATATAATTTTTTTTACTACATAATACTTCTACAATAACATTATACCATTTTACATTATATTGAACTGTTTTTACGTATTCACAGGCCTTTTTTGATAACATTTAGCGTAATGCTAGCGCTAATTTACGTAGTGAGTGAACTCGCTGTGACTGATGTTTCAACTCGTATTGTGCTTTTTCTACTAACATAATACCTTTCTAATATTATTATACACTTTTCAACTTTATAGAACTGTTTTGAGATTATTTCAGGCCTTACGTAAATATATAGCGTAATAATAGCGCATAGTAACACACACGGTGAAGTCGCTATGACAACTAATTCAACTTACAACCTATTTTTTTACTTATATAATTATTCTACACTAACATTGCACATGTAAACACTTGATATAATTGATATTACATCATTTCTGAACGTAAGATGGAACTTAGCGTCATATTTGCGCGTACTTACACAGGGAGTGTTATCGCGATATCATTTGTTTCATCTTACACAATTAATCAACTTATAAAATACCTTACTACTAAAATTACAACATCATCCACTGGATATAATTCCTATCACATACTTACTGACCAGAATGTGGGTGTAATCGTGACATCAATTATGACAACTTAAAGTAATGTTCAACTTATACGTTTTATTCATGCTAACATTACACCCGTTTCCACTTTATTTCCTTGCTATCACATATTTACTGACCAGATTTACACAGTGGGTGTAGTTTTGATAACAATTCTTTCCACTTACACTAATTCTCATCTTATACATTACTTTTCTGAAAAAATAACACCCGTTTCAACTTTATATTTGACTTAGCACCTACTGACTGGCCTTACCATTATCATGAGCGTCATTTCGCCTTCCCACACAGTTTCAGAAGTGTACGAGATTATGGTATTCCTTGAAACAAGGCTGAAGGCACAACGCAACATTGCACTCGACACACTCGTATCTTGTGTCTTTTCTCTGCGTTGATGGTCTGACTGTCGAGTGCTTACATACATGGCAGCGACGCTGGGTTTACGACGGTTTGGTTCGGAAGGGATTGCGCTGGGGTAGAGTGGCGGGCTGCAAGACGTAGGGGGAGTCTGAGCAGCACGGGGGGCGCGGGGGCGGTGTGGGGGTCTTTCCTGGGCATGCTTGGCGATTATTTCACGTGCCAGCTCCCTCACAAACCCCTCAAAGGTCTCGGATACTCCGGTGGTCATTGCGTGCAGGTAGTGGGCGTTCAGGACCGTGATGTCGAGCAAGTGGAAAAAGAGTTTCTTGTACCACTTCATCGTTGTCCTGGCACAGTCAACACTTGAAATCATCGAGTCTGACTGATCAACTTGCCTCATGTTCAGATTATAGGCAAGTACAGACTCTGGTTTCCATACGTTGCGCCTCCTCTCGCTACGGTGATCCACGGAGTCTGTGCGGTGCATCAGGGGGCTGTGAACAGTTGATAGGAGGCAAACTTCCCTGTTGTGGTTGTACAGGGTGGCAAGGATGTTATTGGCCTGGAAGAAAACCACCTCATTCTTGTCAAGTTTCCTCCCTATCTTGACCATATGGCGACGGTTTCTCTTGACTGTACCACAGACTCCGGTGTCGTGTTGGTGGAGGAACCTAGCGAGAAGAGGGCTAGTGTACCAGTTGTCCAGGTACAAAACATGACCACGATGAAGGTACTCTTCTATCATTGTCTTCACCACGGCCCCAGAGAGTCCTATACTCCGATCTTCTATTATATCTGTCTGTGCGCCCGTGTACAAGACTATGTCTTGCACATAACCAGTCTTACAGTCACACATAACAAAGATCTTGAACCCGAAATGGTGTCTCTTGCTGGGTATATACTGCCTAAAGGAAATATTGCCTCTCCACAACACAAGACTCTCGTCTATGACGAGGTCTCTGTAGGATAAAATGAGGAGCGGAACATTTCCCGTAAATGATCAAATACCAGCCTAATTCTCCTCATTTTATCGGTGTTATTTGCATTGGCTGGATCATCTGCATCAAAAAAGTGGAGGCGGCCGAGAATAAACTGAAATCTATTACGACCCATCACCTTTCCAAAGAAAGGTGTTAGGATGATTGGGTCCGTTGTCCAATAGGCAGGAATTTGATTTTTCTTCACCACACCCATCAAGATTACCAGGGCCAAAAATAGGAACATCTCTGATATAGTCACGGGAAAGTCATACTGTTCTGCATGCTTGCTTGTGGTTCCTAGGCGTTCACTTTCAAGGCGCTGGGATTGTGAAAATATATTCGTCTGTTCTACTATGCACCCAACAAACGCCTCATCAAAAAACAAATTGAAAAAATCTAAACGTGACGACCCAGCATTTACACCTGGAGCTGTGCAACCTGACCGCCACTCCTCAGTGAACTGGTGAATGATGGGAGTAAAATTAATCCCATCCTCCCAGTTCCACGTGACTTTCCACCGTCTCCAGCCACGTCACCATCGTCCCCTTCGTCAGGGTGAGGTGAGGGTGGTAGGGGAGGTTGGGGAGGTGGAGAGGCACGCCTCTCATCACTCGCACTTCTCTTCCCTCTCCCTTTTCCTTTACCCTTTCCCTTCCCTTTCTTTCCTTTCCCCACATCCTGGGGCTGTGGGGAGGAAGTTTGGGCATATTCAGGGGCGAAAGAAGTGCTGGGGAGTGACTCAACCTCCTCTCCCCTAGGCCTATGAGCACCACGTGCTCGTGCTGCCTCCCTCCCACCACTGGCCCCTTCACCCCGCACTACCCCCACACCACTCTCACTTTCACCCCGCGCTGCCGCCACAACACTTTCCCTTTCTCTCAGCAATCCCACCACACCACTTGCTACTTCCTCAGACAAAGTACTTGAACCATACCTTATGTGTTGTCTCGCCCCACCTTCTGATCCACGTGGTGATATTTTTTCCTTTCCCAACCACTCGGCGATATCACGTCCTAGCCCTCCGTCATCCTCATCGTCCTCATCTTCGTCCTGATCAGAATCGTGATGGAGAGATAGCTGTGCACGTGGTTGGGAGCAGCCTGGCCTTCCCTTGCCTTACGGTATGTCACATACCGCGTTTTTCGGGGCGAAGGGACCTCCTCATCACTGCTACTTATTTCTTCCTCTGGCTGGACGTAATCGCGATCCACCACATCATCATCGAGTGGAGAATCACTGTCTCCAGTGAAGGCTTCCAGGACGGATGCAATTTGCTCATCTGAGAGACCTTTCCGCGCCATGTCTGACCTGGGTCACTGCTGGCAGGTGAGTGACCGAGACAAGGGCGAGCGCGGGTCACACGGGGTCTAGGACGCTGCCCGCCTGGTGGCAGGTAGGGGAGGCTTGGGTACCCGGCCAGAAAATGAAATCTCCCGCGAATTTTGAAAATTGTGGAAATTATGAACCTTGCAATTGCAGGACGTTGAAGTACGTCCTCGGGACTGGCTGTGACAAAACGTGAGGACGTGGAAGTACGTCCTCGGGACGGCGCGGGTTAATAATTCCAACAGCTTTGTTCTGAATTTTGTCTAGTTGTTTTAGTGCAACCTCTCCACATCCATTCCACAAGGGTGAGCGATATTCTACTGTAGCTGAGAACGCACTTGACTCTTATAAATTATAGCTAACTGCCCGTCAGTGAAGAAGTTACGGACTCTGTGCAATAATCCAAGTTTTTTTGAGGCAGTTTTAGCAAGTGATCTGATGTGAGAAGTCCAGCTGAGTGCATTGGTAAGTGAAACACCGAGAATTTCAATACTTTTGGAGATGGGAATTCTAGTAGTATTGAAGGTAATATACGAATCTGGAAATATCTGTCCATTACAAAAGTGAATATTTTTGGTTTTACTAGCATTACATGAGAGAAGGTTATTTTGTCCCCAGTCATTGATCTAAGTCTTCACTTATGAAGATGGTTGCAATGAGTTGAGAGTCTGAGATATTAAACTTTGTAAATGGGTGTTTGAGTGTGAATTAACTGTGAGCTGTTGAGTCATCTGCATATGAATGGAAAGGATTGTGGGTGACACATGAGAGATAATTAATCTGAACTAGGAATAGGCTTTTCACCAGAACTGATCCTTGTGGCATGCCGGTGTTGAGTGGAAATTGGGATATACATCATCTACTTTTATTCTTTTTTTTCTATCGAAAAGATATGAGGAAGGCAGAGGAACAAAAGACGTTAGTCCATAGCAAGGAGGTTTGAACACCTGGGAACGGCGCCACAGCCTGTCGAAAGCTTTAGAAATATCAAGGGCTAGCACATGAGTTTTTCCATGTTGGTCAGTTGATTTATGGATGGTATGAGTGAGAAGACTGAGAGTATCAGTGGTGGATCTTTTGTGGCCAAAACCATATTGTTTATCACTAATTAAGTTGTTGGATTCAGTGTGTAAAAATACATGTTTATTAATTACAATTTCAAATACTTTACCACGAGAAGATGTGATAACGATTGGTCTGTAATCAGAGGGATCAGGGGAACTTTCATATTTTGGAACTGGGAGGATATTGGCTTCTTTCCATGAATTTGGGAATGAAGAAGTACGTATACATAGTATGTGAAATACCAAGGGGAGACAACAGAGAGTGAGGAGACCACAGAGAGGCGTGACAATAGCCCAAGTGAGACTGGCATATGCCCCCAACCACCACGGACCCCTCTTTCCTTCAACGGACTCCATGGGAGGTACGTCACCCTGCTGCTTTACCTTCTACCAGGACCAGCACTCACCATAATCGGGGCGGGATCTGTGTAGCAACAGACTTCCCAGGTAGGACTGCGATGACGCCCACCATGCTTGTCGGGGAAAGGATGCCCACCGTGCTCGTTTCACCTACTGTCCCCTGTACGACCACGACAACGCCCACCCTGCTTGTCAGGAAAAGGAAGCCCACCGGTCTCCTTTCACCCACAGTCCCAAGCAGGACCATGACAATGACCACTGTGCTCGTTGGGAAGGGAACACTCACTGTGCTTCCCTCACCTGCAGCCCCGCTGGGAGCAGGACTGCAGCAGCGCCCACTGTGCCCATCAGGGAGGGAATGCCCACCACGCTCCCCTCGTCTGTAGCCACCACAGGGAGCAGAACCGCAGCAATGCCCACCGTGCTCACCGGGGAGAGGACGTCCTCCGTGCTCCTTTCACCTACAGTCCCAAGCAGGACTGTGATGACGCCCACTGTGTTCGTCAGGGAAAAGATGCCCACCATGCTCCTTTCACATACAGTCCCTGGCAGGACCGCGACGACGCCCCCCATGCTCATCGAGGAGGGACCGCCCACCGTGCTTCCCTAATCTGCAGCCCCCACCGGAAGCAGGACTGCAGCGATGCCCACCGTGCTTGCTGGGGAGAGGACGCCCACTGTGCTCCTCTCACCTGCAGTCCCAAAGCATAGCATAACTGCGGTGGTGCCCACCGTGCCCGTTGGGGAGGGAATGCCCACCGTGCTTCTCTCATCTGCAACCCCCACCAGGAGCAGGACTGCAGCGACACCCACCATGCTCACCGGGGAGAGGACACCCACTGTGCTGCTTTCACTTACAGTCCCATGCAGGACCGTGATGATGCCCACCATGCTTGTGAGGGAGAGAACGATCCCTGTGCTCCTCTCACTTGCAGTCCCAGGGCCTAGTAGAACCTCAGCGATGCCCACCATGGCCGCCAGGGTGAGAACGCCTGCCATGCTTCCCTCATCTGCTAACCTTGCGGCACCCACCGAGGGTCACACCTCTTGCTCGCCTTACTCCTCCACAGGCCGAGGGAGACACTCCTTCCACTCTCCCCACACCCCAAGGGGCAGAGCCAGCACCCCAGCGAAGGTGCTGCTGGAGGGACTCTGAAGCAGCCCTATAGTGAGCCTGGGGGTACGCTCACTGCAACCAGCACCCCTACATCACCAGTTGGTTTCAGACTCCTGGAGAAGGAGAAGCCGCAGGCAGCCCCTGTCAGACTCCCAGTGAAGGCGAGACTGCAGCCCCCAATCACCAAGGAACGCCCGCCGGACTCCTGGCCGAGACCTCTCCAGATCATCCGGCAAGCTATCCTCTACCAATGGTAGGTGCAAGGTAGTGCGCCTACTCACTCTATTCGACCCCAGCCCCAAGGGAGGCCCCTCCAGTGAAAGACCTCCCTCTATGCCGCCAAGCAACCACTATCAGACAATCCGGCATACAGCTGTGGTCCTGCTCCCCTCTAGAGAGTGCACATTTGATGGGACCCCTCCCACTCCTGGGTGCCACCTACAGTTACCCTATCACCTTTAGTCACCAACTCCAAATCCTTGTATCTCCCATAGTGTATGTCCTCCATCATATTGTATTGTGCCCAGCTACTGTATTCTTTGTGGTAATATACGTGTAAGATTGGTTAACCTGTGTGTTGAGCCCTGTTCCTGTCATTGCATGCTCTGGACCTGGTCTTGGAAAGAACCCAAATCAGACCCTTGTTCTCAGAGAGCATGGAGTTGAACTTTGAGTACATGGCATAACACTGGTGGCAGCCATGGTTCTAGATCCGGTCACGAGAGAGCAACTAGGAACGAAAAGGGAAAATCTGACAAGTTGTCAGCCAAACCGCACGTACACTTACCAAAATTTGATCCTGAGCAATGCAACACAGACACATACACGTGTATGATTAAACCACAATTGGATATCGGATTTGAACACGACAAGGAAAAGATAATGGTAACACTACCCCACCTGGGAAAAGCAGTCTCAAGCATCACCATGAAGATCGTCCTCGAGCTGACATAGGCACAAATCAGAGAAATCGTGACACTAGCAGTCCCACCATTACTGGGAAAAGTTGTAGCTTTGTCCCAGCTCAACACCCTCACCTATGAAGGCAACCTGGACGACACTGTCAACCAGGCCAGGCGACTAGTCACTGCTGCTTACCTGCAGGCCGACGCAGGCACCTGGGAACAACACATTCTCAACACCCTGTTGAGGATCCTCCCTGGCACCATAAGAGAACTCTTCACAATATATGACCGAATGGGAGACCTCGACACGGACGTTCAACTTGTCAGGCATCTTCTCGCCGCTCGCACCACCCCACACCACATCGGCGCAGTGAGCAGAGTCCTGACACACGAAGCAGAACACCCAAAACCACGGCCCCCCCCCCACCTGCATAGTTTCACCAACACCACCCAGTATGCTCAGGGTGCTCCCTACCAAAAGGCGCCCTGCTCCTATGGAGAATACCAACCTAATCTCCATAAACCTATGAGAGTTCTCAGCCTGTAATCACCGGTGTCCCATTCATGACACACAGGAACAGCTGAAAGCTGCCCGATGAAGAACATGTACCCAAGGGTGCTGCAAGGTCTCCTCTATAGAGGACAATTGCAACGAGGACAACACACCCTCCCCCAAGTACTCCGACCCTGTTGAAGTGGAGCTGGATGAAGAAGATGCTCCACAACAACTGGATTTTTTGGGACCGCCCCTGTACCTCCCCGCAGTGGCAGGTGCCACCTCACAAAAATATCGCCCCACAGTCTACGACAAGATGAGACTGAGTGGGGTGACAGCAAGGATACTGGTCGATATGGGAATGGCCAGATCCTGCCTCTACTACCATTTCTACTCCCATCACGCCTCGGTTTTTGGCCCACTTCTCCCCACTTCAGCTCACCGGGAAGATGCGGGGGATGGCCCCCTGCCTATCTGTGGGGAAACTCAGGCCTTGCGAGCCGACACCCACCAGAAAGTATCAGCCCAGCATCAATTAGTCATTTTCGACTCAACCTGCTGTGCTTATGATGGCTACTTAGGGCTGGACCTGCTGCAGAAACTACGCACCAACATTGACCACCACAAGTGACATCTCCACTTCCAGAAGTTTCCAGACTCACTCCAGCCACACTGCATATATACCCCCACACCCTCTCCTTGTTCCTATCCATCCCACTCCTCTGCACACCACTTTCCCCACCACCACTGCCTCCTCCCTTACTATTCCTCCCCAGCACGAGGCCTGGCTCCACCTTAACAGGCCCACTGAGACCTCTATCTTATTCTCCCCAAACCAGCCTCCTGGGACAATCTCCTGTTTACTGTCTTCCACATTCTTTCCCACCACCTTGGGTGGTACGCATCGCCAACAGTTCCACCACCCCTCTCACCCTCCCTAAAGGATTAGTGGTCAGAGAAATGGAAGAAGCCGAGCCATGCATACCCCCCTTCCTCTCCTGCCATCCTTCCCCCTCTACCTGAACACCTGACACCACACCAAGCCGACAGCCTCTGACGCCTCCTCCAGGACTTTCAAGACCTGTTCTTGTCAGGGCCGGCAGATATCGGCCACATCACATACCTGGCACACAAAATCCACACCACGGGCCCACCTATTCCCCAAACATCTCGGAGGAAAAACCCCAATCAACAGGCTGAGGAAGACTGGCAGGTCCAAAAAATGCTAAATGACGGTGTTATAACCCCATCCACCAGCCCCTGGTCCTCTCCAGTCGTGTCAGCAAAAAAGAAAGACAGCACTGTGTGCTTCTGTGGAAATTACCAATGACTGAATGACATGACCACAAAGGATGCCACCCCCCTACCCAGGATAGATGACTCCCTCGGCTCCTTGTATGGAGCATCCTGGTTCTCCACCTTGGATATCCGATCAGGATACTGGCAAGTCCCTGTGCACCTGGTGGACAGTGAGAAAACAGCTTTCTCGACCAGCAATGGAAAACATTACGAATTCAACATCTTCCCCTTTGGACTCTGCAACGCCTCCACAACTTTTTCCCAACTGATGGAGTCAGTTCTCAGTGGCCTCACCTGGGAAATCTGCCTGGCATACCTAGATCTTCATCCAAACCTGGGCTAACCACCTCCAGTGCCTTAAACAAGTCCTCATCAGCATCTAACAGGCTGGGCTTAAGCTCAAGTTGTCGAAATGTGTTCTGGCTGAATGGTCTGTCTCCTTCCTAGGACAAGTCATCTCCAAGGAAGGCATAGCACCTGACCCTGACTAACTGCATGCTATCACAGACCTCCCCCTACCACAAGATGTCCACAAAGTCCGTGCCTTTATCGGGCTCATGTCCTACTACCGACACTTCGTAAAAGCATTCGCTAACATCGCGAAACCCTTCCACGACATGACCAAAAAGGACGAACCCTTCACCTGGATGGACAATCGCATCACTGCTTTTCACACCCTTAAGACCAAGCTCCTCACCACCCCCGACCGTCGCATTCCCTGACTACACTCTGCCCTTTCGCCTGTATACCGACGTATCCCTAGTAGGAATTGATGCCATCCTTGCCCAGGTCCAGGATGGATGAGAACACATCATCGCCTGTGCCAGTCATACTCTCAATCAGGCAGAAAAGAACTATGCCGCCACCAAGCAAGAATGCCTAAGCATCGTCTGGGCCTTGGACCACTTTCGAGCCTAACTGTCTGGCACCCACTTCACCATGAAAACAGATCACCAATCCTTGCAATGGCTACGCCAGTCTTAGACCCACAATGCCCAGTTAGTCGGATGGAGCAAAACCCTCAAAGAATTTAATTTCGATATAGTGTATTGGCCTGGCAAATTACATACAAACGCCGATGCCTTGTCCCAGTTGCCCATCAATACCATCAGTACCGCCACCAGCCTCCTACAAAAATGGCAAAACAAAGATCACCCTGACTGGATACCACCCCAAATATTCTCCAAACTCCACTGACAGGGCAATCACCTGTTCACTCATACTGGACATATAGTGCTCAATCCTGACACCGCCCTTGAAACAATGACCCACTTACACTCAGAAAATTGCATACATCTAGGGACCAAGAAACTCCTGCAGGTATTTAACGACATGTACTGGACACATGGCCCCTCCAACTTGGCCAAACAAGTCACACAGGCATGCTGCATTTGTGCACTAGGAGAGGACGTGACACGGATGCTTGGCCCTTCAGGAAACATCACTGCCCACAAGCCGTGGCAACTTTTGTCCATATACGTAGTCTCGCCCCTCCATCCTAAAGCAGACTACAAGTACATCATAGCTTTCGTGGACACCTGTTCCAAATTCCTCATTGCTTGCCCAGACAAGGAGCACCACACCATTGCTATGGCTGACACCCTCTTCCGCCATGTTTTCCCCTATTTTGGCATTCCCCAGGCTCTTCACTCTGACAACACTGCAGAGTTTACCAGCAAGATACAGAAAGAACTCGCCACCATCTTCAGGTACAAGCTCTCTCACTCTTCCCCATCCTGGCCACAGGTAAAGGGGATATGCGAAAGAAGTCACCGGACCCTCC
Organism: Coenobita brevimanus; assembly: GCF_032717465.1. NCBI lineage: Eukaryota > Metazoa > Arthropoda > Malacostraca > Decapoda > Coenobitidae > Coenobita > Coenobita brevimanus. The sequence goes on along the minus strand of NC_136973.1, from coordinate 13,490,338 downwards.
TCAACCAAGTATGAGCCAGAATAGAAGAAACACAAAACGGACACTTTCCAGCCCACATAAAAATTGTACAGTGGGGGATGAACACCTGTCCCTGGGAAGACGGCATCACCCCTCATGAACGAGTGTTTGGAGAAACCCCTTCTCTTATCACTCCAATGGCACCTACAGCCCCCTGCCACATACCCCACATCCAACCCCCTTCACCACCTCAAGAGCCGACTGCATCACCTACAAAACCAACAGGACCTTCAACCCAACATTGCCCCCACCAATCTCTACAAGCTGGGTGACTCAGTTACGGTGGCCCAACTACCCATCCCTAACAAACTAACACCCCATTTCTCAGGACCCTACACGATCATCAACGTGCCAAACCCCTACCAAGTAACCATCCAATATCACAACACTCCACACACCTACCGAAATCGCCATGTGTGTCTCTTCCACCCCTCACCCACCACCTCTCGACCACACCGCACCCACTCCCCCACCCAGCAAGCCGCACCACCACTCACCTCCCCCAACTACACGACAAATTCATACACGTGCTACCTCACACCATCACACTCTTCACCCTCTCTCGCTTCTCCTTCCACACTTATGTCCCCCACCACAGCCCCCACCAACTCCACACCCTCCCCACAGACCCCCTACACACCCCTGGTGACCTCACCTCCCATTATCAACAACCACCGCCACACCACCACCCACGAACACAAAGACGCCACCATCCAGCCAAGGAATCCCCCACCCATCCCCGACCACCTCACCTCATGACCCGTGCTCCATGCCGGCTACACCTGCCCTGACCAATACTACTCCTAGATCTGGCTATCTCATGTCTACACACTCCTCACCCTCACTCACTCCTCATTCCACACCCACGTCCTCCACCAGTCCCTACACCAGCTCTACATCCTCAACCACCACCACCAAACACAAAAACACTACCACCCAGCCCAAGAACCCCCCACCCTCACCCAGCTGCCTCTCCACATGGCCCGAGCTCCTCGCTACCTACACCTGTCCTCACCACCACCACTACCAGATCCAGCTGTCTCTCTCACCCACCACAAAGATACACACCCTCACCTCCACCAGCTCCAACTACACCCAGGCAAGCCACCTCCAGCTCCCTGACACTGAACACCTCCTCCTTAAACCTCAAGATACATTGGGTGGGAAGGAAAATTCCAGTGGCCAGACCAACCAGGACAATTAAGGTGTGTCCTGTGTGACCTCATAAAAACCAGGTCGCCTAACCCATCTCCAGCATTCAGCCCAGAGCCCACCGGCCAGTCACTACACACCACACCTCCAGAAATGAAGATCAAACACGTGCTCTGGACCCCTGTCCAAGGAAATAAACAATGCATCCAAGGGACACCACAACTTCTGCATCTCCTGCAAAAAAACACCCATACCACTACCCTCGAGATAGTGTACCAACCCCACCATGAGCCAAATCTACCCACACAGCACTGGCTCTCACTCCTCCAACACCTCATGCCAACCTACCAGACCACTACCTCCGACGTGTACCACCTCCAGCCACGGGGACATGACATTTTCAGCTGCGACAGTGGTGAAATACCAAGTGGAGACCACAGAGAGGCGCAACAAGAGCCCAAGTGAGACGGTCATGCATCCCCAACCACCACACGGCCTCTCTCCCTCAAAGGACTCCACAGGAGGTACATCACCCTGTTGCATTACCCCCTACCGGGACCAGCGCCCACCATGCTCATTGGAGAAAGGACGCCTACCGTGCTCCTTTCACCTACTGCCCCCTGTAGGACCGCGACAACATCCACTGTGCTCGTTGGGGAAAGGATGCCCACCGTGCTCCTTTCACCTACAGTCCCAAGCAGGACCGTGACGACACCCACCAGCTCACCGAGGAGGGACCGCCCACCATGCCTCCCTCACCTGCAGCCCCCACTGGGAGCAGAATCGCAGTGACGCCCACCATGCTCACTGGGGAGAGGATGCCTACTTGCTCCTCTCACCTGCAATCCCAGGGCATAGCAGAACCACGGTGGTGCCCACCGTGCCCGTTGAGGAGGGAAAACCCACCATGCTTCTCTCATCTGTAGCCCCCACTGGGAACAGGACTGCAGCGATGCCCACCGTGCTCGCTGGAGAGAGGATGCCCACAATGCTCCTCTCACATGCAGTCCCAGGGCCTAGTGGAACTGTGGCAGCACCCACCGTGCCCAGCATGGAGGGAACGCCCACTGTGCACCCACCGAGTATCACGCCTATTGCTCGCCTCACTCCTCCACAGGCCGAGCAGGACGCCCCTCCTGCTCTCCCCACACCCCAAGGGGCAGAGCCAGCTCCCCAGCAGAGGCGCTGCTGGAAGGGCTCTGGAGCAGCATTGTAGTGAGCCTGGGGGTACAATGACTGTAACCAGTGCCCCACATCACCAGTTGCTGTCAGACTTCTGGAGAAGAAGCCACAGGCAACCCCTGTCAGACTCCCAACAAAAGCGAGACCGCAGCCCCCAGCCACCAAGGAACACCCTCAGGACTCCCGACCAAGACCTTCCCAGACCAGCCGGCAAGCCATCCTCCACCAAAGGGTAGGCACAAGGCAGCGCGCCAACTCGCTGTTTTCGCCCCAGCCCTGAGGGCCGATGCATCTACGGAAGCCCTCCAGTGAAAGGCCTCCCGCTTCACTATCCAACAGCCCCTACCAGACGATCCGGTGTACAGCAGTGGTCCCACACCCCTTTAGAAAGCGCACACTTGATGGGACCCCTCCCATGCATGGGCACCACCTACAGTTGCCCAATCACCTTTAGTCACCAAATCCAAATCCTTGTATCTCCCGTAGTGTATGTAATCCATCACATTGTATTGTGCCCAACTGTATTCTTTGTGGTAATATATGTGTAAGGTTGGGTTGCCTGTGTTTTGCGCCCTGTATCTCTGGTTCCATGCTCTGGACCTGGTCTTGGAAACAACCCAAACCAGACCCTTGTACTCAGAGAGCAAGGAATTGAACTTTGAGTACGTGGCATAACAGTATGAATAATTTAGCGAGAAAAGAGACAAGTTCTGGGAAGACCATTTTCAGTGACACTGGAGGATTTCAATCTGGGCCTGGAGCTTTGTTGGATGGTAAATTGTCGAGAATGGATTTTACTTACCTAGTCTGTATCTGAGTGGAACAGTTTCAGGAGAGTCATGTTCTAGTAATGAGACGTTCTGGCTGACTTCCTCTACGGTAGAATTTCTGGCAAATATACTGGCAAGGATTTTCGTGCATATATATATATATATATATATATATATATATATATATATATATATATATATATTGATTGTTATGCCCCTACTTGTCACTCCTCTACCTCTTACGACAAAGACAAGAGCTCCATCTGCTGACTAGAGTCAGGTCTACTAGTTTCTTCACCGTCATCCAAATCTTCCCCTCCGCCACTAATTCACCACCTCCATGCGAGGTGAACTGATGCTTTGGGTTCTCAGTGGTAGGCAGTTCACTCTCACCCTCTGCCCTGGGATTATCTTAGTGAACCACTCCTGAACTCCACAGGGACTTTGATGAATGGTCGCAGAGAGCACAGACGTGTATTTGTTGTTCTCTCCTCTAGCGTTCTAGGGCTGCCTCACCGGCAATAGTTTTGTACATAGCCCAGTAAAGTTAGATTAGCTAGATCTCATTTTCCTCCCTGGCCCTAGTAGATATAGTAGGTGTCTATATCTAATTACTGAGATCGCCTTTGCTTACTCACCTCTGGAGTGTACCCCCTACTGATTGCTCTGGGGTGTGAGATACACAAAGGCGCGTCCTCCCGAGAGTAGTTTGAGAGGGTAATCTCAGACTAGGTGTGTCTTCCCCGGGGAATTTGTCCCTTGGTCGTTTTTCTCATTCTTCCCACTTCCCCCGTGAGGGGGAAGTGGTCACTATGGCGGACGTCCCTGCTGCCTCCCCGCCCTTCAGGGGGGGAGGTAGTCCTGACGGACCCCCGACTATCTCACGGACGTACTGCCCCCAGACTGAACGGCCCCAGACACGTACCCGTCTTGACATCGATGTAAAAAACGCCGAGTTTGTACAAATTCATGCGGTTTGTTCCACTCCTCTGTCCAGGCTCAATCCCTTCATCATCAAGAAGGTGATCGATGGGTGTGCAGGTGAGGTGGAACAAGTGAAAAAACTTGTGAGTGGAGATCTTCTCGTAAAAACTATGAACTCAAGTCAGGTAAGGGATTTGCTAAAACTGAGCAAGTTCCATTGTTATGATGTTCAGACCACGATCCCTCACTCCATGAATTCCTGCAAAGGTGTGATTACCTGTAGGGATCTTGTGGTCATGGTGGAGGAAGAGATAGTACAGGAGCTTGCTTAGCAGGATGTTATAGAAGCACGTTTCATAACTAGATTCTCGGAAGGCAGGAAGACGAAGACCGCCACTGTTGTCCTAACATTCGGCAAAGTTGCTTTACCTTCCAACATCAGAATTGGATATGAAATTCTTAACGTAAGACCATACATCCCGAACCCCCTTTGTTGCTTAAAATGCCAGATTTATGGGCATCATGAAAAGGCTTGTCAGGCTTCCAACTTCGTGTGTGGCAGGTGCTCGACTGTGAGACATTCTGCTGAACACTGTACGTCTGAGACAGAGTGCTGCTTTCACTGCAAGGATGCTCACTCCACTTCCTCGAGGGCTTGTCCCAGGTGGAAGGAGGAGAAAGAGGTCTGCACAGTGAAGGCAACCAAGGGCATTTCCTTTTACGATACAAGGAGGTGAAGGAGTTGCATGCAACTCTCAAGCCTAATATCTCCTATGCATCGGCGGTTGTGTCCCGTCTCGTGATGTGTACCGTGGAAAAGCAAACTGACCTAACATTCACTCCTCATGCTCCTTGCCCTACCTCTCAGTCTAAGCCTCCTGTACGCTCCAACTCTCTGATGGACATCCCTGTTGCTACTTCGTACTCCCAGGTTGCCGCTGCTCCTTCGCAGTTAGTGCGGCCAAAACAGAAGTCTGACAAGTCAGATAATATTAACTTGACCACCCTCACCAAGCCGGCACTCCTCATGTCCTTCCTGCTCCTGGTCCAGCAAGGGAGAGAAAGAGTAGCTCTTCCTCGGTGGAGTCTGGGAGCCTTGTTATTGACGAGACCATGGAGATCTCCACGAGCAAGCACCGGGACAGGTCCCCTGGTAGTCCCTCGCCTGCTGGTGGGCGACAAAAAAAGACCATGCACACTGGCCCCCAACGAAAATCTTAAACTGCCGCATTCGCTGTGTTACAGTGGAATTGTAGGGGTCTTAGGAATAAATTACACAATATAGCTATCTTGCTTTCACTACACAGGATAGATGTTGTTTGTTTACAGGAGATGCACCTGGAGGATCATCCTGATTCTCCACAGTTAAAACACTACCACCCATATAGAAGATATGAAGGTCACGGAGTTGCCATATACACACACAAATCACACCCACAAAGGGAAGTGATTCAAAATTTTACTCTGGAAGCTGTCGCGTGCAGAGTAAAATTTAATAAACGTAGCTGTCTATTTGTTCTCTGTACTGTCCACCACATGGCCCCATTGATGGTGATGCTTTAAATTCACTATTCGAACATCTTCCCGACAATAAGTTAGTGTTGGGCAATTTTAGCGCCCATCATTATCAGTGGGGTAGCTTGAGGATCGATGGTCGTGGGGAGCAAGTAGCCGACCTAATACTACAGTCCAACCTCTATCTTCTGAACGATGGTAGAGCGACTCGTGTAGATGATCATACTGGTAACTTTTCGGCCATTGACTTATCTTTGGCCTCCCCTGGTATACAGCAAGATTTCTCATGGGACCCTTATGACGACTCCTTGGGAAGTGATCATTTACCCATCTGTCTTTCTTATACATGCGACATCGTTTCAAATCCTCCACCTCCAAAATTTAACTATAAGAAAGCAGACTGGGGATCCTTCTCAAGGATCGCCAATTAGATATATCTGGGGAGACCATAGATGTTAAGGTCGAAAATGAAACTACGTCCATATTACACGCAGCTGAGGCTGCTATTCCCAAGACTTCCACAGTTCATGCGAAGCATAGAGCACATTGGTGGACGCCGGATTGCCGAAAAGCATTAAGAAAATGCATAAGGAGATACAGAATTGTTGATAGTCAGCCCACTAAGGAAAATTTTATTGCATACAAACAGGCACGGGCTGAGGCAAAGAAAATTATAAGAAGGGCCAAACGTGACTCCTGGCAGTTATTTGTGTCCAAGGTGACACGTACAACACCATTAAGTAAAGTCTGGTCCACTATAAGAATATTAAATAATAAAGGCCCAAAAATCCCTGTGACCATTTTGCAGGTAAATAATAACATCTATGATGAGCCCGTGGATGTTGCTAACATCCTCGCCAGGAGTTTTTCTCAGGTAAGTAGCTCAGCCAATTATGATCCGCGTTTCCAACATCATAAATGCACCCCTGAGCTACAGATCATTGACTTTGCCACAGAAGACGTAAACTCCCCATACAACAAAGAGTTTACGCTAGATGAACTGTTCCTTGCCCATAAATCCTGTAAAGACACCAGCCCTGGACCAGGCACCATCACGTACGGTATGATCCAGCATCTTAATCAGGCCAACCTGATTAAGATGTTAGAATTGTACAATGAGATTTGGGCGTCTCGAACGTTCCCAAACTCATGGCACTTTGCGCACGTCATACCGATACCCAAACAGGCTGGTTGTCCTATGAATCCCACTTCATTTCGTCCTATTGTGTTGACTTCTTGTCTATGTAAGGTCATGGAACGAATGGTTAATAATAGGCTTCTTTTTGTTTTATAGTTGAAGAATTTGTTAAATGATCAACAATTTGGCTTCCGTAAATACACAAGTTAACTAGATCATTTAATGAATTTGGAGCATTGTATTGCAGAGGGATTTGCCAATAAAGAATTCATGATAGGGGTGTTTTTGGACATCCATAAAGCCTATGATATGACATGGCGACACGGTATACTAATGAAACTCTATGCTTATGGTTTAAGAGGAAATTTGCCTATTTTTATTTCAAATTTCTTAAGGGACAGGACTTTCTCTGTCAAATTGCCCTGTAACGTAACATCGGATATATTTATCCAGGAAAACGGGGTGCCGCAGGGAAGTGTGCTTAGTTCTACTCTATTTAGCATTATGATCAATGATATTCTGTCATCAGCTCCCATCCCGAGGAATCTTAAATACTCGCTCTACGCTGACGATTGCGCAATGTGGCACTTTTCCCATAATGCACAATTTTCGGCTGGGCGTATTCAAGCAGCCCTTGACTCCATCCACCAATGGGCCTTGCAGTGGAGATTTAAGTTTTCCATCCCTAAGTGTGCCGTTGAAGTTTATATGACTCGTAACGTACCTAACTTGTGCTAAACTTTGGATAATCAGGCGGTACCTTTTCAAAATTCTGTAAAGTTTCTGGGAATCCATTTTGATCATCAAATGATCTTCAAAATTCATGTTAATAATTTACTTGCTCATTGTGATAAATCAGTAAATGTCCTCAAGTACCTAGCGGGTACTAAATCTTTATTAATGGTGTATAAGTCCCTTATTCGATCAAAGCTAGACTATGGCACACAGGTGTATGGCTCGGCATCTGATGCCACGCTGAAAGGACTGGATGTGTTGCAGAATAAATGTTTGCAAATGTGTCTTGGAGCCGTCCGGTGTACCCGTGTAGCTCGTATGGAAGTGGAGGCGAATGTGCCTCCTCTCCATATTCGTCTTGACCACCTGGCTTGGTCCTATGGCCTCAGAACATCGAGGAAAAGTAATATCGGCAATGTGGCCTGTACCCCCCTGCATCAATACCACCACCTTCTGCGGGGGGTGCGTCAGCCACTTGCCATTCGCCTCCACTTACTGACTCAGGGGCTTGGTGTGGACCTCAGTGACTGTGACAAGTTGGTGCTTAAAAATATAGCACCTTGGGAGCCACCTGGCTTTACAGTGGATGTATCATGGCCCCCAGCACCAAAGGCCAAGGCGCCGGAGGCGGAGGTCCACCACTTGTTTCGTAACATCATTGTGCATCACTTGGGGTCCCACCAATTGTACACCGACGGTTCCAAGTCGAGTGAATGTGTGGGTGCAAGTGTATGATTGACTGAATGTGCCCTCAGGTATCAGTTGCCGACCCATACATCTGTGTTTACCTCCGAACTTTTTGCTATTGACAAAGCCATAGACTATACTCTCAACTCTAGGCATGACTCATTTGTCATATTTTCAGATTCAAAATCAGCCTTTCAGGCAATTGCATCTTGTACTACGGACTCTAACGAGATCCAGGGCCACATCGTTAGTAAGTTGCATTCATGCAACAAGTCATTCACACTGATCTGGGTGCCTGGTCATTGTCGCATCTACGGCAATGAGCAGGCTGACATACTTGCAAAGTCGGCTGTAGAGCTCGAGGAGACTTGGGACGTTCCTCGTGATCTACGGTCGAGTCTCTCTCTCGGAAAGAAATCAATAAATCTTCTGTGGCAAGGTCAGTGGACCAGACTAAAAATTCGAACGTGTAAGTCGTACCTGGGAGACTGGGACTCTGCCAACTGTCCCAGTCGACTGGAAGAAAAAGTGTCGGCACAGTTACGGCTCAATGCCACCATTTTAACACACATGAAACCTTATATGGAAAAACGCTTCCCACCGCACTGTGATATCTGTGATGCGGTGTTACGAAAGTATCTATCAGTCATATCATCCTGCGCTGTCGGCGATTTATTCGTGAACGTGCTTCACTTATAAATTACTGCGGAGCAGTAGACGTCCGCTTCACCCTTTCACCCTTTCCACCATCTTGGGTAATGGGGACTGAAAAATTGTTGGCTTTCTTGAGAGAGACCGGACTGATCAGAGTGATGTGACTGTTTTTACTATATGGTTCTGGTTTTTATGGACTGTAAATATGTATATATTGTACTATTAATTACGGTTGACAGTTGACATATTTGAAATAGTTGCTCC